>NW_024518984.1:15356-510512 GCF_017590135.1 Pyrgilauda ruficollis
TGTTGTTAGGACACTATAAGAAAAAAAAAAAAAAAAAAAAAAAGATACCTTAAAACAATACTGAAAATAAATCAATAATAAGATATATGTAATAACTAAAATAATGCAAATGAAGCAGTATTCTTGAAAAATCCACACTAATTAAAACATTAGGCAACATTTTAACTGCTTAAGGGCATGTATTTAATAAATAATATAAAGAAATCTGCCAAAACACAAATAACTGATGAGAAAATTATTACTCTATTATTTCATAACAGTCTACGAATTTCATAATAATGAGCTTTTTTCTTCAACTCATAGATTACTTAGATACTTTTCTTCTAAATCCATCTGTAAACTTCTGAGTAGGTACTGAATGATTGCTAAGCATCATGCCCGATTCCATTTTATTTTACATGCAGAAGCTCTAAGCACTGTGTTCAATATTATTACTTTATTAGATGCTCTTAGGATACTTTTTTACTGACAGCTAAATGAGATTTCTGCTAACAAGTAGCTACTTATTTCTAGCCTTAAAGAAGTCATTTACAAATGCAGCGTGAAATTAGGTGTTGGCCGTTTTTTGTTATGTACTTAAACAAAATTCAGGTGCCTTGAAAAAACCATCAGCTAAATGGAAAAAGCTGTGCTTTTTAACTGTTTTAGCCTGCTTGTTACTTGAATCAATTAAGAATCCTCTGTGCCTTGCCACAGTATGTGCCTCCTACAGCATGAGTACTTTACACTTCACTTGTTACTTCCTGTAACACCTCCCAGGAAGAAAAATGCAGGTTTCTTTACTTTTTGTTCTTCCCTGTTACCATAGGCAGCACAAGTATGCATCCTGAAAAAAAGTTTAACATTTAATGTATAATAATTGGGCTATCTATTGTCAATAATTTCTGATTTTATAGGTAATTCATACTTAATTTCTGTCATGGTTTAACTCTAGCTGGAAAAAAAAGCCCCACACAGACTCACTCACTCCCTCTCTCCCTCCCTCCCCTGGCTGGATGTGAAAAAGAATCAGAAGAGTAAAAGTGGGATTAAGGCAGTTTAAGAGGTAAAGCAAAAGCTGTGTATGCAAGCAAAGCAAAACAAGGAATTCATTCACTGCTTCCCATGGTCAGGCAGCAGTGTAGCCCTCTTGAGGAAAACAGGTTTCTGTCACGTGTCAAGGTGACAGGGGAAAAACATCATCTCTCCAAGTGCCCCCTACTTCCTTCTTGCCCCATCTTTCATATGCTGCCATGACACGTTATGGTCTGGAATATCCCTTGGATCAGTTGTGGTCAGCTGTCCTGGATGTGTCTCCTCCTAACTCCTTGTGCACCTCCAGCCTTCCTCTCTGAGGAGGTGGCATGAGAAGCAGAAAAGATCTTGATTTTGTGTAAGCCCTGCTCAGCAACAGCTGAAACATCCCTGAATTGTCAACACCATTTTCACCACAAATCTAAACCATAAGGCCTATACCAGCTGCCATGAAAAAAACTAATTCTTTCCCAACCAAAGTCATCCAAATTTGTCACTCATGTTTTTGAGAAAATTGTCTGTGCCTATATTTAACAATAACTTTGACTACACATGGATTACTGCACTTACAGGCTTCTAAATAATGTCCAAGTGTTAACGGTACCTATGGAAAGACAATGTTTGTTGATCTTGCAAAGAGAGAGAAATTGTCCTAAAATAATCACACAATCACAGAATGGGTCAGGTTGGAAGGGATTAGCTTTCTTGGACCTCTCCAAGGTCCCTTCAGTGCCTCTTTGCATGGACTCTTCAGAGAAGATCCCTGAAGAGGCTAAAATTATCTCTCCTGAAGTCCATGGTTGTAATCTTACTTGCAGAAATAACAAAGATCACAGTTGTACTTACATACATGTATTCCGGTAGAGGCTACAAAAATTAATTATTTTAGTGAAAGTATGTAACTTTTATTAGAAATGTCAAAATATCTGGATTTGGATGTGATTCTTCTTAGGAAAAAAAAAAGGAAATGTGAAACAACCCATCTAATCCACCTATTTTGCCTTGGCTGAGTAGGGAAGCATTATGCATGATGTTTGCAGAAGTATTGACTTAAAAGTAGATTTTGGCTTTGGGATATAAGTAGTATTAAGTCAAAAACACTAAAATTGGCAGTTCTGTCCTTAAAAAGAACAAAAGTCAAAAAAACCTTTATATTATATAATTAAATTTTCATTGTGTCCTCTTCAAGTTAGTACTCATTGACAGAAGCAGTCTCTCTGCTGCCAGAGCCAAGATTATGGAACATGTTTACCTCATAAAATTTCTATAGTGCAGGTCAAAAATAAGGTATGCTCTTATTTTGCTGAGGTTTTTTTTTTACTTTCAGTCCTTTGATCTTGAGTGACTTTTTGGGAATGATAGAGGGATTCTAATGTTGTTTAAATATTTATACTAATGATTTAAATGTAACTGCATTTCTAAGCTCTGCCAGTGCTGTTCATCAGATCTGCTTGCCATGCTCTCTCCTAATTTCTTCAATGACAGAACACAAATTTTTTTTTTTTCAAGGATGTTTTAGTCATTGACCAAAATTCAATACAAAAGGGAAATATTTTTAATTGTAACCAGCAGTGAATGTACACTATTTACTCTTAGGTATTGACAATAACATATTAATGGCCCACTTACAGTTAGGTAGAAAAAACATAACTTTAGTACCAAGGAACTTATTATTGAATGAGTTAAAATAACTTCAAAGTGAAACAAACCCATTTTTCATAACTTAGTTTTGTGTCCAAGATTTTGAAGAGTTTATTTGTATAAGAAATTGAAAAACTGTGCCATTAAGTAATTCTTATGCACTAAAATATAATATAGAAATGCTACGGAGAAATATTAACAACAACAGATTTTGATCTCTTCATAATAGGTGTACTACAGAAAAATTCCATATGTAGCAACAGTTAAGCTCATGTTCAGAATTTAAACTTATTACCAGACCTCTTGGGTTCACTAATCCCACCTATATAGACCTCTTCTATTCTTAAAACTTGAGTAGATGCTCACATATTTTTCTGACTTTAAATTTACTCTACAATATGATATTACAGCATAGGAAAATAATCTGTAGTAGAGTGGATACCTGAAGCTAGATAATATTTCAAGAAACATTGAATAATATTGTAGCTGACACTGAAAAAACCAAAACCAAACCAAAAGTATTTTAAAGATTTTCTTGTATTTATCAATAAAATCCTGGCTGCAGTTTTTCATAATCACATATCTTTTAACCAAGGGCATTACTTACATAAGTAAGTCTTACATGTAAACAACTACTGCAAAGCTGGACTGCACTACTCTATTTTTATATTCTTTATCAGGAGTGAAAAATAAGTTATGTAGTTTTTAACTTATTATTCTTATTATGGTATCCTATAATAATATAACAATTAGGATTAGAAGGGGCCTTAACAATCACTTAGTTCCAGCCTCTCTGCCATGAACAGGGACACCTTCAACTTGACCACACTGCTCAAAGCCCAGTCCAGCCTGGCTTTGAACATTCAAGGGATGGGGCATCCACAACTTTTCTATGCAACCTGTTCCAGTGCTTCACCATCCTCACAGTAATGAATTTCTTCCTTATATGTAACCTAAAGCTACTCTCTTTCATTTTAAAGCCATTCCTCCAATCATTGAGTCCTTATTAAAAGTCCCTCTCCAGCATTCTTGTAGCCCTCCTTTAGGCACTGGAAGGTACTGTAAGGTTTCACTAGAGCCTTCTCTAGGCTGAACAAACCCAGCTCTCTCAGCCTATCTTCACAGACGTGCTTCAGCCCTCTGACATCTTCAAGAGGTCGAGGTCCTTTTTATGTTGGAAGCTCTAGAGCTGAATGCAGTAGTCACGATCATGCATCTTTTCATGCAGCTCAAGACACAGCTGGATTTCAATGTGTCTGCAAACACGAGGTTGTATTCAGCTTCTGGTTCACACCAAAGACCATCTCAGGGCTGCTTTCAATCCATTCTCTGCCCACCCTATATTTGTGCTTGGGATTGTCCAGGTGCCCTTGCACTTGGTCTCACTGAACTTGATGAGGTATGCATCATCCCACTGCTCAAGTCTGTCCAGGTCTCTCTGGGTAGCATCCCCTTTTTTCAACATGTCCACTACGTGGCTCAGTGTTATTGGCAAACTTGATGAGGGTGCACTCAATTCCACTGTCCAAGTCACCCACATAGATGTTAAACAGCACTGGTCACAATACCAGCTCCAGAGAAACATCATTCCTTTCCTTCTGAAAACCAGAGTGACTTTTCTTAAGCTTATGTTTTTTTCTCAATACATGTATACAATATTTTCTTAAAATGTAATTTTAAACAATTGAAATAATATTAGTCTCAAGTTGAAAAGGACAAACAAGGAATACATTAATAGATAACAAGGTAAGAGATTGATGCTCTTATTTTATAGAGGGTGGGAAAGAGAAAACATGATGAAAGAAAATAAGCGAACATAAAATTTTACCGTAACAATCCATAGAGAACAAATTCATAGACCTGAACTACAGTTAAGTATAAATGACAAATAAACTCTACTAAATGTTTTAAGTATAAATGCCTTTTACTTTCTTAGTTTAAAAGGCTTTTTAAATACTAAGGCTGGATTTTTGCCAACATTTAAAGTAAATCTAGGCTTTGGAGTACGGGGAAGTACTCCTAAAAGATTAAACAAAGAATTGTACCTGAATCTTATTGCTCAGGGTGGGACCTTATTCTCAATAACATTCTTGATACCTTAAATTTATTTGTGTGTATTCTGACAAAAGTTTTCTACAACACAGCAAGTTTATTTTCATCTGCTTGTGACTAGTCTCGAAAAAATGATAGTTTTAGATTTTCAAGGCATTCATATTTATCATAAATTTGTTAGTGTTCTGATTTTCTAGTACACTGTCTAAACTTAAAAAATAAATAAATATTCAAATCAATTTAGAAATTAAGTCTCTACCTTTCAACAAAAAAATATATCTTAAAAAAACCCCACCAACACTATGCCCCCTTCTAAATAAGATATCAACATTTAGTGATCCTAGAAGCTCCCCTAAAGGCTGCTTGGAATAGCAGCTTTTTTGAAGTAGATTCAGGGGTACTGAGTATCCTCTTAAATTAATAGCAAGCCATGCACCATATTTTTAGTGACTCTTGTGCCTGCAGATGTATATATCTAGGTATAAACGCAGAGACAATCTCCTTCATATTTGGAACAAATGTATACCTCTAGATAATATCTATAACCAAAAATGGTTATAGTTATTATCTAGAGGTATACATTTATATATCAATACATGTATTAGGCTACTCTATATCAGTGCATACATGTCTGTAAGTGAAAATCTAGGTATATGTGCAGGCATACAGGTATTATATACATTGATACATATGTGTGTATAGATAGAGACATATCCATTTATGCTGGGAAAACAGCAAGGAACAAAACAGATAACTGAATTTTCTGATGTAATATAATAGTCAGCATGACTCAGTCTGCATTGCTATTATGGATCAATGTGTTAAATGAATCTTGCTGCCTGAATTTCTGTTGCTGCCAGCTATCTTCAAGCAGTGATTCATTTATTCAGCTTTGGTTTGACTTTGGAATAACATGAGACTTGGAAATAGTATCCAGATACCACATCAACCTCAATGACTCAAAAAAAGCCCTAAACATTATGGAGATCTTCAGTAATTTAGCCACAAAAGAATTAGTCAGTTTTTCCATGACAAATTGCAGTTTAAACAAATTATATTTTACTGGATATTAAAAACATGGAGTGAAATCATATGCTGAAAAATTGAATTTCACTTCAAAATGGTTCTGCTCAAGTGCCAGGCTGGAGACTGCTGCAGCCTCTCAGTGCTTCCTAGAGTTCTGCAGAGGCCAGGGTCTCCCTAGGACTCAGGAGTTGGGGAAGACTCCTCAAGGTCTGTCAGTATGTCTGCCTGTCTGGCAGCCAGGGCCTGTCCCCCTCATCTGGGGGCACGGCAGCCAAGGGCACCAGGGCACACCCAGGCACCAGGCACTTGCCTGAGGATGTGGCATAGGAACAGACCGAGGCTGGGCTGGGCTCTGGGGGGCTGGCATGGGGACCTGGACCATGGACAGGGTATGGGAAGCCCTGGAGGGCTGCAGGTTCAGACAGGACTGATGGTGCCCTCGGTGCCCTGACATTATTGAAGATTCTTGTTCCTTTTCTAACAGCACAGCACAGAGACTATTAATTCTTGCTGCCTGACTACCCCTGAGAGCCACTTAGGTAAGGAAGGATCTTGCTCCATGTTCCTTCAAGTGTTCCATTTTGCATGTTTCCATATCACGCTGCCCAAATCTTGTCATAGAAAGGACCAAATTCCCTATTTAAATGTGACTGTCCTACTTAAATCCTTATAGCATCATACCACAACCCCTGCCCTTTCAGTTTCATGAGTCAATTGCTTATCTGAAATTAAATATTAGAGACTTCTGCCTTTAACAGCCTTATTACTTGTTATACTACTTGGTGACAGTCAATCAAGAACCTTGAAAACCAAATACAAAAAATTCACATGCACATTATAATAAAACATTCTCCTATCTGCTACAGCCAAATATATTTTTGGTATAAGCATAAGAATCCCCTTGCATTGTGAAATTCTGCATATACATATATGCATATACATATATAATTCTGCATATACAGTCTGACAAGAAGAAGGACTGCAATAGTCAGGCTTATCTCAACACTTACATGCATTACCTTATTTATCAGTGAAACTTCATCACTCATACCACAGAATCCTCCAAAATTTGTAACTCAGGCCACGAACTATTCATGAATAAAATAAGAAGAGTGGTTACCATATATGAATGTAAAAACTACAGCAGTTACCTCTGCCAAATACCTGCCAGTGAACAGGTGAGAAGATAGAGTCCCATGAGGTTTATTGAGAGAATATGGAGTTCCTTTCCTTCAATAATCAGCAATCACGAAAATTAGAATAAAACTGACAAAAAAAATTTTAGTTTGCAGTCAGACAATATTTTGCAAACAAGTGAGTAACTCATAGATCAGTCATTTTACATGAAATTCAAAAGAATACACAAAATTTAGTACATATCCTTTCCAGATATTGTCAAACACCTCTAGAAGCAGACAACTTGAACACAATCTCTTTGATTTTATCAATAAAAAGGCATAAAATATATTACCAACAACTGATATCAACTATTCAGAAAAGCTGTCTAACATAAGAAATAAATCTCCTGATGAAGACATTACAGGTACTGTAAAAGAAATGCACAAACTGGTCTTCATCTTTCCACTTAGGAATCCATAACCTCTTCACATTGTCATAATGAATTCTGATCACACAGCTATGGGTACATGCTGATAAACTAATTTTCTGTCATTTTAACTATTATTGTTTATATGAATATGAGAATGGCAGAACAATTGACATGGTGGCCACAATTCTATGAGTCAAATCAAACATTTGACGGTTACTGTAGTATGTTATTGCAATATATAATTCCTGGGGTTTAATTTTCTTTTAAATCTTTGACATTTCCAAGGGAAAATAGGTTTCAATCCAACCCAAATTAGCAATGATTCCTCACTATTTTTTAAAATCATATGACTTCTTAGAATAAATATTGAATTCTGTTTAATTTATTTTGTTTCACAGAGGTATTTAACTCAGTCCATTCAGGGCAACTAACCTGTAACAAAGTAACTTTTTAGTTGCATCTATTGTCACCCACTAGCAAAGACAGAAATGCTACTATTGGCATGCTTCAAGTGTTGTGGCCTTAATTAGAAATTTCCTTGCTTTGCATTAATTTTTTCTGTAGTCATTACTATTGTATCTCTGAAGCTATTTGGGTCTGACTGTCCCCTAAGTAGGGGGGAAAAAAAGGAATTTATTTCAGGTACCCGTATGCTTAAAAGACCTACACAGCAAAACAACAGATAATTTTTCAAGACTTAGCAGCCCATATATTTAATTAAGAAGTAGTAGTGAGACTACTTGAATGATTCACCTCAGAATCTTGACAGCAAATATTGCTAAAAAAATTTACAGCTGAATTCTGAGCTGTATCTTGAAGATTCAAATGCTGTAAAACTGAGGAAACATTTTATAAAATATATTTTAATATTGCCTTTCAATTGAAATCTAGTTAGTATGTGTAATAATTTGTCACACAAATTCTAAACTGCATTTTAAAGGATACTTTACAGACATCACCACTGAAAGAAATAATAACTGAATTAAAATCTGCCCTTGAGTGAAAGTGCATCAAATACAAATAAGTTATTTTCAGTAGAGTAGAAAGACATCACTTGCTGTGACAGAAAAGTGTAATACTCAAGCTGAATATATTTATTATCAAACTTAGAAACTACTAGTACCACCTACTGGCACAACTGCACAACTGAAAAAATATTTTCTGTTTATTATATTCTGTAATACCACAATTGCAAACAGATTATTGCAACTCTAATATCATCTTTGATTGCAAACAATATGCAGTTAGGTATAGGAGATTAATTTGATTACTTAGGGTATATTTTATGAACTAAGCTACTACCCAACTAGTTATAAACCAAAAAAAGGAAAAGAAAAAAAAAGAAAAAAGAAAAAAAAAAAGAAGTCATGATTGCAGTTTGGTAAGGTATATAATGGTATAATTTAACAACTAGTAAAGAAAATCATCTCACATTTCCAATTATATAGACTTATTTCTTAGCTATCTTAGCTGGGTTGATGAAGGAATTCCACCCTCCTTTTATTCAAGAAATTTTATTGATATTTTACTTTTGACAATCAGCAACATTTAATTGGCATTCAGTTTATCTTCTAGTGTTTTGAGAGCCACTGAAAAATTTAAAGATAAATGAGAATTAGTTTGATCTGGATTATCTCAGATCTATATTCTTTCTTTCTTTCTTTCTTTCTTTCTTTCTTTCTTTCTTTCTTTCTTTCTTTCTTTCTTTTTCTTTCTCTTTCTTTCTTTCTCCTTTCTTTTCTTTCTTTTCTTTTTTTTTCTTTTTTTTCTTTTTCTTCTCTTCTCTTCTCTTCTCTTCTCTTCTCTTCTCTTCTCTTCTCTTCTCTTCTCTTCTCTTCTCCTCTCCTCTCCTCTCCTCTCCTCTCCTCTCCTCTCCTCTCCTCTTTTAAACATCTGATATCTAGTTAAAGTCTCCCTTGCCTTTTGTAGGGCAATTTACAAGTAAAAATTTGTTAGGCTTTGTTGTTAGCAGTGCTACTCTATACTGATTAAAATTGCTATGCAAAATAAGAAAGCAGATGGTCTTTAACTGGGCAGGTAGCATGTTTCATTGAGGCCCTCAAACGTTGTGCAGTGAACCTATTCAAGCCAAACAACTTGAGAAGAATCTATACTTATTCTCACCAGAGATAAACAACTAGAAAAAAAAATGCTACATTTTCATTATAACTTCCTGGGACACCAAAAAAATTTAAAAAACCAATTATGTACCTTTTCCACTGCTAACTCTATTATAGTTTCCTGGCCAGAAGCACCCAATATTAAATTATTTGAAATATTTAGATTTCATATATATATATGACCTGTCTCTCACTTTTTCTCATGTATTTTTTCTGTTTCCAGTCCAACCATCACCTCCATTGTCAAATTTTCCTCCCAACTGCAATACCTAACACACCAACAGAAACTGTGAATAGAAGCACCGAAAAGTGACCTATTGGCCTGTCCCAATCTAAGATACTTGCAAGCTGAAAAGCAGTTTATATCAAGGGAAACATTTACATTACTCTTCCATTTTATCTTCCATTCTATGACTTTTTAGTTTTAGTCATTAATCTCTGATGTGGAACCTTGCTAAATGTTTTGGAAAAACTAAATATACTGCCATCTACTGAATTGTCCTTATCTGTGGTAGCAGCAATATCTTCAAAGAACTCCAGCAGGTTAGTTAAGCATGACCTCTCCTGTCTGAATCCATGATGACTATCCTTACTCAAGCTATGTGGATTTACTTTATGTTGGACATTTCATATGAGAGTTCCTGTATTTTCTCCCAGATAATTATAAACTCACTGTTTTCCCTCATGACCATTTAAAGGAATATAATGAAGTTGTCTTTGATGCTTTTCCATCCTTAGGAATCTCTCCTGACTTGTGTGAACTTTAAAAATGTCAGTGAAGAATTAAATTATTTCCCTACTTGGTCCTCTTAGCACTTTTCTGCTCATCAGAAGAGATGGAAATATTTTAACAGCTTTATTAGATATACCCATTCACTGTATTTACAGTTGTGTGTCAAATTGGGAAAAAATATCTGCCTCATACAGCTGCTACTTCATCTGTCTGAGAAGAGTAAGAATAATTAGAAGACTGTTAAAAATAAAACTCAAAAACAAACAAACAAAAAAAAAAGCCCTAGGAAAAAAAATCCACCACCAAATAGGAAATGTTCGAATTAAAGCTAATTGAACCTTTTCTTCAAACTAAAAAACAACCGAAATCAAACTGAAACAAAACAAAAAAATCCAAAATCAAACCAAACAACTCCCCCAAACCACCACCACCAAACCCCAACCAAAAAAGCAAGCAAAAAAACAAACAACAAAACCCATGAAAAACAAAACAAAAAGAGACATTTCAGCACATTCTTTTGCTTTCAGCAGTGAGGAAAAACAAAATATCCCCAAATAAATCAGGTCTTGAATTCTGGCAAAAAATAAAAGCATGTAAAATATGGTGAAAAGGAGCATGTGTCTTAGCTGCTGTCTGAACTTTATACATGCGACTTTTTAAAAAAATGTATCCGTCCTTTTTAGTAGTTTTTTTAGTGGATTTTAAAAATAATTTTTTTAAAATAAAATGTACCGGAAAATTAATGAAATTTTTCCTCATAACATAAATATTCAAGGATATCATATTCTATATTGTGAGATTTTTGTTGTTTTATTTTTGGTTTGGTTTTTTGTGTTTCATTTGGGAATGTTTACATTTCATACATTTCAGAGCTTTCTTTAGTACTGTGACCCAGAATGAGAATTCTTTAGGGAGACCAACTCAACAAGTGACTGCCATTTGTTAAATTTATTTTTCAAACATTACCATAAACAAATACTAAAAGTGTTTATTTTACTGGATTAGACTCAACAGAGAAGCACTTGTTTGCTTTCTGAACTTAAAATACTGGCAACATGGAGGTTTCACTTTCTCATACAATAAAATAATTAAATAGACCCTGTTTTTTTTGCCACTAGTATTGAAACCAACAGTACACAATTTTTATGAAAATATTTGAAAAGAAAAAATACTGCAAAATATTGCATTTGCATAATCTCAGTGCTAAAAAGGTTGTTAAGTAGTCACAAAGGATGAGACAATGGTACACAGACTAGGCATAAGACTAGGCATAATCATAATCTTTGCATACTCTAGAACAAAAATGTTGTTAAATTGGTAGTAAGGGCCATTCAGGCCTTTCTACATCATGCTGTTTCCACAGAGTCTTATTTCACAGAGGCCTAATAAAACAACAGCTTCTCAATTTTACCTCTGTGTTTCCCCTGAACATTTTCTGAGCTCATTGTCACTGTCAAACAAACACAACATTGATTGCTATGCACTGAGTTCACTTTCTCATGAGTATAGTGGTAAAAATCTCTTTCTGTCCTAGAGGAGCAGAAAGGAATTTTTATTTTGTTTCCTCTTTAAAAGACAGAGTTTAACAACTCAATTGGTGAAGCTCAAGTGGCAGTGAATGAAGAACCAGGGCTGCAATCAAGCTGTACAGGGGGAGTTCCCAGGTTCAGGAGCTGGTCCAGCAGCTCTGAGCCTCATCACAATCTGGAAGCCCTTGACAGGAAACCAGGAGAGGAGGGAGAGATGCCAGGAGCAAGTGAGGGTGAGTTAAATGACTCCAGGGATTGTGAGAGATCCGGAGCATGGCAAACAGGCATGTGGCAGATCAGTGAGGGTGTGGCAAGGCAGTTTGCAGGGCACTTTGTGCAGGCAGGATGAGCAGGAAGAACTCCTCTCTGGCCATTGGAGAGCAGCCAATAGAGGCAGCAATAGACTCAGTAGCTGAGTCTTACAGAAGAGCAAAGAAATCCTTTTAGCCCCAGTCTTACAGGCATACCAGATTAATGTTCCTCAGTTATGGTGTTGACATGCCCTAAAACTCAATCCCATGTAGCTGCAAGGGTCACTGAAACAGCTGTGTCCAAGACCTCCAGCCAGCCAGGCCTGCCATGTTAGATGGAGCTCTCCAGGTCACAGAGTGCCTGATGTCTCTTCCTAAGGCTGGGGCTAGCAAATACTTTTGTAGAAGATTTGCTGTGGTTGAGGAGGTGTGTCACCAGGTGAAGGAGCTACAGGAAGAAGTGGACAGGCTGAGTAGTATTTGAGCAAATGAGCAAGACACAGACTGGTTCTTTTCAGAGATACTACAGTCTCAAGACTCTTGGGAGTCTCAAATCTCCATTACAGTGGAGAAGCAAATGGACAATGAACCCTGCAGAATCCAGTCCTAATTAGTCAGAGGACTGTTAGCCAAGGATTTGTTGCAGATGAAGACTAAGCACTGACTGCATGCACCAGGAGGAGGATTCCTCCTTCTCCTCAGAATTTGACTAGTAGGACTGGTGTCTTCTAAAACAGGTATGATGCTCTGGAATGCCAGACAGCTGATGAGGTGGGCAAAGGTCCTTCTGCCATAGTGGGGCCTCCTAAAACAACACCACCTGCACCCTGTCCCACAGCCTCCTTTTTTAAGAGCAAAAAGACTAGTTGTAATAGGGGGAACGGATGGTTCAATGTGCAGACCAAACCCAACTCACAGGAAAGTCTGCTGTCTCCCAAGGGCATGGATAAGAGACATTACTGGAAAATTCTCCAGCCTGGAAAGGCCTTCTTGTTAGTGCTCAAATTGGCAGTGATGAAATAACAAAGAGAAGTCCGAGAGAAATTAAAAGAGGCTTCAGGGCTCTGGTATGATTGGTAGAGGGATCAGGAGCACAGGTAGTGATTTCCTCAATCCTTCTGTAACAACAAATAATATTGATAGGAATAGACACATCCATCAGGTTGATGCATGGCTCTGAGGTTAATATGGTAAACTTTTGGGTTTGTTGGTCATGGGAGGATCTACTCAATGCTTGTTCTACTGACACACAATGGGATGCACCTATCTCAGAGGGAAAAAGGGGTTCTAGCACAGGAGATGGTGGGGCTAGCTGACAGAGCTGCAAGCTAACTCAGAAGGGGGGAAGATGAGCAGTGGGATGATGTGCCAAAACTGTAAGAAACTAGCACTGATAGGGTCCCACAATCTACCTCATAAGTTGTTGGCTCTAATGTAACACACCCTCATAAGTTGTTGGCTTTAATGTACCACACCTGAAATGTTTGTGCTTATGCAGGAAGCGTGAGGAACAAAAAAAGCAGGAGCTCAAGGCTTTGGCCCAGTCCCAGGGATTTGACATCGTTGCATAAGTGAAACCTGTTGGGATGAGTGATGTGATGAGTGCCCTGTTGGACAGTTCCAGGCTCGTCAGGAACAATAAGCAGAGTGGAAGAGGCAGAGGGGTTTATCATGGCAGTTTCCAGCCGGGCTATGCCCAGTGGGCTGCCTTGGCCAGGATAGCTCTGGTAGGCTCTCATCACAGAGTCCGAATTCCCAAGCAGCTCCCAGCCACAGGCAACCTAAGCATGCTTTAGTGATTTCGGCTCTCAGTGATTATCAGCTCTTTGTGATTTCAGCTCTTTAGCTTGCTGGTGCCGCAGCAGAGGCAGGGAGAGAGATGAGAGGCGCTGTTTAAGGTTCCTCAGGAATTCTTTATTGGTGACCCTCACGAAGGTTCTCAGTGACAGCTTCTTCTGCCAAACCAGGCAGAAGTATGGGTTTATATAGGGTACAGGGGTTTTGGAAATTGTCCAATAGTAAGGGTCGGGGAAAGTGACCTATGGGCTTACAGAGAGATAAGCAGGGTCCGAAAGGCAGAAGAGAGGGGCTCCTAAGGCCCGAGTCATCATGACTTGGCATTTCCTAGCTCAGGCTTCTGATCTCCAAGGAAGCCTTGCAGGCCCTGGGCCTGCTACAGAGGGGTGGCACTGTATGTAATAGAAGAACCCTTCTATGCATGGAGCTCACAGCTGGCAATGGTACAGCTGAGAGTCTCTGGGTGAGAATCAAGGGGTAAACAAATAATGAGGATGTCACTGTGGGAGTCTACTATAGACCTCCTAGCCATGACGATGACATCAATTGTTCTTTGAGGAGGTAAAAGGCACTTCCAAGTCAACTGCCCTGTCCTTATGGGTGACTTCAACTTGCCAGAAATTAACTGAAACCATCACAGAGCTGGTACAACCCAGGTCAGAAGATTCCTAAAAAACCAGGATGACAATTTTATGGAACAGATCCCGAGGGACCTGGATAGGAAAGATGCTCTCCTTGGTCTACAGCTTGTCAATAGTGTGTATCTTGTAAGGATCATAGAAACTGGCGGCCTCCTTGGCCACAGCATCCACAAAAAGATCTGGTTTAAAATATCTCTTGACAGAAAAAACAATGCCAGCAAAACCTCAACTCTGGACATGAGGAGAGAAGACTTCAGGCTGCTCAGTGAATTAGTGAGAAAGGTCCCCCAGGAAAATGTTTTTGCAGGTAATGAGACCCATCAGTGCTGGTCACTTTTTAAAGTGATGGTGATGACCTGCTAAGGGCACAGGAGCAAGCAATTGCCAAATGTTGGACATCAAGCAGGTGATGCAGAAGGCAATAGGAAAATGATAATTGGCAGTGTAAAAATAACATCATCCTGTTATAGATTGAGGGTGGTCACCTCACAAACAGATTGCACAGAGATGCTGTGTCAACCCCACCCCTGGAAGTGTTCAAGGCCAGATGGAATGGGGTTTCTGAGAAACCTGGGCTAGTGAAAAATGTCCCTACTTACTGCAGGTGAGTTGGAACTAAACAATCTTTAATGTCCCTTCCCGCCCAAGCTATTCTATGATTCTATGGTTCTATAGTTCTATGAATGGATAATTATTGTCCTAAAGAGGACAAGAACAAGACAGTCCTTAAAAATCCATAGAAATACTGTGCAATAGAAATGTAGAAAGTGAGAGTTACAGGGCACTTTTCTTCTTCTCTAACATTTTTTTTTTCTTTTTATGGAAAACAGCAGCTTCATAATTATTTTTTTATTTGCAGACAAGAAGTTATACAGCTGGGGGAATCTTATGATCTCTGACAATCTGTGTGGTAAAAATCTCTGATCAGACTGTGGCTGTGTTGCTCTTCATCCCTTAGATGGAGTCACTTTATAGCCAGGCAACCCAAAGCATCTACAGTTAAATGTTTACATCATTCTGAATCCACAGTTATGGACTTTTATTGACAGTGGAAATTAAAACACAATCTAGTCCTCAGCATTCTTCCCTTGCACTTTAAGAAATGAGAAAAAAACACCTGCAAAATATTGAAAAATTGTTGCTATTTTATCTATAGTCCAATAGTTTTACACTCTATTTAAAGTACAGTACAATGAAAAGGGAACTCTAGCCTTTAATTTTAGATCTCTGGAGACAGGAAAGGCAAAAAAGTGTTCCTGCACCTTTCCAGAGAAAGAATGTGTATGCCCTGCTTTGGTAACACTAAGTGTGTAAGCCACTTCGGAAAGAAAATGATCAAAGAGCAACATGACTGAGCATATAGAGTAAACATACACAAGAAAGGAGTCACAGGTGTGCAGTGAGAATATGATGGCAACTGAAGTTAATCAAAGTAGTCTATCCAGCTCTAATTGAAATGGGAATCAATCTCACCCTCTCACTTACAGTCTTAAGTGATACTTGAGATCTTCTTCAGTGCTTTAGGCTGTTGAAAACCAGAGAACATCCTGCACTATGGGTTTGCACTCTGCAGAGGAAAAGGGTCAGTCTATAGCTGTTTCTTTGAGGACTTCTTTTGTTTTGTTTTTCTTTCCTTCAGTAATTCCATTTCTCATCAGTCTCTGATAATGAACAACCTTGTACTATGTCCTCTCTGTGATTTAGTTTTGATTTGAAGCGTATCAGCCTTTTGCTACAAGGACTTCTGCAGTAACACATTAAAACTTCAATACTCTTGCAAAGATATTCACTAGTATTTGGTGTAGGGGGAGAAAGGGGAAAGTTGAGACATAAACTGATAAAAGTTAAAATCTTTGTATTTAGAATATTCTACCTGTCTACAAACATGAATATAATATCATGGTTGCCAATATCAAGAAATATTTTCCTACATTTCCCAACAAGGTTTCTTTTTATTTCCTTGTACCTCTTGCTTTCCAAAGTTTCCATAATTGGCCTTAACACTTTTTGAAGGGTAAAGATGTTACTTAATGTGTTTTGGTTTGTTGGTTTCTGATTTATTTATTTTTTTAATCTGCCCCTTCCCTCAAAACAGAAGTTAAGTATCTGATAATTGCTCAACAGGAGCTGGGAAATGCCAAGATGCTTCCCTCACATATCACCAATCTCTTGTTTCTGCAGGAGCTCCACTCAAGTCTCCCATGTCCTTCTGGGTTCACAACACAGCATAAAACAGAAGTCACTGGCTTGCATATAAGCAATATCTCCCATCAACTTTTCTGTAGAGGAGTGAACATCCTTCTGTATTCCAAGAGTTAGAAAATTCAGAGAAGGGATAGATCCAGATCTTGATCTCTGTGTATTGTGTTTGTGTACTGGTTTGGGGTGGAAGAGAGTTACTTTTCTTCGTAGATTGTGTGGGCCTATAGTTTGCATCTGTGACCAAATAAAGTGTTGGTAACATACCAAGAATTTTACTATTGCTGAGCAGCATTTATTCTGTGTCAAGGCCTTTTCTGTTTCTCATCCTCCCCCAACAGTGTAGACTGAAGGTGCACAAGAATCTGTGAGGGGACACCATTGGGACAGACCACCCCAAGTGAACAAACAGATATCCCAGACCACATCATTGTGTGCTCATCAATAAAAGCTAAAGAAAGAAAAAGGAAGGCTGGATTTTCAGAGTGATGACATTTGTCTTCAGAAGTAATCATTACATGTCATGAAGCCTTCTTTTGTGGAAATAGTTGAATCCATGGAAATCCCCTACTACTTAGTGTATTTTGTATAGAGTGGAGGATCTATACCTGCTTCATGAGCAATATTTTCTTTAATTTTTCTGTGGCAGTCAAATGCATTATAATTTTCAAACCTTTCCAGGAACTCTCATAATTAAAAAGGCTGGTTTATAGACCAGCCTCAAATTTTCATGAGAAAGGTAAAAGATTATTCAACCTAATCAATATAAGATTGCTTCTGGATATATGCAGGAACATATATAAACATATATAAAAGTATAACATATATATATATAACATATATAAAAGTATAAAACCTCATGTTAGTGTTAAAAAGGGACATAGCTAGAAGGTTAGTGTTAAAAAGGGACATAGCTAGAAAGATGAATGCTTCTGGCTTTAAATAGCTGCTGAGAAGTGAATTTTTATGACTATGACCTTTGTAGCTAAACATCCAAAGGGGAATTTGGAATTTAAATATCAATTGCCTATACGTGTGTATGTATGTACATACGTACGTATGTACATACATGTGCATGTGTGTGTGTGTGTGTGTAGAAGAAGGGATTACAGGTGACCTCACCCCTGATAAGTCACAGTTGTACTAATTCCAAAGAAGAGGAACAGCCTTGCCCTTAATGGGTCACAGCTGTGACTAATAAGATAAGCGTGATAAAAGGGATGGGTTGGGTGGTCAGGGGAGAACTTGGGGGAAGAGAAATCGTCCTGAGGAAGGACTGAGCCAGAACAACTGGGTAGAAACAGGAGAGAGAATCACTGCAGTGAAGTACGTCTGGGTCTGCAGCTAGAGCCTGCTGTTGGAACCTGCAGTTGTAGTTGAGCAGGAGCAGCCTGCATTCAGTCTGCAGACTAGTACATGCAGTCATAGTATAGCAAGAAATAACTGCAGGCAGAGTCTGGCAGGGAAACCAACAGTAGGATCTTGATGTAGACAGAGTCAGTGAATAGTTGGAGTCAGGATAACTGAATTGTTATCATACATTTTCATACTGGTCCCTTTTCATACTGTAGTACACAAGAAGTTTTTCTCTTGGCTCATTTCTACCCCTAATGAGAGGGCTGCTGTAACATATGTATATATATGCCCATATTTCAAATATTTATTAAAAAAATTATGCTAGAAGAAAGACATAGAGAGAACTAGAATAGCTATAGATAGAATATAGACATAACTAAACAATTATAGAACGGTTTTGGTTGGAAGGGACCTTGAAAGATCATATTGCACCTCACCTGCCATGAGCAGGAACACCTTTCAATAGAACAGGTTGCTCAAGGTCCCCTCTAAACTGCATTGAAAATTTTCAGTGATGGACTGTAGACAATTTCTTTGGGCAACCTGGTCCATTCTTTCACCATTCTCATAACAAAAATGTTTTTTCCTTTTGCCTAATGTAAACTATCTTCTTCCAACTGAAAAGTGTTCCCCCTTGTACTATCACTATATACCCCTGGTAATATGGTACTTTCTCCATCTTTTCTATAGGCTGCCTTTATATACCGAAATTTTCTCAGTTCTTGTTTTTAGGAAAGGTGTTCCAGCCCCACGATCATTTCTATGGCTCTCATCTGGACCTTCTTTAACAGATACATGTCTTTCCTGTGTTTGGGACTCTAGAAATGGATGATGTACTCCAGGTGAGACCAATTAAGAATGGAATAGAGCAGGGAGAATCACCTCCCTCAATCTGCTAGCTGAACTACCTTTTATGCAGGTCAGAATATGATTGGTTTTCTGGGTTCCATGCTCACATTGCTGGATCATGTCCAATATTTCATCCACTCCCAGATTCTTCTCTACAGGGCTGCTTTTAGTCAGTTAGTGCCTGAGTCTGTGCTCATGCTGGGGATTGCCATGACCTATGTGCAGGATCTTGAGTCTGGCCTGTTGATGTTCATAAGATTCATACAGTCCCATTCCTCAAGTAGTGGTTGTACAAGTCCCTCTGGGTGGAATCCCTTTCTTCTAGCAAATCAAATGCATTGCTCAGTTTGGTGTCATCTGCAGACTTGCTGATAGTAAAGTCTATCCCATTATCTATGTTGTTAATGATGATATTAAAAAATACTGATCCCAGACCTGACAGCAGGGGCAGCAACCATTAGTGGTTTACATTTAAACACTGAGACATTAACTGCAGTTCTTTGTGTGTGGCCATCCATCCAAATCCTTATCAAACTAAGAGTCCCTCCATCAAACCCATATCTCTGCAATGTAAAAGTAAGAATGTTGTGGGTGATTCTATCAAAGTGTTTAAATAAGTGCAAGTAGATAACATCTGTAGCTCTTCCCTTGTCCGGTGATGCAGTTACTCCACCACAGAATGCCGTGAGATTAGGCAGGCAGAATCTGCCCTCAGTGAAGCCATGTGGGCTGTATCTAAGCACCTCTCTTATCTTCCATCTTAACATATCTTTCAGGACAACTTGCTCCATGATCTTTCTGGGCATGGAGGCGTGGCTGACTGCTCAGTAGTTCCCAGAGTCCTCCTATTTACCCTGTTGTAAAAATCATTAAGACAGCTATACTATTCCAGTCTGGCTTCATTATTAATATAGTGTATAATTGAAAAAAATATAAATTGTATAATAAATGTGTATAGTATAATTATGAAATTTATAAGGCTTACTGCATGATATATTAAATATGCTGTATGATTATATGAGCCTATATATACTACTGTATGATGAGAAATATTATAAAGTATAATGTATTCATATTTTGCTATATAGCTTAGAGTATATATAAGCATATTTCTGCTATAGCATCTCCAAGTTTCATACACTAAAAACACTATTTCCTTCACTCATATGACAGCATTAAAAAAAAATCTAAAACTTAAAAATGCATAGATGATAAGTGTTGATAACTGGTGGTCTTCAGTGTTTAGAAATTAGAACTCAGTATTTCAACATCTCAGTCTTTTCCATCATTGCCTACTATTTTCAATGTAAGTTAAGAATTTGCTGTTCATGCTTATGCTGAAAAAATAATACCCTATCAAACTATTCAGCATAATAAGACTGCTGGAGGAATATGGTGCTGTTCAGAAGTACAGTCTGCAAAATATCAGAATGAAGAGTATTTTGAAGTATTCATTTCAAAACAAAAAGCAAACTTTGACAGATGCAGAAAGGAAAAACTGAAGAGAAAATTACAAGCCTATAAGTAAGATGTTTAGTATAATGTGCATTTTCATTAAAGCTGAGAAAAATAAAGCAGATAGTTACAAGAAAATATAACTGCAAAGCAATCACACAGAAAGCATTTCTGAGACACGTGATAAACCAGAGCTGAAAAAGCAATGGGCTTGAATAAATGTAGTAAATCCTTGTGAATTAAAAGACACTTATCTAACTATTTAAAATACATTGAGATTATAGGTATGCACAAAGCACGTAAGATATTGTTATCTTGGCAGGCTGACAAATGATTATTTAGCTGAACCACTCTTTGTTTCTCTCTTAAGAAAATGGTGCATTACTGGTTATATGAATTATCAGCAGATTTATGGGATTTAGTAGTTAGGAGCTGCAGTTTATTCATTATCAAAGCAAGTACAACTGAAGAGATGAAGAAAAACTGCATCATGAGTGTTATCAAATCTCAGAAGATAAAATATGTGTAATATTGTTTTGGAAAAAAAGGCAAACTTTGTAATAATAGTTTTGTCGTTCTCCTTGCCTCATGGGTATGTTTTCACCCATGACAAGTTTAGAACCAGGATAACCATCTCAGAAATAAAGCTAGTAATATAGCTCATTTTACTCTGTGCAGAAACTCTCCTCTATCAAAAAGTACTGAATTAAAATAAAACATGACAGGTAAGAATTGTAAAACTCTGATAAAATACCATACACATATGCATTACTTTTATTTCATTTATTTAAAGAGCTAATTAATAGTCTGTATCTTTATATTTTAGCTGGAATATCCAAGGAGGTAATGTTTTCACTGACAAAGTAGCATCAATTCCTTTAAAAATAATGTTGTCTATGAGGGGTTGCCTCTGTTGAAGCCATTTTTCCTGGCTATTTTACTAACAAGCTGGCACAATGATAATGGTATTGTACAACCACTTCTCCCATTTCTTTTCTATCAGTACTGAGACTGCATTTCTTGGCAACCATCCGCAAAACATCGTCTCCTTGAATCCTTCAGGTCTTTTTGTATTTGAACTTAGAACATCATCTGATTTCAATATTTCTTTCCATCCTACCCTTCTAATTCCGTCTATTCATCTATTCACCCTTTCTGGTTGTAATAATTCTTTTTTCACTTTCAATTCTCCAGGCTGTCCATTGCTCTTCTTATAAAACACCACCTTAGAAAAGTCCATACACTCATTTCAAGCTACGCCTATATTGTCAATCTTCTCTTTCCCAGTAATTTGCTTCTCAACTCTATTTTGTGTCAACATTCTAATTTATTTTGTTCTCCCCACATGCAATTACTATTACCTTCTGTGGTGTTTCAGACATGTCACTTGTCTGTAGTCACCCTAAATCTCCTCTTCAGCTGAATTCTCAGACTGAAAGGTTCTGTCACAGCTAATATTTCTTCACAGATCTAGAGATAATGAATGGTAGTGAAAACGGTGTTTATTGTCCAATACATATTTGACAGCGGAGTTCAGATACTGCAGAACTGGAAGAGTAAGAGGCTACAAGAGTGGAAAACTTTTATTACTAAAATCAAGATTCAGAAAGATAAAGTTTCAGAATGTAAGCATAAGGAAGTTTAAAAAGAAATTGCATTAGTGAATGTATGCTGAAGAGTCAGATACTACATTTTGTGATCTGTAAATGTGAATTAACAGAAAGGGCAAGAATTAATAGAAAGGGCAATTTGGTTTTATACAAATATAACTTTCTTAAACTTTGACCAGGTCAACTGTTAATGACTTCCTGTATTTATTTTTGTTAGGTTTATTAAATAATTATAGTGTGCATTCTTTCAAAAAAGAAAAAAAAATGGTGCAAGTATCAAAAATTAATTGCACATAAGGAAAATAAACTAAACAAATCAATTCCTGGACTAAATTTCTTCAAAAATGAACACTATTAGGACAACTAAATTTATTAAAATATTGAGCTTCTTTTGGATAACATTTATCAAGCAGTATAAAAGCGTGAATTATAGCTTTCAAAATCTAGAAATATAAGCCATCTTTATTTTAATTTTTATCAGAGTTTTAATGTGCTCCAAACACAGTATCTGTGTTGTTTAAAATATAAATAGATAAATCAAACTTAACAAATTGCTTTCTTCAGCTGTTTTACCTCAAAAGATCTTTAGTTCATTACCCTTTTGGAGAAGAAAAGCAGATAAAGAAATAAATCAGATATATTTAAAATGTTAGTTATCCACAAAATAAGAGGTTTTTTACCTTAAAATAGTTGTCTTTAATATTGCCAGATGGCATTATGAAAACAAACAAAACAAAACTCCCTGGATACAATCATATGGATATATACATGCACATATATATATATATAATATACATACACATGCAGGTGTGTATATGCAAACACAAAACAGTTTCCTTTCCTTTCCTTATATCCTTATGTTTGGAGTTCCATAAACAATCCTTCAGGCAAAAAAACCCAAACCTTTCTACTAACTCACAAGAAACAGGATTCTTTTATCCTTGCAATCTGTTGATATTGCCTGTGCGCATTGCAACACTGAAGTATCAGAGTAAATATGCCTTTAAATATGTTCTTCAGTTCAGCTGAAATTTTGAGTTATGGACCTTCTTATTGAATATTTATAATTTTCCAGAATTTCAGGTGAATCTATTAAAAGTTCTTTTGCATCTCCTTTGTAAGTAATTAGGTTATTCAAGTATAAAATAGGCCCTTATTATGGTATATTAAATCAAATTAGTTGGTCATAGGCAGGCTAGAGAGGAAATATGTAACTCATAATGTTAAAAAATTATACTGATCTATATATCATCTCTATGTAGACAATGCATAATTTCACTGTAACTAAGGGTTTCTTTCAAAATGTGGCGTAAAACTTTAACGTAATTAGGGCTCATGTCTGCTGGGACTTTTTTACAAATTGAGATATAAATCCCAGTTGTAGCAATATAAATGCCAAATATGTTTATGAAAAGAAAAATTATCCAATCGTGTTAATTAAACCTGTCATTAGCTGCATTGACTAAAGTGAAATATATAGTGTAAGTTATTTCATATATAGGATGTGAACCAGCATTTGCTCAACTAAAGGAAGAAACAATTTATTTTACTGAGCCCATGCATAAGTGTTTATTTTAATAGTGGTAAGGGAGGGTGCTTTTATTGCACAGTCCTGACCATTGGATCTATGTTTTCCCCTTTAATCTGTATTAGAAAGAGTTCAGTATATTATTTCTATTTCACACTTCCACAGTTTATTTCTTTGAACCAGTCCACATCAACAATACTTTTCTCTTAGCTTAAATATGCAATTTACCCTCAAATACACAACAGCTTTTTATCACTGTATTCTATTTTGAGTGTATGAAAAGCTAAAACAACCACCAAGTAACAGAAGAGCAAGAAGAGGTGCAATCAGCTTTTGGACATAACAATGAATACTCAAAAAATGAAAGGAAGGTGACAAGATTATCATGAAAGATCCATCTTCAGAATCTGAGGATATAAGTGCCTGATTTTCAGTTTCAAAAAAGAGACAACCATGTTCTAGTTTCTCTTCCTATCTGTTTTGTATTGTGTCAATAATGGGGAAAATGTCTCCAGTCTTTCAGACCTTGGTGCTTTATAAATAATAATTAGAGAAAAGCTTCACAAAGAACTTAGGATATGTTATGGCAACACCTGTTCAGGCACTTAGTCTCCTAGTGGGACAAAGAACATGCAGCTGGAACCATGTGATGTTCTGTAACTTCAGTGTTTTGTTATGGTTTCTTATAGTTGCAAACAACTGTAGAAGTGGAGTATCTAGCCTCAGTTGTGCCAAGAGTCTGGCTTGCCCCAAAGATACCCAAGAAGTGAAAGTGTGGTGCAAGTTAACTGTGTTGGCAAAGCTATTTTTAGTGTAGGTAGCCCACATAAAAACATGGAATCAAGTGTTCTGTGAGTTAAATAATTATTTATGTATCTCATAATCTTACCTGAACTCTGCATGTTTCAGGTATCAGATTGTTTGGAATTTGGTTTTCACTTTTTTTTTTTTCACTAAGGGTATTGTCCTGTGACGATTTTCACCAATAAAGCTTACCACCTACTTGTTCAGAAGGTGACTTTAAATAATTATAAACACTCACACAGAGAAATATAACACAAAGACTTATTGCTGGTTTTTTTGAATGGTGATGTTTTTACTTTAATATTTTGTTCTTTTACTATTCTGGAGTTTCCAAATGTTTCATTGGTGTATTTTTTTATATGTTGGAACAGTATTTTACTTTAACTTATTAATTAAAATAAACACAATAGTATAAGTTAAAATAATTTGGTGAAGATCCTACCAAACCAAACAAAAAGAAGAAACCCTCCCCACACTTTTTCTTGTTTGAGATAGTACTCAATTATAAAGAGTTTTCCTTTACCTGCTTTAAACATTTTTTCACTAGAAATAAAATTGTGATAAATAAAAGATCACAATTGTGAGGAATAAACCTGCAGAGAGAAAGGTCAGAGAAGAAGGGGAGGGAGGAGGCGGTCCATGCACTGCAGCAGAAATTCACTCCCCTGTAGCCTGTGGAGAAGGCGGTGGTGAGGCAGGTTGTTCCGCTGAAGCCCATGGAGGAAATCATGGCAGAGCAAAGAAAAAGTGTCAGGAGGAATAAAAAAAATCTCCTTTTATAAGTAATAATTTCACCATTTTGCATCATGGTATGTACACGGTTCATTTGTTTATTTCATCATTCACAGCAAAAGGTAATGATGTCACAGTCCCCAACCCATAATTATATTTGCTTAATCAGAGTCGTAGTGTTGTCAGTACTTCCTCCCTCTCATAGACTGAGAAGCATGACTGCAAGCATGATTTCCCAAATATTGTCAGGTAAGATAGTGACATTAACAGGGGAAAACGTTTTCTTTTTCTTTCTCTATTCCTCTGTGACAGAAGTTGTAGCAGTTTCTCAAACCCATGAACATGAGACTCCTGGCTGAACACTGGACCCTGTGCCTTATTGCAGGTATGTCAGAGAGGCAAGTATCAGAATGGATCTGTTTTACTCATCTGGAACGAAAGTGCTACCTGTACTTTGAAACTGACCTAAAGTCTTTTATTAGAGATTAATGAAGGAAATGGAAAGAGCCAGGGTGACATAAATATGAAGCAATAACTAAGCACATAAATTATGCTGTACTGCCCATTTATAATAAGTACCACAATACTGTAGATGACAATTCTAGCACTGGCAAGCACAGCTAGTTTACTTTAGCTTTCACCTTTTCCAAAACAGTATAATAATATCAAAGCAAAACAACCACACAATATTTTGTGTAGACAGGGCATTGTACACTGGTGTAGGTGTTATCTGTATTCTATGAAATGCTGAGTTTAGTTTCTTTACAGTTTTTGGTTTATTGTGCATTTAAGTTGCAGATAATAGTAAAGTGTGGGCTCTACAATGAATATAGAACAGCTTCTTGATATTTCTGGCAAACATGCAAGATAAAATTTACTTTAGTTTATATAATTTTACATAATGTAAATAGCAAGAGAGTGGCTGAAATTTAATCTATGAAATCCAAACACCATAAATCATCTAAGGATTTGTTTCAGGGATTTTTTTTCTGTGATAGAGTGTTATTGGGAAAATTTATGTAATGTGATTGTCAAAATTTAAATATGTGTCAATATCAATATCTATCTCTTTAAGATAATTATGTACACACACATGTAATAAACTGGCTTCTGACAGAAAATTATATACAGCAGATAGCAATCATGTAATAGAAAAAGCCTCACTGACAAATCTTTCTCAAATTTAATATTGGCTTGCTGGCTTTGGTTCCATGCTGTTCTTAAAAAGCTGAAGGATGTTTAGGATTGTGACTGCACCTATTTAGTAGCTGACTGAACAGACTAAAAGCCTTTTTTGTCTCATAGAAGTTCCACAGTGTTTAATATTTAACAATAATTCTTGTCAAGATCCTGCCTTATGCTATAAAAGATACATGGTATGATATATGTTTTTTCAGTCATCATATGAAAACATATTAGGACTCTAAACTTCCATAACTCTACAGGTAAACATATTACTACCAAAATTAAAGTTCAGGTCAAACTGAGGAAAGACAGAACGATAAAAAGGTAAGTGTAACCAGCCAGTTTCCTCTGATCATGAAATCATAAGCAATGAATGCAGCACCGAAATTACAGTCAATTTAGAGTCAGAAAGTCTGTAGTCAATGCTTGTCTAACAACAGTGAATACAGACAAATAAAATTGTGTGACAGGAAGACAGTTTATTTTATCTTTTTACAAAAAAACCCCATGTTGTTTCCTGCATATTTCTTTGTTTGTGTGCTGTTGTAATTTCATGTCTTGGTCATTAAGTGGGATGGACAGAAGATTTGCAGAAAAAAAATCAACTTAATTATTGTTAAATACCTTACATTATGCAAAA
Organism: Pyrgilauda ruficollis; assembly: GCF_017590135.1. Lineage (NCBI taxonomy): Eukaryota > Metazoa > Chordata > Aves > Passeriformes > Passeridae > Pyrgilauda > Pyrgilauda ruficollis. The sequence continues at coordinate 42,068 of NW_024518984.1, forward strand.
TTAAACAAAACAACACTAGGACTACAGATATCCATATTACCCTCATAGGTACAAGACATAGTTTTTAATTCCCTAAAGTAATTCAAAGAAGTGTGGTATATTAATCTGCCTCTAAACAGTGTGACAAAACATTTTTCATTTGATATTGAGATGCAAATTAAAAATTTTCTTTCTGGGCAGCCGTGAAAGCAACATAGTGAAGGATTTATTTGAGGAGCATAAATTTAGGAGCCCCAGCCATTTTATCACAATAATTTCCTTTTTTCTTTTTCCCAGAACAAAGAGCTGAATGACTAATTTAGTAGGAAAACAGTTCAACAAACAAATTTTCTATCCCTCAAGCATTTCTTTAGATCTAAGCTCCACTGTATTTTGAAATTACTTATGTCAAGGCCATTGAGATTTCTATTCTTAGAACAATAATTTGTTTTTGCATAGAATCACTATCAACTCTTTTGTAGTCTGTGAGCTACAGAGGCAGTAATAGAGAAACATTCACATGGCCCATTTACTGGATAAGGTTGCATAAATTCCATCTGATTATGTATAAGTGGTTATTAGGATAGTATCTCAAACAAGAGTCATGAGAGAGCTATAAATCCTCAAACTGTCTATTACAGAGTCATTTGACAGGATCTGTGGGTTTATGAGTATTGGATACTTGGTTGACTATGATTTCTGGACATCAACAAATGGTATTTTTACTGGCAAGCTTCAAACTGTAGAGTTCAAGTGCCAAACAAGCCTGTACTTTTAAATCAGAAATATTAAAATCAAATGGGAGAAAAAGTCATTGATAAGAGCAAACTCCTTTGGGGCCTGAGAGAATGGAATTGTTAAGCCTTTGCAGATTTCATGAGGCATTATGAAGTTCTGAAGAGAGATATGTTTTCTTATGAGAACTGAATGCAGTAATTTATCAGCATAAAGGGTTGAGTTTGCATAGATCCTTGGGCTGTAGCACAGAGAAATAACAGAAAAGCTACTAGTATTCAGGGGACAATTTTAAATCTAGTAGTTTGTGTCATTAAAACATAAAGGCCTGAATTCTTTAAAGTTTACTTGTTCATTAATTCATTCCTTTTCAAGATCTCTCATCCCTACTGTGATCCAAGGCTATCCATGATCAGAGAGAACTTCTAGTGGGACAGAAAGAAATCCTACGGTGCTAAAAAGGCTTTGAGGGAGATCGTATTACTGAGAGTATCCCAGGGTGCAAAAAGACATAGAAGATCACATTTAGAACATTGCACCCTGAAAATACTGTTTAGACCTTGCTGATTAAGGGTGACATACTTTCCCAATACTTTCAAGCCTTTTATTTTATGCTACTCATCCAAGCAAAATTGCAGACAAATGATTGTGTCTTGAAATTTCCTATTTTAATTTGCAAAGTTTGGTCATTTTGTGTGGAAAAGCTTATGAGCAGTTTTGCCACTGGAATCATTATTTATTTACATAGAATCAAATATTTATTTCAGTTTTGTATAGATATTTCTGCTTTTTAGTACCTCTTATGAAAAATAAACTTTGGCTAATAAACATTTCTCTTTCCTGGACAGAGATAAATCTTCAGATGTAAACCTGAGACTTGGTATAGGATGAGCAGAAGCTATTTTTGGCATAGACAAAATAGAACCTAAAATAAACTTGAAGAGAACCTACCCACGAAATAAATTAAGCTCAAAACAGCCAAGATGTCTTGAGACATGAAAAGAGGAAGACACCTTTCTTTTTTGTGGTATATATATATTTTTTTTCAAATCTATAATTAGGCTAAGGATGCTGCACTAAGCAATTTCTTTGTGTCTTGATGGCTATGGTATTTGGAGGGGTTTACATCTGCTCACTCTTTGATTCTCCAACGAACTTCAGTAGGTGAATTCATTAAGATTCAAAATGAGTCACAATAATTTGAACTTTTATTTAAAAAACCCGCAAAAACTTAAGAGCCCTGAAGATAACTGCTTACATTACTGCTTCTGAAAGAAAGCTGAGAATATCTCTTGAAGGTGAAAAACTAATATTAACTTCATCATCAATATCATGAAACTCATTCAAGAAACTACCTTTTTAAAAATATTTTCAGTAAAGAAATATCACTTAATCTACTTGAAGCCCTTTGCAATCAAGCAGAATTTCATTGTTTCTTATTAGAGCATTGTTATCTCGAAAGAGTGGATTGTCTGAGGAAACTTATAATTATCTTTTTCAGTTCAGACTGCTAGCAGATCACCCAATTTCCTGACATCCTGCCCCTTGCCTGGTACCAGCAGTGTAGGAGGGAAGCCTCGCAGGTTATTCACACAAAGTGTGACTCTGTAAGATAATTGCACCGCTGTGCAGACAAGACATGTCATGGCTCTCACCCACATCCAGAAGGCTTTGGCACTACTAGCTGTTGCTGCCAGACAACCCACACACTGAGTCCACTGGAGACATGACATCACTTTTGATCCTGCTTTTGCTGTCAGTGATTGGGTGAGTCATCTTATGGATGTGCTGTTCCTAATCTTTCTTGTTGTGTCAGTTAAGGTTTACATTATGATATTTTGTCAGACTCCATTTCTGTTCAGATCATAGAGCTGGAATGAACAACATCTGTCATTTGCAGGGGAAGAGATGTCCAGAACAGAGACCTATGCCTAGACTGTCTACCTGGCTGTAGGCCAGCTACCTTGTTGGTATAGAACCTGGAAAGACAATATCAGGGGAAAAAAAAAGGAAGATTTAATAGCTGAAAAGTGAAGGCAGACAAATTAAACTAGAAACAAGTTGGAAAAACAAGAAAAAAAGAGCAATAAATCACTGTAACCATTTGCAATCACTTGGGAATTTCCAAGGAGAAAACACTGGGATTTTTTTTGAGCGAGGTAGTGTTTTGTGTTTGTGCAGGGTGTTTGCTTAAAAAAAAAAAAAAAAAAAAAAAGAAAGAGAAAAAAATTTCTCCCATTTGGGCAGGGGTATATAATTACAGGGGGTTATTCTTGCTTTATAACATAACAACAATTACTATAGCTCAATGCTGTTTCTTTCTGCACTGAAAAGCAAAGAACAGGAAGCACAGAGTATAGCAGAGATGACAACGTTAGTATCATAATAATGGAGTCAACCCAGATTAAAATAATGGGGGGCGGCTGTGCTGTTTGAGATCCCAACTGGGTCGCAAAGCTTTGCTTTACTTATTTTGGGGTATTTTGCTTACAGTACTGAGGAGGTCTCTATTGAATTTCTGTAACTGATCTCCTGATATGAGCTCCAGCACTAAGACTTCACAACTATAACGCTGCTGTTCCTCCTCTGGGTTAACTCTGTCTTGAGGTGCATTGCTCTGCACCAATGCCAAAGAAATCTGTACAATAGTACCAATTTTTAGAACCATTTTATCAGTTTCATACTGCATTGAAATAATTCTAAGTATTATTCCATCAGAATCATAATTGATCCTTGACTGCTTTTTTCTCCTTCTCCTTAGTTTTGGAAGTCCCTGCTTGATTATACAAAAGATAGTGACTGTTCAGGAAAATAACCTCTTTACTTTAATTGCATTCAGAATTTCCACTTTTCAGCTTTTATTAAATATTAGTGAAAGCATTCAAGAAGTGCAAATCATTGCGCTTTTTTTAAACAAATTCCTTCAGATCATCTGTGTGCCTGGTCAGCTACTTAGATATCAACAACCAAGATACTCATCTCATCTGAAATTCTAACTACTTCCACACATGGTAGCCAAATATCAGAAGAAAAGTCCTATATTCATGCTTGTGGTTACTGAGGTCATAATCAGGGCAGAAGAGAACTTCTTCCTTTGACCATAGTGATTTAATTCAGCTTGTAGTAACTTCTTCCTATCAAATCACTTGGCATATTGAAACAAATTATGCTGCAGCCTTGTATCAAAAACATGGTTTTATTAATTGAAAATGCTTGCCTGGGATTACCTTCAGACAATAAAGCAGAAAGCGACACACGAGGAAAATCCTGGTTTGCTGCAATTTTCTTTCTAGAGATTTTGAATTTTAGCCATTAAGGTTAACATTGCCTTCAGGACCACAAGTCTTTATGTCATTCTGTATATTCTAGAGGATTTTTGCCCTAAAATCTAAATTTTAAGGTACAGGAACTAATTTATCTTTCCAGACCTTTTAAAAAGGAAAGAAGAGACATATCTTTCTTGTCTTTAAAATTTGTTTCTGTAATAATGTAAAATAATCTTTTCATTTGTCTAAGATCCATTGTGAAAATGTGATAATGCATTACATCTCATCAAAAAGACTGAAACAAAGCTATACTCTATTACATTTCCCTTTAAATTTGGGTATTTGTTTCAAACTATTGTTTTCAACTTCATATTATTGAAAGATGTGCTCTTGCTTTACTTTTGCATCAATGGTATCAGATCATATTGATCTCTGTAAAAAATTAAGCACATGGATATAGGGAGATATCTAGAAAGAGCTATATAATTTTCCATTATAGTTAAAAGATTATCAGTACATTACAGCAGTTATAAAACCTCAGATCTCGAAAAGGATGGATATAGAGGTCTAAATTTCACGAGGAAATAATTCACACACTGTGATGGTTCAGTCCCTTCCTGCAGTAATCACTAAAACTCATTAATATTAAGACCATCCTAAAGCTGGAAAAACAGCTCTGGCTGCAAATATGCTGTGCTACTGCTTCCTGATGCAATTGCTAGGACAACAGCTGCTGAAGTCAATGTTCTGTCTGTAACACATCTACTAGCTGAAAGAAGGGAGAAAGGGGTTAGTGAGGAAGGGCATGGATATAAATTACCCTCAAAGCTAGATTAAAATTCACAGTGCTTTTAATAAGAAATACAATAGAAACTATGAGTGAACTCAGACTTTATTGTTCCGACGAAGCCAGATGACTGCCCATTCAATACTGCTTCTAAGCTCACAAGCAGATCCATAAAATAAATAGGGAACTACCTGAACTTCCTTCAAGACCTCAGAATAACTTGGATTAACACAGCAAATGCCATAATGTCCCTGTGTGACCTAAAAACATATCAGTATGGATTGAGTTCATTTTTCTAAACTGAAGATATACATGCTGCAGCTAGGACCCTAAAATGTAATGAACATGGGGCTTGCAAAACTGTTAAAAGTGTTCTCCATCATAAAAAATCACATGGAAAAAAAGGTTAAATAGCGTGGTTAATCAATAAGTTAATATACACAGAAGCACTGAAGTTTTGCTCATTGTATCCTATTAAACTGCATTCTTAGAAATGAAAAAAAAAAAGAATGAAAATGTAGGTTTATGTGGAAAGGTATATTAATTTCATTATTCAAATCAATAACTCCCATTGTTGTTGATGTGCTGCTATAAATTGAGTGAAACTTCTGGTCCATGAACTATGAGAATGAAGCTGCAGAAGGAGTTAATTTGTGCCAATATTTTCAAGAGTGACTAGTCTCCTTCAGTGACAGGTATTGTTAGGGTAAGACAGAAGGATAACATTTAAAGACCTGTTGAACCAGATAATAAAAATCTACAACTGACATGAAGCAGTAGAATGTGACATTATCTTTTACCAAGTCCACATCATCTCATCAAAAACACCTGGTGAAAATGACACATGCTTCTCTTACTTCCTGTCACTCACAACAAGCATCAAATTTCAACAGCAAAATTCTATACAGTTATTTCTGCCTTTTATGGGAATGTAGATTTTTTGGTTTCTAACTCCTCTTCTATCTACGGTTCTGGAGTTCAGATGGCTGTAACCAAGAGTCAGAAAAAGAAATGTCAGACTACTAAAACTGCTCAAGAAAATATCTGACACTTTGATTGGATGTCAGCAGAGACATCTTGCATAGCAGAAGGATGCTATCGGTAGATCAGCCACACAGAAAGAATGTAATGAATCCAGTTACTGAGGATTCTAACTTTAGTGCTGTACTTAGAATAGACTCTGTCCTCACATCTTAGCTGGGCCTGCTACAAGCATGATTTGTTTCAACTGGAATTTTAGTGTTAACTCCATATACATTTGTAAAATCATAGAGTATGTGGACTGTAAATGGCAACAAGCGAAAAAAGCAAAAATTAACAAAATTTTAGTTCATGTCTTATGCTACTTATTCTGTGCAGCAGTAACTCTCTATTGTTATGGGAAAATGCCTTATATTTTGTGCCCCTGGCTATTAAAATGCCTCAATTTTTAGTAATTTTTAAAGTTTCTTCTCCTGTGATGTATTGTTCACAATAAGTTCACAGTCCATTGCATTTGATGGTTGATTTTTCTGCATTTTAAAAAAAATATCCCATATAGGGTTTCAGACTATCTCAGTTTTGTGATATTCTCTCACTCCAGCTTCCATTCACACTACTATTTGCCTTGCCTAGAGGTTTCTCCATTGTGTCAGTCACTGTATGAAAACTTATTTCGTTCTTCATGCTCTAATTTTGCAAGAGCATTTGCAAGTGTGATGGCTTTTTGCAAGAGAGCTAATGATGTTCCTAAGGGTTTAAATATATGTGTGGTTTTGGTCTTTTTTTTTTTTTTTTTTTATGATTCTCAAACCCTCAGATTACTGAAGGACACACGGCCACAAGTATTTTCACCAAATGTTATTCTACTAGACACATTTTAAAAAGCTTTAGTGCATTTTCAGTTTGTGTGTGTGAATACAAAAGAGATACTCCAGAAAAGCTACTCATCTAAATGTTCCCATAAATACTTTACTTCAGGTTGTCATGAGCTACTAAGCTGTCTCTGCTTGTGTCTGTGGTTACAAATACTGCAATGATAATGTAAAGGTGCTATTATTGCAATGCAGATCTGTGATCCCAAAGCAGTAAAAACTGACACAACAATCATTTTCACCTCATTGGCCCACTTGCTGGAACCATGCGGATCTTTCTGCAAAGTGTATTCTTCTGCCACTGTGGAGCCTATGCCTGGAACACTAGACATAACAACATTATTTCCCAAGATACAAACCCAAGACCATGGGATGGTAAATTTCTTTTGGTTCTTGCTGTCGAACAGGAGGTCTAAAGCTGTGCACAAGTCTGCAGATGTAAAGTCACACCTTCAATGATACTGGGCTCCAATTTCAGAAGTAATCTCCAGGTATACATGCAAATTTTAATGCACACTTGTTTATGTATGTGAGTTTTTCTATCTCTGAGAGCCTTAGATTTGCTGTTAAGCTCTCAAGCAATTCACAGCTATATTATTCAGTACAACACTGGGTATTAGGCACATTAAAATTTAAGCTGAAACAGCCTTAACACTTGGTGACCAACTTAATGCTGATCTGGTGCGTGACTAAGAGATTTTATTATATTTTCATTCCAAGGCTGCTTAAAGAGTTACAGACCCATGTTATATCTACCACTTATTCTCCTTGTGCATTGCCACTGTATTTTAAGACTTCTCCCAGATTACTTATGGATCCAGGAGAAAACAAAGTATAATACCCATTTTAAAACCTTTCTAGGCTGTATTTACCTACTGTTCAGAATTAAGTGGAGTGTTACACTTTCCAATTATTTAGTGGGATAAGTTAGAGCAATGAGTCCATATTTTAATGTAAGAGCCATACTGTGATTGTTCCAATTCAGCATTTTAAAAAAAGATATCTTTCTTCCTGAGGAAAAAAAAATCCTAATTTCCCCTGCATTAAGTGAAGGTTCTTCCACAACTTCACAATTTATTACAGAATGTCAAGTAAAAATTTTAAATAATTGCTTTTACAGGGATGATTGAAAAATATACCTACTGAACTCAAACCCACACTTGTTGTTTTAATCTTTAATCTAAACTAAACTAAGTTTACATAAATTGCATAATTTTATGAGGACATTGTCATGGAAAAATGAGCTGTTGATGCTCCATACCATACATAGAAGTGTTATTCAGGCCCCAAAGTAATCATGTGAACCACATTGTTCCTTTCTGATTCTATTTGCCTAACCCGGTTTTTGAAAACAGGAGGTATTCCATAACTCAGCTTGATGTGGCTTTGATTCTCCCTAGAAGAAGATGGACTTAGCAGGGAAGCAGCACTTGAAGAAAGAACTGCTGGGAGATAAGTAAGACCCAAGGAACTGTCAGTCAGGACAAGGTTCTATATTGCTGTGTGCAAGAAAAATCTTTCTTTAAGTTATTTATTCTAAGTGAAATATGTAACTCCAAGTTCTTTATGAATGGGAAACCAGGAAAGAGAAAGTTTTAGATTCTTTATTGTATGAGAGCTTCAAATGCTTCGTTATTAATTTAAAAGAAAGCAAAATTGTTACATAATGTGAAGAGTAAACTCATCAGAAGTTGTTGCCTAAGATTTTTTATCAACTAAGTCAAGTTCCCTATTTCACAAAATATAACCTACCAATAATATTACCAATATTAACAATAACTTCTAAATTTAAAAACAAGAAGTTTTCTAAGACTGATTAAGGAACAGTTAGTTTTATACCATCATACTGTAAAAAAGAAATACTTTCATTTGTTAGACCACAAACCAGATTTTTATGAAATTATACACAATAGGAATTTAGACTCTTCTACTATTCTGTGTAATTTATTTCATTTCATTACCTTGAGTTTTATGCTATGTTAAAGGTTAACGCCAGCATTTCTGCTTTCACTCCCTGAGTTTATTGAAAGCCTTAGGACACATAATGTAGCAGAAACCACTTGTGAGAGAAGAGTAGGTTCAGGTTTTTTTCAATGTGAGAAATGAAAAACACATAAAGCAGGGGAGTTTTTCAATAACCAAATCTTGAAAATACAGCAGCAGGAGATTACAATTATTCGTACAATACTACCTTTTCACAAGTGGTCGATAGACCTAATTTATAAAATCCTTATTTTGTGAAGTCTTGTGCTGATCAGTTTTATAGCCCTGCAGTTTAAGAATAAGGGAGGAAAATAAGAATAAGAATAAAAATCTTGTTTCAGTTTCTAAGTAAACAGGTTGCTAGCCCTTATGAGTGCAGAGAAATGCATGAAAAATTAACCCAAAGATACCTAAGGGGCTGAAAAGACAGAAGTGAAAACTGTCTTTTCCATAAAAATATTACAAACTTTTGGTCCCTGAGTCATGCATCCTTAGCATTTTGGTCTTGGCAATGTATTTGACTCAGACTAACTGAAGGTACTGGTCCAGACTCTGAACATGAAAGACAATTAGGGTGAAAATGGAAATGAAATGATAGAGTCCATGACTGTGAGGTAATAATGGACTGACAGTAGCAGAACCGTTGCAATGGATTTTAAGAAAGAAAAAGTTCATCACACTCTGGAAACAGGTTGATATGGTACTAAGGGAAGGATTTTCAGGCAAAAATAAAAATAAAAATAAGAGGTGGAACTGCATGGCAACTGGCAATTTCCAGGATGTAGAACATAAGAATGAATGTGGAAAAAAAGTAATTACATAGAACAAGTACATATATACACACATAGCAGCATGAAAAATGTTATTTGACTTGACATTGAAAAGAAATCATACCATTTAAAATGGAAACAAACGTTTATAAATCAGTATAAGATAAAAAATAGAATAGGAATTTAGAGGGGAAAGATGTCAGATATGCCAAGGGAAAAAAAAAACCAAAATTTTAACCCATTGAGTATCAGATAAAAAAAAAATTGATTTCTTAATATTTGTCAAGAAAGGACATTGTGACTAATGGGAAAAACAAGTAGAAGATGAAAAAGAAAAGACTGTAAAGGTCAATTTATTTTTAAGAACATTCTTGAAAAAAGGGTTTGACTGTTTAACAAATGAAAAATGGGCCTGAATGAACAAAGATTAAATATTATGTAGATAAAAGTATTTTAGATAGCATGTTCTGATGAAATTTGTTACATTTAAAGAAGGCACTCAAAACCATTTCTGAGTCATTGACAAGTATTATGGAAAATTTACAAAGGAAGAATGCAATCTCAAGAGACAGTAAAACAGCAAATACAGTATCTGTGTTTTAAAAAGATTAAGTGCATATGGGGGATTTACAACTGGGAATTACAGCCATTTTTGGTATCTGAAAAGATGCTAGGACAGATTATTAAACAATCCATTTGTAAACACCAAGAGGATAGTAAGATTGTAAGAAGCAGCTTAGAGATTTATCAAGATCAAATAATGTCAAATAAATCTAATTTCCTCTTTGCTGAAGATAACTGACCAAGAAAGCAGAAGAGAGGCTGAAGAAGATATTTTTTTATTTTACTTTGCAAAGCCATATAGCCACATGAAATCTCATATGCAAATTACAGAGAAATAGTGTAAACAAATATAACTCTGGCACTTATGGGGATGAAAACCTTTTCTCAAAGGGTATGTATCTCTTTCTAATTGCTAGCCTTGGTGGACTACTCAAGTGTGATCCATGTGAATAGTATCAAAGAAATATATGTGTTCATAAAGAAATATATGTGTTTATAATTCCATTCAGAATACATATTGGTAACTCACAGAGGTGTTTAAATGAGAATTCAACAAAATGCTTTGAACAAATTGAGGCATAATAATTTCCTTAAACCTTTCTAGAGCTTGAATGAGTAAGGTATTTGTTTCACACAGAATATTTTTCTGCCTAATTTGTTAACATTAAATACAAATTTTAAAATTATTAAGACTTGTCATTTATACTTACTCTAAGAATATAGTTGCCTTGAATTATTTAACTTAACAGGGAAAAAAAGAGAGTATGAAAATCTGTTAGTATCAGGTGATCTCTTGTGAAAAGGTTCTACTATGATGATTTCTTACAAAGGAACATTGAAAAGTCTACCTCGGTGTTGCTCACTGCTAATGAAAATGACTGTCTCAAAAAGTTATTTAGTAAAATTCTGTAAAAGTCATCACATTACTTGGCATCTAAAGAAGGTATAAAGAAGACCCAAAGCAAATGGAAAATCACAGCCATTGAAAATTAAGCTACCATTTAATCTTCTTTCATTCAAACTAGTTTTGTAATATGATGTCCTAAACTTTAAATATTTGAACTAGAGGCAAAATTGAGGGTTGACTTTATTTTTGCTAGATTAAAGAAAAATAACACAGAAGAAACAACAGCAAGGAGTTCAAAGATTGAGAATCAAAATTCATATTGGTCTTGCAATAAAACCGTGCAGATTAAGTCCTAGATGCAACTGACATGCATACTACTAAGCATCCCAGGATATTCAATAGGCTCTCAAAAACTATTGAAAAAGAATAAATGAGTACGGACTGATAGAATTGAAAGTATTAAGAAAAGAGATGCTCAAGGAATATGAATATTGATAATAGGAAAGAAGTCAAGAGCATACAGCATAGGAAAAAGGATTAGGTTGGCTTATCCTGTGGGTTATCCACTAATATAAAAAGGTGCCTGAATTGCTCTCCCTCTATCTCATCTGGAATTTCTATTCCCCTGTAGATGAATATATAACACTCTGAAAGCTAGGAGCACAAAATAAGGATTACTTAAATTTACATAGCAAGGAGCCTGAATTCACAAGTGGCTTACAGTAGCTGACTGGAAGTGTGAAATATTAAAATTGGGAAGCGGAAATGGAAGTTTTAGAGAGACCATGTAAGTAGAATGCCATTTAGACCAAAATTCATAGTGTTTAATGTAGAAAATGTACAGCTTTCTGATAAGCAGCTTCCACAGAACGTATCAGACAAAGCTACCGCTTCTCTATGAGGCTGTAACTTCTAAAAATTAATGAGATGTTTAGGAATAAAAAAATGAGCTGGAAATTGTGGCAGGAAGGACCATGTATGTAATGGGATATAAGAAAAGGAACAGTAAATGAGTAGTAAATTGTAAATTCATGCTATTGCTCTCAAGAGTTCTTAGAGTTACTATAACTGATATCTAATATGTCAATCATGAAGCCATATTTGCCCTTGCTGCTACTAACTTAACATCTGTTGCTAAATAACATACACATATTACATCTAATCAAAATAGCCCCAAAGCTATATCAGAAAAAGACCACAAAAAGAAAAATAAGCTCTTTCATAGTGTAGAAGAGAAAGGGTATGTATGAGGTTTAACTCCTGTAAAGAGAAAAACAGCTAAAACAACTAAAATGCTTAAATACAAAAACAGATCCTTAAATCAGAGTAATCTGTCTTGTACTATGCTTGGGAAAACTACAAGTCCTGAAACCTAGGAAATCCTAGGTTCCTAGGTCAGAAACTAATTTTCTGTTTATTTTCCCTGGATGTATGGCAATCTTTAGGCATCCGTGCTTCAGTCTCTCTCTGTATTGTGTCATCTCTTTGAATGCTGAACAGCTCTGGAGGATTACAGTTTTGCTACATTCTGCTTTATCATTCAGTACTAACACTCTTAATCATGATTAAATAAACAGACTTCTTTCATATAGTATGTATTTCCTGCCAGTCCCCACGTCAAGAAGATGTCTACACTCTCTTCACAAAAGCTGTGCAGCACGGAACTGGCTTGAAAGGTATGTGATATTAATATACATATGTACCTTCATCTATCTCCTTGCACACTGAGGGAAAAGGTTCTTTCCTTTTAAAAGAAGATGCTGCTGACTTCTTAATGACTTTGCCACAGTCTTATCTCTGGGAAACTGTGCTAGTGGATCCATCCACTATCCTGTATTTTTCATCCATATTAGCTAGTTGGTGTACTTGTAGGTAAATTCCATTATACATTTCAGGAACAGAAGATGGAAGAAAAAAGGAAAAACACATCTCTCTACCTAATCTGCCATTTACCTCCATATATCTGTTTTTCAAAAATATTAGCTCTGTGAACTCACGTTTTTTGGAGTAACAGTTAAAATTGTTTGGCAAAGATTATTCGTTTGTTTGTTTTTTTTGGGTTGGGATTTTGTTGGGATTGTTTTTGTTTTTTTGTTTTTGAACTATCCATTTGATCGTTTCAGTCTAATGAATGGAGTTGCTGACTGTATTCTTGCCCACTTGATCACATATTAAATGTATAGCATTCCCAATTATGTCAATTGATAGTTGCATAATAATCTGAATTGGCTAAAATTATATCATCTTTCTGCCCGAGGCATATAAATGATCCTGCAATAGTGTGCATATATTATGATAAAATCATTTTGTATTCTGGGGAAGAATCAAATAGATAGTGGGAGTGGTGAACATATTAATCAATTTCAAGCAATAATTCACAGATCAAGTATTGAAGAGGGAGAAATTTTTTTTATAGGTGAAAATACTGAGAAGTGGAATCCTCATTAACATTGTCTAATCTTTTTAGTTTTAACTACATCATTTATCCGAACTGCATAATTTAAAGGTCAGGCAAACCTTCCATTTTTCAAGTAAGAATACAGACCTTGACTTTCAGAACTTCAAGCAGCCAAAAATCATTTTGGAGAGTAGCCAAAAGTCTTGTTAGAGGGAAGGTTTTGATTTACAGGTGGTGAAAACTTTTCTTAGTCTCATATGACTAGGCTTTATTGCCTTTGTAAGCGGGGATCTCTTAAAACAAACATTTCCTGAGCCAAGAAATTATTTTGTTTTTTAGAGCTTCATCTGATAATTCCACTGGCCAGGATCTCAGCGAAGTTTGTGTGGTGTTCAGCAAGATGTCATGTTTATTGGTACTATAGCAGACATTTATTGCTTCATACACTGGGATCTCTTTTGGGATTCTTATTGAAATACATGCCATTAAATCACCTTCAGCCAGTTGCTACATTGATGGCTGTGGGGCACCTGCCAAAAATCAGAGGTTTAGGTTGAATATAATACCAAAAGATTTGGTTTGACTATGACTGTTTTCTACTGTCTTTCAAGAAAAAAAAAACCACAAAAAATAAATTCTAAAGTTTAAATTCCTTAGTCAAACTCCCAGTAACAATAAAACTTGTTTTAGATTGCAGAAAAAGTCTGTTTCTAAAACATGCAAAGTTTGTTTTGTGTATATTTATAGGTTTTATAAACTGAAAAGCAAAAAAGTCTGTTCATTGAAATAAATGCACTTTCCTGCTATGATTTCAAAATAATTCAGTTTCTTTAAGAATAAATTATTAAATTAACATTTTGAGATACCGAAGGTACAGCTCATGATACTGGTCAATGCAATATACTCACCACACGTTTGGGAACACTGGACAACTGGAACCCAAGATTCCTATGCCTACCTCTCTAATGAGTAATACCTTTCATGAGAGGCAGGATCGGCAAACCAAAGATACAACATTCTTTATGTTTCCCTTTTTTGTGCCGTCTGAACATCTAGAGTAAAATACCACTTGAATTTTGTTTGGTCCTCATGTGCTTTGGTACTTCTCAGAGAGAAGATTCTCCACTGTACTCAAAAGAATTTCTATCTCTTTATATATAAATCTATGAAGCAGACTTCTGGACCTCCAGAAGCCCCTTTCAAACTAAAATATTTAATGATTCTTAGCTGAGAAACCATAGTGAAAAAATACAATAAATTATTTTAAAAGGAAGCTTAATTATTGAAACCAATAAAGTGATGACTAAAAGGATTACTTAAAAGACTTGTGTAACTCCTACATCAAAGTAAATTGGCATGAGTTTAAAACAGCTGATGAGAAAGTAATTAATGGAATACAGGGAAAAAGTTTGCAGTGCTTAAAATAGTGTAAAAGTGGATTCTCTATAAAAAGTGTTACCAACATAGATACAGTGGCTAGGTCTCCCTCAGCCTGACTTTAGTGAACTAAATGTAGATCCACATTGCAAGGAGGGAATCTACAAATCTTCTTACTGATTGTCACACAGCATATCACCTGCCACATAGAAGAACATATCTGTCATGAATATATAGAATTTAGACAACTAGCTTACTCTGAGTTTAGTTCACAGATAAATGAAATGAATGCTGAATTGCTACCCAATTCAGTCAATATAAACCACATATATCCCTTTGCTTTTCCTAAGGTTCAAGAGATACACATGTTGTATCAGAAGAGAGCACAAACAAAATAAAACAACACCTTATATATCCCTGATAACCTAAGAAGGAAAAATTTCCTTCTGATCTGAAGGAGAGGAACTGAAACCTTGGAAGACAGAAACACTCCAATGATGTATTAGATTAACCAAAGTTTATAAAGACTCGCAAGTGAAATCCTTAATTTTATTTTACTATTTTAGAAAAAATATTCTATAAAATGATTTTTTCTTCTTTTTACATCATGTCTTTAATATATATTTGGATTTCTTCTAAAATTGATTGGAAGACCACTTGCTGTCTTATCAGGTAAGTTTCAAAACTATTTTCAATTGCTACAAGAAATAGAAAACTAAATTAATATGCTTTATATCATGCTAGTAAAACATATTTTCTCATTACACTTCTGAATGAGACACAATGAAAGCATATTTTACAATCCCCAAAACAGTACAATCCATAAAAATCTATTTTGGGGAATAGTTTTTAATTGTAAATCCTATTTTAATTTTTTTGCTGTTTACTTAGATTAGCTAAAGAACCTCAAACAGAATTCATCCATGGGAACTGGTAACTTTGAACACCTTCAGGAAACAATCAGGTAAAGAATTAATTTGTCTAATAAAATGAAATTAGAAATGGAAAATCTTAAATTTCCTCATGTGATATCTTCCATTATTTCAGAGCAAGAAGTAACTTACCTCTAGATCTCTATACCTAATTAAGCTCAATACATTTTTCTTTTTCTCTGCTTAGCAAAGACTTTGTGTGCATACAGCCTGAACTATGACATTGCAGGCTGATAGGTAGCTGAACAGGCAAGACCCACAACATCTATCTCTGTTCTCAGCTTAGTTGAACATATATTAATGTATCTTTCTGGTAGATATTCCTGGAAGCTTTGAGCTTAAAAAACCTGCCTTTTTATCATGTCTGCCTTTTTGCACTAAAATTAGAGACAGTAAAATGATGAAGGGATTGAAGTACCTGGCATGCGAGAAGATGCTGAGACAGCTGGGACATTCTCTAACCTCAGAAAGAGAAGGCTCAGCTGCATTTTATCATTGCGTATAAATATCTGATGGGAAGGATTCAGAAAGATAAAGTCAGAATGTTCTCAGTAGCACCCAGAGAAGTACAGTTTGCAAACCAAAAAACTCTTGTTAAGCATAAGAAAAACACTGGAGCAGGTTGCCCAGACATGTTGTGGAATCTCCATCCTTGGAGGTATTCAAAACCTCACCATTCACTACTCTGACCAGCCCACTCCAGGTTACATTATGATCTCCAGAGCTCCTGCCAACCTCAGCCATTCTGGGATTCTGGGATAGTTTCTAGCAAAGTTCTTTGATCCCTAATGAGTAGTGCTAGTCAACTTCATGATATGTGTGTAGATATACAGGTAAGTAACTTAGTATTAAAGAAGAAGGTTAAGTTACATAAGTTTTTTGTATTTTCACTGGCAATGGTCTTGACTATTAAAGCTTAGGTAATTTATTGATTAGATCAGTAATAATATTATAATCATTACAGTTATCATTATGCTGTAATTTTTGCCCCAATCTTAAATGCTCTGGATGAAATTGCTTCTTTCTGGAGATGCTTTTTTAACCATATTACTGCACATACTATGTCAGAACTAGCTTGAACTAGCCCAGAAAAATACATGGTTTTTATGGCCAAAGTTAGGAGACATTAATTATTCCTAAACATTTGCCACAAAAAAAGGGTGACAACAACAACAACCAAACAAACCGAAATCCAACCAACCAACTAAGCAAACAAAATCACCACCCCTCTCCCCCACAAAAAAAAACCCCAACATATAAAAGTTAATTTAATTACTGTATAACTCAAAAGGAAGATTCAGTAGTACTAACTTGAAAATGTAAGGAAATATTTTTGGAGGTGCATTCTGAAGCAACATATTTTTCTTCTTAAAAAATCTGAAAAAAACATCATATGTAATATTTACCACGATGTAGCATAGGAGGTACATTTCCTTGTAAATAAGAAATATCTCTTGAGACATTTTTCTTGTCAAAAAAAGAAATGTAAATCCCTTCTGCAAGTAGGGGAAAAGAGAATTTTAATTACCCTAAGCCATGCGACAGTTTGCATTTGATAGCTTGACTTTTAATTTCAGTGGTTACTCACAAAGCACATTACATTTGCTCAGCCATATGACATCTTATTTCTATTACAAAGATAAAGATATATTTTCTTTTACAAGGCCAAATTTCTGAGGACTGGTACTGATAAAATTGGCTTGGCATCAAGCACAAGAAACTATCATGCTGGGCTAACCAGTATTACGAGAATTCATGTGTTTGTAATGTAGTTGATAAACTATGTAGTGCAGTGACTGAAGTTGTTCACAACCTACTTATAGATTTCCTATTTAGTACTTTTAAAGAAAGATGAGTATACTAGAAAATTCCTGCAAAGATTTTTTCCTTCTCACACAGGAGACCTCTAAAAATCTCTCAATTTCATATTTTCTGTTCTTTTCTTCTCAAAAATAAACTAGATTCTTCTAGTCTGTATCTGATTAACTCAAAATATTTTTAGATTGTGTTCTTTGTATTTTGCAGACTTCTCATAATTACAAAGAACTTCTGGTCTTCATATGTATTTTAGAATTGTATCACCATTAAAAATGGTAACTTTGAATGTTGTTCTTTGTCAAAGATTTTGCACAAAAGTTTTTTCCTTAATAAATATTAATATCGGTTTTGCATTTTTTAATCAGAGTGACCACTGTCAGAACAGCACATGGGGAGTCAAAAAGTATAATTCAGGTAACTAAATGTCAAGTCTTCTTGACCTTACCCTTTTTTTCTTTTCCCCCCTCATGCATATGGGCCACTTTTTGTGCAGGAAGGCTCCCAGGCCATTTTCTGTCAAGCTTCTTTCCAGTCAGTGGGCCTCACAGTCTGTCTTGGTGCCTTGGATTATTCTTGCCCAGTCATGGGACTTCATATTTTCCTTGTTGCTCTTTTTAAGACTCCCATCAGCCTATTTCTGCAGCTAGTCAAGGTCACTCTGAATGGCAACACAGCCATCTGCTGGTACCATTCCTTCCAGTTTTGCATCATCTGCAAAATTCCTGAGAGTGCACTCTGTCCCATCGTCTGGTCATTAATAAAGATGTTAAAAAGTACTTGGCCCTGCAGCAGCTCTCATAGTATATTGCTGGTGTCTGGGATTCAGATGGATTTTGTGATGCTGATAATGAGCCCCCAAGCCAAGGGGCTCATTTCACTTTTCAATCTACCTTCAAGTCCTAATCACTTAAGTCCAAATCACTCTGCTGTGTCAAAATAACTTTTACTACCCTATCACTGAAAACTTATTCAGTCATATATATAAAATCTGCTTTAGTACTTACAATTAACAGTAAGACTAATACAGTTTAACTTTCTGTAAAAGGTTGTTTTTCCATAACTATAAACATATTTTCTTGCATCAAATCACTGAAACTATGCTGTTTAAGGTAGACGATATTATGGCTAGAGAATTAGAAGATTCTCCTTGTAGTCAAATAGAATCCATAGCCAGAACTTATACTAAAAAGATGTTAAAATATTATGCAGTGTGTAAAATCATACCTTTTTATGTAATTGCTAAAATTTACCACTGTTGTTTGAGTAGTGAAAAAAGCTACCATATCCATTTCTTGAAAATATGACTGATCCTCCTAGGTACATAAGAATAAAGTCACACAAAGGATCATTGCAGAGTTTCAACATTAAAATCAAGACATTCTTAATATGTTGAAAAAACCTCAGACACAAACTAATATTTTTATTATTCTGGGAAACAGTCCTTTGCTTGTTTACCTGACTGCTCTTTTATTGATGAGGAATGCATTTTGTGGCTCACTGAGTTATTTCAGAATGACATTTGAACACTCATTGGGAAGCATTGAATATGCTATAGCTACAAAAAATAACACTTGAACATGAAATAAAAAAAATACAGAGAGAGCTTCAAAACTTATGAATATCCAGATCATAAACAGTCACATACAAGTCTTATAAAAGTGAAATATCTTTCTAAAGGAAACAAGAAAGATTTTGTTTCTCCCACACCTACCGTTTAGAAAGAATAGCAGAGAACAGAACTGTTTCATAAACTCATAGCTGAAAACTTCTTCGATATAAACAGTCAAGATCCCTCATATAGGAGTAATGCTAAAAGGGGTCTCAGTAACATTTCATGGTCTGAAAATCACTGGTACAAAACTGGATCAGAAAAGTCCATTTCCACAAGCAGAAAACAAAGTAACAGAAATGCACTGCTGTCTTGTATAGTGACCTGACTGGGAAACGCTGAAGTGTGAACCAGAAAGACCCAATTGCATGAGGCTGTAAACCAGTCAGCTCTGAAATATCACTTGCTAACTCACAATTCAACTGCAAAAATAGAAGTATATCTGGAGTTAAAGTTCTTCCTAGTCCAACCATGAGAACACTGTTCATTTCACTCAGCTTACAGGGTTACTGTCATTCAGTCAAAAAGCAGACACATTTAGAACAGGTAAAAGGGTTGATTCAAAGCTAGAAATTCTTTTGTTGATGGCCCTTGTCTTACCCTGATGTTATTTTCTATACACAAGGCGATCAACACTAATGGAAGTGGTGTTCATTATTATCTAGTGGGCAAAAGTTTAGTGATTAGCAAAAATGAAACACTAAATTCTCTTATCCATCATTATTTCAAATCTCTACAAAAGCATTTAAATTGTTAATTATGCTAAAAAGATATTTCAGTAATTATAACTTTTTTCTGCATTCATATTCCTGTACTTGACGATAAAGACTTCTTGTATAACCCGATGATGTACTCCCACTGGCTTCAGGAAAGCAGATAAGCTTATTCATGTCAAAACATTTAATTATAAATCTGATCATGTTGCTTTAGTACATCTTCTAAGAAGGAAAAAAAAATCTTAAAATTTATCTTGAAAAGAAAAGCCTTAAACATAAAATAGGAAATAGACACGTAATTTAGGAAGAAAGTAACTTGGCAGTTCAAGGTAATTAATGAGCTTCTTATACTCTCTAATGATGAAAATGACTACAGTACCCAGAAAAAAATAACTCTAATATGCGATAAAATTATGACAGATAATGAAAAGCTGCTTCTAAAACATATGCAATTAGTAATTGTGGTTTCACTTCTGTTCATGGCTTTGCACTTCCCGACAGTTAACAAAATAATAATGTAAAATAAATATGAATAGTAGAGTTGGCTAAAAAATAGTGTTCTTTTTGTTCAGTAAAATATTATTTTCCCCCACATTTTTTGCATTTGCATGCAGATGGATGAACAGAAAGCCAAATGAAATAAAATGGAGTTTTCACTGAGAATTTATTTACTTTACTTTAAAGGCAGATAAGGTTTTTTTTTTTTTTTCCTCAAGGTAGTTGAACTGCATAACTGGGGGGATTAAATCTGGGATTTCCTTATTTAATGTAATGTGGAAGGTCCTCTAGGGAGAATAGGGGAAACTTGTAAAAGTATTGAATGGTCGGAATTCACAGAGATTTGTTGTGATTTTTGCACTTCTCTGAGTTTTAGGTAGGACTGTAGAAGTGAATTAGAGTAAAATAAGTACCACTAGCAAATGTAAGCAAAAGTTACACTGCATGTTTATATTTCAGCTATGCAATTGTGCTCTATGCTGGGATTTGGGGGTAATTTAAAAAAAAATGCTGGGGCATAGGGGCAAACGTGTGATGACAAAAACTATTAGACTATTAATACACATAAACAAAAGGGGTGCCCTAAAAGGGATATTTTCAAGAGTTAGAGCTAGTTAGAGATTCTATGTGTGCTGAAAGAAGAGTTGAAGAAACAGTTGCTAAGGAAATTTTTAAACTGAAATCCAAGATGAGCACAAAATATTCAGCAAGAATTCAGTCATTATTGGTCAGCTGATATATTCTGTGCATCATAAGGTTTTCTGTCCCCAGTAAAAAATTTGCTTTTCTGGCATCAGTCTTCTGGTTCCATTTGCACACTGCCCGCATTCCTGTAGTATTGTAGTACATTTGGATTATGTAAAGATTACAGTTATCTGCTAAATTAAATGATGCTAATGAGGCACCAGTTTTAGTTAAGGTGCCTTCCAGTTACACTGTGGAAAAAA
Organism: Pyrgilauda ruficollis; assembly: GCF_017590135.1. NCBI lineage: Eukaryota > Metazoa > Chordata > Aves > Passeriformes > Passeridae > Pyrgilauda > Pyrgilauda ruficollis. The sequence goes on from NW_024518984.1 coordinate 63,147, forward strand.
TAGCTGCAAACACATCACTATAAAAGCACCAGGTAATGAAAAAAAGCATACTTCAGGAGTGTTGGCAGTAAACACACTAACTATAAAATTCCTGTCATATGAGGTCTTCTAGAGACCCTAATATAGAGCTAAAGGAAAAGCTGTCTACTCTGAAATCTGTTAGATCTCAAAACCAAGAAAGAATGTCTAGCTGCTTAAAAAAGGATTGTCTGAACTTTGCTTTAGGTAGGAGATCCATTGTTTTGTGAAGAAAAAAATAAGCTTGCTCTAGAGGCAACTAAAGGACATTTAACATAGACAAAGAAAACCACTAAAAATTAATACTGATCTTGAGTTCTTACTTGAAGGAAAGCTGACACAAGTGCAGGCAATCCAAATAATAGTGAAAAGCCTCTATTGCTATATGACTTAAAAGCTTATAATGGCTTTTGGTAAAATACTGTGGCTCCAACCCACACAAGGAAAACAAACAATCCTCATCTACCATTGTATTAGGCATTAGAAAATTTGTAACTGCATCCTGTGGATAGAACTAAAGTTGTTTTTTTTTCGAACCGAGAATTTGAGAGCAATAAGCATTTTAGAAATGAGTAGGAATTTGAAGATGGTAAAGAGAAAATGGCAATGATGAAAACAATGAAGAAGCATACAACTGTAAAGACAATAGTAACACAAGAGGTGAAAACAAACTAACTGCAGGGAAATTTTTTATGTATCAATCACAGGTAAGTAATACAAAGGGGTCTTTTGTGTACAATATTTAGAGGGTATCTTTGTCTTAGATTTTCTACTTGGCTTGATACAATAGTTGCTTTCTAAATCACTGTAACCTTCTGTCATACTTGTATGGGCAATAGACTCCACTGTAACTATGCCTTATGAGAACATTGCCACCTTCTGTTTGCTTTGACCCAGCCATCCATTAACATCATCTGCCAGCTCCCAAAAAAAAAAAAAAAAAAAAAAAATCCCTGAAAACAAGCATTCCCTATTCAGAGTCTTGTATTGCAGATCCTTTCACTGTATGCCATAGGATAAACATGAAGTGAGTTACACTTTAGGCAGTATATTTTGGTTTACATTTCTGTAGGAATGAGGTCTAAAACCATGAGGCATGTGGTGAGGGATTTACCATGAGAAAGGAATTAACGTGGGTTTACTAGCCTGCTGATGGAAGTGACAGGATATCAGGCAGAGGTTATCTCATCTTAGCCTCAGGAGGGTTGAAGAGGGAGGATACCAAAATGTCACACCCTTACACAAGACCCACAACTTTTGTAAACAAAACTCTCCAAATCTTTCATTCACATGTAAAGTCCCTGCCTCCCTTACCATTATGACAGAAATCTGGCATTCGAAATCCTCTATGGCAGAGGATAAGGATGCAACACCATTTCACACAAATCGACATGCTGACTCCTCTCTTCTCCCCAAAGCTGGGATGCTACTTTGATAAAATTTGAGTTTCTGACTGTGTCAGATGACACCCAGGTGAAACAAACCTTAATTGATTGCAAAGTTAAGATCAATGAATTACCAACTGATCTTTTTTTTGTAGCATGTCTATTTAGCACTAATGCAGTAAGTGCATTTAGCAGCGGTAATTTCCAAATTCGTATTTTCTTTGCTTCAATAAATCCATTTGCTTCAATAAATACCATTACATTTGTGATTGTGAAAGTTTTTATTGAATGCAACCAGTCTGATAGTGTCAAACTATCATAATTAGAAATTAAGTGTAGCCAACCTCATGTTGAGACAAGAATTTACTGGAAATAGAAACTGGAAATAGCAATGAGATAAGAAAACAAAGAATAACAACAATATTAATAACAAAAAAGAATAAGACAAAGAAACTATTTTCATGGAATACTTACAGCAAATACTGACCACCTCATTAGGGCCCAAACAGAACCCACACCCCTCCCGTCAGAAGCCAGAGTCCCTTTTCTCCTGCCCCTGGCAATGACATGAGGTGGTACCAAGGCTCATTAGGGTCTGACCCTGTTCTCTGCCAGCTATTGCAAAAAATTTGCCCTCTCCTTGCCTGAAACCAGAACAATAATATGAAGAAAAGGAAGTCACTTAAATTTGTCAGTGCAATAAATAGAACAAAATTAATATAACAGTAGTAACCTTACCTCTAGTCTATCTTGGTTGATTGATATGGATGGTTAAAGGGGGATTTTGTAGGCATTAAATCCATCTTCACTCAGTAGCCATGAATTATGAACTGATTGCAACTGAAATTTGAGGAAGCTGATATGTCCTGTTTTAGTCTGTTTCTGTCTTGGGAATGGCTTAGAGATGGATAATTTAATATAAAGGATTGTAAGACATATTTTTGTTACAGGACAAGATGAAAGACTAATGGCTCAGATGTCAGTTCTTGAAGGCAATATTAAAAGTAATACTGCCTTAAAAAGTTTAGTCTAGTTTCCATCAACAGAACTTCTTTGTCACCTAACTAATTTTGCAAATTTCTCAAAAGGCAAATAAAACCCTTTTTCACCTTTCCTCTTTATAGCCTAATGAAAAAGGTATCATAGTAAACAGCTACATGAAATAACCTAATGGGGGATTTAGTTGCATAAACACTGCTATCTAACAGCTTGTGAGATGACACCAGGTTACTGGAAATATGTACCTTTCTGAAGAAGTAGCTGTCATGTACTCCCATAGTGTCTGCATTTAGAGAACTGAATACCAACACTATAATTTCATTTGCTTCTACCTTGGATTTGATATGCGCAATTTTTACATCCTTGATGGATTATATTATTTCAGGGGATGAAACCTTCTAGGTAACTTCATATATGGTCTATTGCCCCCAGTGACAACTGCCCAGTCTGCCCTCATCCTCTCTTTGCTCTTCCTCTCTGCTCTTCCTTTTATCTTTTCTTCCTTCTGCCCTCCTGCCCTTCTGTAGGACAAAACTCTTTGAGTACTTTTGTATGGCCAGGAAGCCTAAATTTTACCCAGGCTTCCTGATGAGATGCCAGGCTTTATATTCCATGTCCAAAAAAGTGTTACCAAGACCTTAATGTGTTTTGTCTGGAATATGTGTTTGATAAACTGACATATATTGGCATTTTGATGCCATTTATGTTAGTATTGTGCTCTTGCTCAGAGCTGTATGATAGATAATCCTCTAGTACCTGCTGTTGCCTTAAACTATTAACTGTAACTTTAGGCCCTTTTTCTAGTTTATTGAAGATCTATCAGCTTCTTATCTGTGTTGGCTCCAAAATATCTGTCTGCAATGTATCAGTGAACAATCTTAAGATCTTTCTGTTGATCTTTTTCAAGTTATTTTAATCAACCTCTGTTATTAGGTATTTTGTCTTCCTGTTTTCCCAAAAAGGTGGTCTTTCTAGATTAGTCATGAGCAAGTACTTTTCCTTCTGATGATTGTTGATATATTTTTCTGCAATTGATATAATAATACACAAATTCAAATACACACACAAAACTGTCCTCCACTCTTCTACAGAAAATCCCACATTTTTCTGTGTTTTTTTTCTTTCTCCAGCACATACACCGATATATACCACACATTTGTGTTGCACTTGATTAAATTTTTGTGTTTCATTCATGGCAATGAAGGAGTCCTACTAGTGCAATACCTGTTTGCAACTTTTCTGTTTCTTCATCCTTTTTATATATAGGAGAGTCTTTACTGTTCTTTTTTTCTTGCCCTCAGTATCCCTGATGCCTCACTTCACTTTCCAGACCGTGTCCGTCTTTGAGGAATTGTTTCCATTCTATAACATTAACAAACATTACTTTTTCTCCTTTGTTGTATCTAATGTTGGAACATAAGTCTGAATCAAGGTGAAGCTAAAGTCTAGAACCAATTGTTCTCTTTCTGCTATGCAGGTAATACCCATGCTGCTGCCTGGTTATTATTTTTTGATTTAGAGATTATGATAATCCATCAAATTTCTTTGTTTTCTGTACATCCTGTCTTCTAAATGATCTCACATACTATTTTCATCTTTAAAGCTGTTTTTTTTTGTTGTTTTTCAACCCCAGAAGCAGCTCAGCTCAACACAGCCAGTCCCCCACTGGCACTGTTGGGTATGGGAGGGAAATGGAAAGAGAAAAGTTAAGTATTTATATATTGAGCGATAAAGACAATTTTAATAGCAAAAGTTGTGCATGAAAGGACAAAACATCAAGAAATTCATCCTCCGCATCCCATAGGCAGGCAGATGTTTAGTCATTTCCAGGAAAACAGGGCACTGTCACCTGTATAAGTGACTTGGGAAGGCAAACACCACCAATCCGAATGACTCCCCTTCCTCCTTTTTCTCCCAGGTTTACATGCTGAACATGACACCAAATGGCCTGAGATACCCATTTGATCAGCTGGGGTCAGCTCTCCCAGCTGTGTCCCCTCACAAATTCTTGTGCGCCCCCAGCCTTCTCACTGATGGGGTAGGTTGAGAGGAGGAAAAGGACTTGGCTCTGTGCAAACACTGCCCAGCAGTAGCTAAATCATCCTTGAATTATTATTTTCAGCACGAATTTAAACACAACCCTGTGTACCAGCCATTGTGAAGAATATTAACTGTGTTCCAGTCAAAACCAGAATATATATTGAGCACAATTCCTCAAGTACTTAAGGGCAGCTATGGAACAACATTATACCACAGGAACGAGTCAATTTCTAAACCAGCATTTCTGGCAGTGGATAAAACTCTCATGCTGAATAATTCTTGAAGTGTATGTTCAGTTCTTGTTCTCATTTTACGATTTTCTTTGATGAATAAAAATGCCACTGGATTTCTCTCCACTATTTATTTTTCCACACAGACATTTTTACTTTTTTTAAAGACAATATTGTAATATGAGTTCTGCATCAAAATACTTTCACACCATTTGTCACAGTCAAATCACTTAGGAAAGCAGAGGGTCTGTGAGATTTAAATCAAACTAAATAAAATAGAAATAGTCTTATGTGAAAATCCAGACTGAGATCAAAACTGGGTCTTTATGCTTCTTTTATGAACTTCAGAATTGAATCATCAGAACAAAAATGTTAGCAATGGAAATATGTTTTAAGATATGTTAGAGACTCAAATAGCCAAATCTTCATCCTACAAATTCAGATTTTTATCAAACTAAACTGAACAGCATAATGTGCATCCTGTTCTGTCAATCACACAAATTTTCCTTTTAGACAAAAGGCACCTTTTTTGTTCATTCCATATACAATAAATACAGAGATATAAATACAGGTATGTACATCTGTGCATTTGTGTGACCTTGACTCCTCAAGGTTATAGTATATATGTTTTTCTAGATCCATCTGGCTACAGTCAAAGCCATTAAATATATAATATTTACTTGACATACCAGTTGCAGGAAGCTGAAAAGTTTTAAGAGCTCTATACTTCTCTTAACTCAGATCAGGTAGATATATTTTATATAAACAAAATTGATTTTGACAAATATCCTTTAGAAGCAAAGAAAAAACAATGATGACCAACTTTACATATAGAGATATATACACAGAGAAATACATATGAAGAGAAGAATTCTACTTTCAAGAACATGAGAGAACACAATTACTACTAAATAGCTTTTTTTAAAGATAAATCAAATCTCATACAAATACTTTCCTGTCTTTATTAATTAATGCTTAATATTCATATTGGGAAAAATAGAGAACTGCATAAGAAAATAAACTTCCTCATGAAATATGCTGGTTTCAATTTCTATTTTAAATCTAGAAAGCAATGAAAGAGGAAAAATAATTTTACTCTTTGGCAGCAATAACAGTGAATTTTGAAGGAAACATGTCAGTTACAGATAATATATCAGGCTGTTCAAAGTACCATTCTGTTCCTTCTGAATAGACCTAGAAAAGAATAAATATGTCTTACTTTGAATTTCCCTTCTTACCTTATTGTTTCTTTCCCTTACTGTAATATTTCACTCATCTACTGCTCTTAGGATATGAGCTTCCTTAACATGTCCAACAGTGAAGCAGAAAGAAAAAAATAATAAAAGGCCATAGTCACATGGTGGTTTGAGTTTGACAGACAGACTTATCTGCCCCTGGGCTAAACTAGAAACTACTATTGTTTTCCAGTTAAAAATATATAAATTTTGCACTTGTGTATGTTCTGTTCTGCAATTAAAAAGGAATTGTGCACAACATATATAAATGTAGGTCTCTGCAAGGCAGAGTTAATAATATTAAGTATTTAACTTTAAATTGGTTGAAATTATTTATTGGCAATTTATCCCACTGGGGTTGAGTTTGGGTTTGATTGTTTTTTGGGTTTTTTTTTTGGTGGGGGTGGTGCTGGTGGGTGGTTATGTGTTATGTTCATTTGCTTCTTGGTTTCTTTTTGCTGATTTCAGGTTTCTGTGTGTTTAACTATTTGTGTCATTCCACTATGTGATAATGTTCAATTGGCAAGTTCAGTCTTCCTACAATAATATGGAGGAAGATTTCTCCTTTGAGAGGAAGGTTTCTCCCGTGAACTCTGCAGCAAAGCAAATATCTCACACAGCTGAGATGCTTGTATGTAAATTTGAAAAGGAAGACAAGGGCCATGTTTCAACATTTCAGGTAAATGGAATAGGATTTTAAGCATCCCATCTTACCAGACATTCATCAATTAAAAAAAAAAAAAAAACAACAAAAAAACCAAGCATGACTTAATGTCATGTATATCTTTTAAGTATGCAAACCCTATCTAAAAGTGAGGTTATTTTGAATAATTTATGATTCAGAAATTATTATGTCCCCAACAGTTTAACTCTCTGGGAGCTAACTATACTAATTATACTAAATCTTAACAGAATAAAGTCTTCCTGATGGTCTTCCCAAATTAATTTCTAAGGTAGTGACTTTGAATGACAAGGCAAGATATTCACACTGTCTACTAGTTACTGTCAAGAGAAGGATTAGTCCCTGTTCCTTGCAACCATGGCAGGTGTGGGTCCTGCTTTATTTCTTACAGTTGAAAACTCTCTGTTTACCGCACTGAACTCTGCATTTGCCTGGCCTTGCTCCAGTCAATGTCATGAAGTTCCTACAACAAAATAAGGGATGTTTTAACATCATCACTAGTACAGAGAAATTAAAAGTTTGAATATAGAATTTATTTTTAAAATATTAAGAACCTCGTAGGAAGTCTTATGTAAAGTTACAATATTTATTAACAGGAGAGATCCATAGAAATAATTTCACCCACCATAGCTACAAATCTAAAAGTGGTAGAATTTTTACTAGAATAATTGACTAATGTAATGTTTTAGTCCATTCTGCCTTTATAGAATATAAAAGATGAGACGTGAAGAAAAGCTTCTGACAAATTTTATTAGGACTTTGTGAAAGGACTGAGATCTAAGCACTTTATTGCTTACCTCCATGACAGCAAAAATTCTTCCCATTGTTATGAAGACTGAGAAATACATATGTTGTCATTTTTGAGGACCGAAATGGAAGAACCTTCTCTTTTCTGGTCTGTCACAAGGTGAAGGAAGATACTTCACAACTTGATAACTAAACATGGCTCAATTTATAATCTTCTAAATAAAAAACAAGTTTCTAACAACTCAGAATATGCTTCAGAGTATTTACAATGCAAAAGTATGTATCAGGATTGGTCACCTTCAGAATCAATAAAAAGGAAAAAATTCAGTATATACTTTTTTTTATCTTGAAATGCAAATGTAAATAGGCCAAATAATTGTTACTCCAAAGGCATGATTTTTCCTCACTAAATTTGAAGGGAGTTTATAGTAGTCATCTCAGTGTAGGTAATAACACAGTACAGCATGCAAAGTTAGGCAAAATTTATCCCTTTCTCTGACTCCAGAATTCTGATACATCCACCATCTGTTGTGCCTGAACAGATTCCAGTTCCATCTCCTCTTCAGCATCATGCTTTGAATTATTATTTCTTTTGTGTTTGTGAGCATATTGGAAGGTGTCATAGTGCACAAAGCTAACTTTGGGGATCAAGACTTTCTACCACTAACAAAATTTTTCTGTGACTGTGAATTCACAGATACATTAAACTCTTTACAGGGTTTTGCACTGTCCTTATACAGAAGCAGATCCGAGGGTGTGTCCCATAGACTGGACAAACAATGTAGACTCAAAAGGATTACCAGCAGATGAGTAAAAGTCACAGCTGCTCTAAGATGAATGCTGATGATGAAAATCTTATCATGACTGGGAAAAAGTTGACATTAATTTCCTACAAGGGTATTAGCTCATGATAGTAATAGTAGCCTGTGGAAAAATCACCAGCAAATGATTAAACTGCAAATGATATAAAACGGAAGTGTTTTTTGGATTCAAAACAAACTTTAGTTTGGGAAATTTAAAGGATGAAAGCCTGAAGTGTGACTTTATTCCCCTTTTTTCATGCAGTTAGCTATCCTCAAGTTTTGTTTTCTTTGATCCACTATTTGTCTAAAAATATCTATTTATGTCTAAAGCATAAAGAAATCTTGAAGGATGTCCAAGGGATTTTGTGGACAATTCCTTTCATAAAGAAAATCAAAACATCTTTCAAGTATTTTGTTTATATTGAAAGGTACATTTTAAAACATAAATCTCCCACTCTTGCATTTCATATAGATTGATAAATGGTGAAACCTGCACATATATATATATTCACATGTATATAAAATTGCACATAATCTTCTATTATTCTTCTCAACTACTCCTAATGTTGTGCTGTCAGCATCAAATAGTGCTAATAAACATAAAGAGCGTTGCTTTGTGGGATTATTAGAAGAGTGATGATTTAAAAAACTTGTGAATATATGAACTCAATTTTAGTTAAAGGTATGCTAGATCCAGGTATCAAAACATTGTTTTTACCAGATGATGATGGAAAATGAATATCCAAATCAAAGGCTGGATATTTATTTTGTTGAATTTAAGGCTTGTCACTTATTTATTTGCTTTTTTTTTTTTTTTTTTTGTGCTCTCAAATACTTCCCAGCTATGTCTTATCATCCAGTATGTGGTTCTTTCTTTTGCAAGTCTGTTGGGGTTGCATCTTTTCCTCCATGGTAAGGCTTATCTTAGCTATGCTGATGTTGTGTTTCTGAGTCTGTTGGAAGCCTTGTCTGGCTCCAAATCCAAGAATTAAACCACACATAACACGTTGCTGCTGGACCACCACACTGATACATAAATATGGATATCCCAAGGTATAGGAACCCAGATGAGGCAGTTGTTATTTTGAAAAGTGAAGGAGATAATTTCACTTGAACGTGCTAGTAAAAGCTGAAGCATATTCGAAAAGTTAAGGGTTTTAACAAGGGTGTAATTCTGGACATTATACAACATGTGGCAAGTGGCACTGCTTTGTGCAAGTTTGGTGCAGTGCTTGCTTCCTTTCATCTCCACTATTGCCATGGAAATATAGTTATTTCCAAAGTCCCATACACACAGTAACTAAATTCAGCAGCTGTGTCAAAGGTTAAGTGTAAGGCAAATGGATTTCTAGGTTACTGTCTCAAGGACATATCATAGGGCAAAGTCTTCACAATCCAGCCACAAAGTAATCAATATTGAGCATGCAGACATTCCTACAGAACTCATAGAACATAAATAGAAGTCTAGTTTTAAAATCCTTCCTTATTGAAATGGCTGCCTCCTACCCTGGGATTACAGTACCTGACCTCTTTGGACACAGCAGATGTACCTGCCTGCCTTAGTCACGATTTTTCAAGATACAGGAAACAACCCTTACAATACTAGCATCCTTTCCTTAAGATATAATGTCCACTTAACAACTACTTACTCCCATGACTAAGAAAAACAAAACTAAGTAGAATTTAATTTCATAAGTCATATAAAAACTTTTGTGAGAATGATTTAATTAGCACAATTATGAGCCCCAAATATTTATAGTTTGTGAAAATGGACAGCTATCTTGTTTAGGTTTTTATTATTGTACTATGCAAATAAAATAAGTAATTGCATAGTCGTTGATAAAACTGTGTCACACTTAGAGAAGGGAAAGTGGCATTATAGTTATGCTTGAATTTTAACAGAATAAAGGAAGAGAATCTGGCCGGAGATGTTAACTATAACTTAGTTCATCAAAAATGTGTGACATTCAAGAGCTAATCAGTTCTGACTTTCAGTATCTACAGTCAAAATTGTTATTCTTGGAATTTCAGCTTATTTTTTGAAAGCAGCTAAACTTCATGTTTTCAGCACTGGAGGACTTTAGAGGCCAAAGAATTTATCAGCATTTTCAGATGTCTGTTATTCATAATTATACAAAACAATTCAGTTTTTGTTAACATCTACAATATCTACAGAGAGATGAAGAAGCAAAGTATTTCTTCATCTGTGTGGGCCTGAAGTTAGATCTGGTCATCTTGAGTTCTATCACATATTGAAAAACAGACCTTATACAGAATCATATGAAAAAAAAGGAACAATCCAGGTTATTTAACTCACATATTGAGGATAGTCTATCTACCCAGGACACAGAATTCCATTTTTCTTTGATCACATACTTCACATTCATGGCAAAATTCTTCTGTAAAGAACATTTTGCTTATCAAGTTAGTGTGTTTTGCACAAAAAAATTAAATTATCCTAGAGGCAGAAGGATTCAAATTATTTCTTTGTTGGTAATTCTCTAATTTGAAATTAGATATTCAGGAAAACGAATGTTTAAAATTAAGCATTTTCCTAAAAAATGGTGCATGATACAGTCAGATGAAAAGCTTAAATTTTCATAAAGCCATTTATGAATGAAAAACAGCGAACAGCTAAAAATCATGCGTAATCATTTTGTATCCAAAGACTCAAAATAATGTCAATATTGTAAAAGATCCTCTGAAGTAATAACCAGAAGAGAGCAGGTTTTCTATTGTTTCTTTTAACTTTGTTTACAAGTACTAATTGCAGGAACACTGACCAGCTGTCTCTGAAATAGCTTTGCACCGCAGTGTGAAACAGATTTGGGGCTTTCTCATTTGTTTTGCATTCTCTGAGGCTGTCAGCTTGTGTGAGCTTTTTTTATTTTGTCTTCCTCAGACCATATTTTTGAAATGTGCATTACTTATTTAGAATTTCTTAAAAATGCATGTCACTGTGTTGAAAAACTCCTTCAGGTTCATAGCTTTGAGAAGTCAAACAAGGCAGAAAGTCTAAGCCTAAAGTATCTTCAAAAATTTGGAGAATTCTAGGCAATCCAGGGACATAAGGTGATTAATATTTAATTATGCAATAAACATGGGAAAAAAAGGCTTTACTTCTGCAGTGGCTACTATATGTGTGATATAAGCAGGTTCTGTGACAATACTAAGGCATAGAGGAGGAAGACAGAACCACAGTGAAAATACAGATTTCATTCTTTTTCATTCTTTTTCACCAAGCTGAGAGCAGAGACCAGATTGTATCATCTTAAAAGGAAGTTAAAGATATCAGTGCTGTGCTAGGTTATTTAAGCAACCCTTTGGAACTTCTACATCAAATCAATCTTGAAAGGAGGATATGTCTAAAATGGCAAATAATTTTGTTCCTGCTTGTTTTATACAACCTTGAGATAAATTAAATTTAGGCAAAATTGCAGTTATGACACTGCAAAACAATGAAGGGCATATGAATAAATTGGTAGATATTTCAAGAATGACAATGTAATGCAGCAAAGCACTTAGACTTTTAAAATACTCCATGGATGCAGATGTTCAAGAGTACCATGTAGGAGTCTCCTCTAGCCTCCAAAGATAGCTCTGCCCCCCATCATGCAACAGACCTCAAACTGACCCTTTTTTGGCATATGAAATTGTACTGGAATAAAAGTCCACACCTATCTGTCTAGAACACAGATTAAAACAGCAGTTGCCTACTGTGAAAAGGCATTAAATAATCTTCCCTTCCTATAACTTGCTGGAAAATATATAGCCAAACTTAAACAATGTTCCCTCAATCAGGCTACTGGCCAAAATAGTGGACAGCAACAAGATGGTAATCAAACCCCTTGTTAAGGAAGTGAGGAGATTTAGGATTTTGCAAAAGTAGTCTGAGGCTCAGTCTTCAGTCGGCGCTGCATAAAACTTGTCCTTACAATTCTTTTGGAAGTTATATCCCTTGACAGTCCTTGCTCCTCTTGAATGGTGAATACAGGCTAGACACAAGCAAGAAAGCATTTTGTTCTCTGAAAAGTTGCTGGATTTTTCTGCAGCAATTCTCAAAAATTACAGGAAAAGTACATGCACTTTGTCAAGGCTGATCTTAGTTCTGTGCTGTCATTAGAAAGGCAGGCGTCAACTTTGCCAGCTAGCTCCCTGGTGTTAAGTGAAAGACTAATACCTACCTTAATGGAAAGACATTTCTAAGAACTGTAGGAATCTTATCCTCAAGCTAAATGGGGTATCGGCAGTGGTAGGCAGATTTATAAATCACATAAACTCAATTACTTTCTGGATCTTGGATTTTTAAACATATATGTCTTTTTTATCTCTCTGTTGGCATTTTGGCTAATGTAGATATCTCAGTGAACAATAAGAAGCATGTAATAGATCTCCAACTTGTTATTCCATCTTCCTAATATATTCTGCATTTCTTGTCAAAATCTGTGTCAGTACTGGGAAAGGCTTGTTTCCAGAACAAGACAATTCCCTTTTAGCTATTTGCCATCATTGTCAACTCTTCTTCCTGCTGAAACCTGCATCTCATTTGCAATTTATTCCCACTGTTTTCAGTACAGTTCTTCACACATATGGAAGCTAAAGAACCTTCAGAAGAGCAGTGCTGTAAGCTAAGTTAAATCATTAGAAACATAAATGGTTCTAACTCATTCTTGTGTATATTGTGTACAATTGTGTAGCTTTTTGGCTTGTTCACAGTTATCACATAGCTAGTTTTGAAAGAAAAATATAAATTAAGAGTTGCTGCAAAAAGTACCTATCTAGAATGCTCACATAGTTCTAGTTGTCAGAACTGCAATCACAGAAACAAGACAAAAAATCCTTTCAATGAACATCAAATAACTTGTGGTGGGACCTTTTTTGCAAGCAAAGCTCTCTGGCTGAGACAAAAGTCTCTGTTTTCTTAACTATACATGAATTTTAAAAATTACAAAAACATGTAAATAAATTGCTATTACAGAACTGAATGCTAGCTTTGGTAAAGGCTAACCTTCATACCACTTTTGGTACCTTTTTAATGAAAATGTAATCCTGTTTTTCATGGCAGTCAGTTGGAGAATATCAGTCAGCCCAAACAGAGGTTACTGTCTTGTAGGCTCCCTCTTTTGGATAGGCAGATCTCTTGCTGTATTTGAATCCAGGAAACAGAAGGCAAGAGAAAGAACAGGCCATCTGGCTACTTCAGAGTGTAGTGTTACTGAAGACTACTGAAGTATTATTCTAAAACCTCATAACTTGACAGTGAGGAATATCAGGCCCACATCCTTCAAAATTAAGAGAATTTAGTTTAGCAGGGGTATTTACATTAAACTTTTTCAACAAGACCTGGTATAAGAGGGTGCAGAGTTGCTTCAGTTCAAAGGAAAAGCTGAATAGGCTGTTGGAAAATGATTAAAGAAACTGTATTCCCATCTCTAGAATTATGTAAATAACAACAATTTTAGTTTTTGTTGGGTGCATGAGATATATTTAAGGATAAAAATATGTCTTAATCTACAGAGAGTTCCATTTGTAGAAATAAGCATCAAGAAGACATTTTTAGGATACTTCAATTTATCCAGAGCAAACCATAGTTAAACTACAAAATGCACCATGTATAGTGAAGAACCTTCAGAGAATTCTGTTTAGCTTGAAGACTTTACTATTTGTCTTCAGATAGTTTTTAGTTTGCTGGGTTTTTTTTAAGCAAGATATTTTAAATGTAGGAAACCCTTGCCGAAGAACAGAAATATGTACTTTCTCTGATTAAAATATCTTTTTTCCTAAAGTTTTCTTTCATGCTTGTTTCATTGACAGGGTTGGATTTCAGTTTGTCAAAAATAATTGCTTTGCATGATGTCTTTTGGCTCAGATGTGATGTCTGAAATTAAAGGCAGTAACAAACAACTAGTATTAAACTCATTATTATAAAAGTATAGGAATGTCAGGTTTTATATTTTGAATGTAATGCACAGTTCAGTGTTTGAAAAAGATGAAAATGAAATGTGAACAATACCCACTGAGGCAGAACATAATGTTTTAATATGCAGTCAGTTAACATGTTGTTGACCACTTTCTAAGCCTCAAAGAATTCTCATGGTGGAGCTGAGCCACAAGGAAAAAGACAACTTACCCAAACCTGGGCCTTATGAGGTTTTATTTGGCACAAAAAGGCTTCTACTGATCATGAGCCTATTGTATTGTGAGCTGCATATAAAGAGGAAGAAAGATCTAATGCATTTGAATTTAAGGGGTCTTGGTTTAAATTTACAGTCTTGTAAATGTCTGCAGACTTGGTCTTTCCCCCTGCATTTTCATCTGTTTCTCTGCAGTCTTGTAAATGTCTGCAGACTTGGTAGTTTTGTAAATAAAATAACTATGCATGGGTAAAAGAGATCTTGGCACTTCAGAAAGCATTACACAATTTTCTGCATAAAAATAATGTATCAGTTAGAAAGACAGAAGAAAATTCCTGTCTGAAAGCCTTTCCTTCCAGGGTTTAGGTGCCTAACTGAGTTTTGGTAGTTTTCTTATATTGATTCAGGAGTCATAAGTCAAACTCATGGCTAGAAGCTGAAGAAGAGGAATATTTTTTTATTTTACCATTAACATAAATTCAGAAATAATTTCTGGGACAATATTTGTTTTGTTAAAATTTATTCTTTACTTGTGATTGAAAAAAATCACCAGGTCCTGCAAATATAATAAACCCTATGCTTCTTTTCTTTGATTTGGTGTTGTCACAAATGCAAGAAAAGAAAGCAAGAGTAAAATAATTCAATTTTTAATCTGGCAGAGAAATCTAATGTAAATGTATAACTTTTATCAATGTCTTTCTGTAATTATAGCAACAATCTGACAATAAACTCAAAAAAACCCCAAGAAAGCCTTCTTTCATAAACTTAATCTCAATGACAATTATCTCATTCATTTTGCTTACCATTGCTCTTGCAATTATCTTGCTCTTCCATCTCTAACGCATTTTCAGAATGAACTGAATTTGAATTATGACAACCTATTTCACCTGGAAATCAGAGTAAAGGTACATTGAACCTCATTCTGTGGCATTGCACTCTACATGTTCACTTTTTTTTCAGGCCATACATATTTATTCATTCCTTCTAGTGAAGTTGTCACAGTTCAGTTTAGTTCAAAACCTCCTTAGACACAAATTTATCCTCTCATCCACAAATAATGAATTTTTATTTATCATGGCTACCTAGACACAGGTAAACAATAACATTTTAAAGACATTAAAAGCCATCAAAAGCTTTGTGACTGCTGAATCCACTTTCTGCAGTTCTTTGTGCATCTCAATATTTGCAATTTTTTTCAATATTAATTTGCTATAGAACATCAGGGCTCAAAGATGTAGTGCCAATAGGCTTGCAATGGCAGGTTGAACTCAACAGACAATTGAGAAGCCTGTCTGGTCTTTAGAAGTGATTATGAGGTCACATCAGAGGTTGTTGTCTTCTGCACATATGTTTGGGTTCAAAGGTGCAGCATGCCTTGAGAAATGTGAACACGTTACTTCATTTTTATAAGTAAAAGTGATGCTATTTTGATTTAGCCATACGTTTCAACCCTTTCTGGCCCTTAATTAATCAAAAGGCAGAATAAAGGACTGAAAATATGGACTTTTCATGCACCAAATATGTAGAAGAAGTAAGGAGGAGATGAACATTACAAAAGATGACTGAAAACTAGGAGAAATAGAAAAATAAATATAGTAAAAGATACATAAGGAAAAATGTTTATCAGACAAGAAATAAGAAAAATACTGCATAACAGGATGATGCAAGCTATAATCTGGAAGAGAAATTATGTCATGTATGGCGTCTAATATTTTGACGTCAGCAAGGAATTCACAAAATATCCAATATTATCCTTATAGCAAAAGTGATGAAGCATGGACTGGATAAGTGGAAAATGAGATGAGCAGAAAACTGGCTAGACCCTCGTGATCAAATTTGATCATTACTATACTTTGGCACTAATAAAAGACTCACTCACAGCTGGTGCTTCCCCTCAGCAGTCGGTACCTGAGCCACCACGGGTGAATGCATATGCTAAAAACTGGATGATGGCATGGAGAGCAGTCTGAGCAGCTTTGCAGACAGTTACACATACAGTCAGTATGCTGGAGGGTAGAGCTGCTTTCAGATGGACTACAACAGGCTGGAGGAAGGACTGACATATGTCTCATGAAATTCAGAAATGGCAAATTATAAGTCATGCATCTGGGCAGGAATAATCCCATACATGAGTACAGGTTAGAGGCTGACTGTCTATAAACATTTTTGCAGAAGTGGACTTTGGGGCCCTAGCAGATGAGTAGGAATTTGAGCCACCATTGAATCCTTGTATCAAAGATGGTTATCAATATCTTGGGCTGCATTAATGAGATGGCTGCCTATAAGATGGCAGTAATTACTTTTTTCCATCTATTTACTACTTGTGAGGTTACATCTGGACTGTGACATCTCATTTTGAACTCCCTTGCACAATATAAAAAGACCCAATTATATTGTGGTGCATCCAGCTAGAAACTACCCAATGTTCATGGGACTGGAAAGCCTAAAGTACAAGGAAAGGCTAAGTGGATTGGATTTTGTTCCAGCTTAGAAAGAGAAAAGAAAAGGGAGATATTAATGCTAATACCTAAGAACAAAGCTTGTGGAGGTGGTCCCAGAATCTTCTTAGATATGTGTCAACAACACAGGGTAGGAAGCAACAGACTGTAGTTAACCACAGAGGATATGCTCAGTTGATGCAGGAAGCAAGAGCTATCAAAGATAGTGTAATATGTGGTAGGGTTTCTGAGATACATGTGGAAATTCCTTTACTGGTGATACACAAATTTTGGTAGGCCAAGCCCCTCAACAGCTTGGTAGAACTGACCCAGCTTTAAGCAATGGATTTGGGGTGGGTTAACTTTGTGCAGCAGTGAGATATCTACCCACATGGAAAAATGTGACAAAAATACTTATGGATCTAAATGAAGATGGGGAAATCACTTAGCAATTACCATTATGTGCAAAATGAACTTGGGAAAATTTATTTATTGCTAATTAAGATTGATTTTTGTGGTGAGAAAAATATTAAAAATTAAAACACCTTTCCCTGCACCCTCATCCTTGGTTTCAAAGTCTCATTTCATTCCATTCCCATTGTGTCTTATAGTGGATCCATTTTGGAGTTGGTCCCTTCCAATTTAAATTGCTCTCTCTGATTTTGTGATCTGGTGTTAGTGGCAAGCAAATGGAAAGATGAAATAAAGAGATTTACACACACAGCAGTAAAAATTTTATGGTACAGGTGAGTGTATGGAGACATGGACAAGGAGAAGGGAGAATAAAAAGGAACAGCTGTTCATCAGCCTTTTTTCAGTGTGTATATGAGTACAACAGTAATCTTTATCATGGTGAAACTGCAGGAAATTTTTTGTGTATCTACGACTGTGCATAAAATGTGTAAATATTATGGTTTAAAACCAAAACACCTAGCATGGAATGGTCAGAATTGCAATATCTTAATATTTTCAGATAGCAGTGTTGATAATTTATGAACAAGTCTTCATTAACCTGACAGGATGATTTGCAGGACTGATTAATGCATTGAATAAGTAAATAGATAGGGCTCTATGTTTCATGTTGAATTTGATGCAGAAAAAGTATGTATGTATAGATACTATCCTTAAAGTTATGAGTGACTGATGTACTTATCACAATTTTAGTGTCACAGGAGGCTGCATCAGCACAATGCAAATCTTTTTATAAGGAGAATTATAGTAACAAATTAAAAACAAAGTGTTGGTAAAAAATAGTTTCTTTTTTAAAGTACCACTATTGTCTCCAATCTTTGTAAAAAAATAAATGCAATCAATCCAAACTTTATCTCTTTCCAGATTTCACAGAAAGTATGGTTTTCATAAAATAGGTAATAGCAGTTCTCTTCTTTAGCTTAGCTCTAGTCACTACTGTGATTCTCAATTTGATACTGCCCTCCAGGGAAATACCCACACACTTGTCATTTGGGCTAGGAGTGCAGTCATCACTGCAGAGAACCATTTCTCATGCTTGTCACTCAGCTCTTGAAAGGATACACATCCACATATTGTATATCACATACATTCCACACACCATAAACAATCATCTCTCACTTTCGATCTGCACAGAAAAAGATGGCTATTTGCAGAGCTCCATATTAGGATTTAAATTGAAATAATGTCCAGACAACCTAGAAAGTGCTTAGGTCTGGAGAATAATTTAAATGCATTCTGTGTAACACTGAAATTAATGCTTGCGATCTATTTGTTACAAAATTTCATAAACTAAGTTTTCCTATGCAGTACTTTTATTTTATTGAGGCTTTCTGCTCACAGGAATACTTAAAACAGTTTTAAAAATACAATACCACTGTCCAAGGAATTCTGTGGTTTTTTGCTGAATACATGGGCTTTGTATAATTTGCCCAATAAGCTGAATGTATTCATATGTTAATAAATTTGACTTATTGATGTTTTATTTGACAAAGCAATTATTTGCATACAGACTTCTACCGCTGCAAGATATTCATGTCTCATGAGATTAGTTTTTTAAAAAAAGAAAGGAAAATATTACAACTCCTTATGGAAAATGGACATCAAAGGTTACTCTGTACAAGAATAGTGTTGAGAACTCCATTCACACTGGGGGAAACAATGGAAGTTTTATTACAATCATTCAAAAATGCAGACCAATTTTGCATTGATTCCCCACAGAGAGTTATTTTTCTGCCTAAAAATCTATTCAAAAGAGATATATTATAACTTCTTTTGCATTTACTTACTTCTACATACAATATCTTCATCATCTTGGACTCAAATGGCTGTATTCTGTGATTTTACTTTTAGTATGAAAAGAGATTTTCATCTTTTCATCTTTCATTCTAAGAATTTAGTACACAAAGCAGTATGGAGCTTCATATGAAGCTGAGGTGAAGATAGAGTATTCATTATAAAGAATTTATTTTACAGCTGAAGCTAAATATTTTCACAACTACTCTTCTTCACTTTTATTTTCTACCCCTATTTCTCTTCCTTCACAATATTTTCATTCTTTTCAAATTACATAAGTGAACAGATATGCAACTCCACACCTTAGCTTTCACTTCTCATTTTTTACACACCATGTTCTGTTTAGTCCAACCACAGCAGATGCAAAAGTACGTTTCATGAACATTCAAAAATACACAGCAGGTTTTTGCGCAGTGCCAGCTGTCTCTTTTTGAGAGACAGTTAACTAATCAGAAACTGAAAAACTTTAGGTCAGTTAGTACTACAAAGCATTAGTAGATGGTTGAAATATCCTGTCATCAGTTTGGAGTAATTGTAGTTACCCTAAGATAAGTTATCCAACAAGCAAAAATGGAGAGTAGAGTTTCATCCTTTCTTAATGTTCAGTATTTTTTTACCCACACTCAGATGCTAGTTTCTCTTGTCTACACTGGTCACTAAACTTGCTATAATTTCTACTGTTAGTGGAATTAAGACCTGTGTTTTCATCTTTCTTCCAGCAACTATTACTACATTTAATTATAAGACTGTAGGAATTTACTTTAACAGATTAATAGGATTACTTAGGATGCTACATAATCTGTGCATAAAGTAGATATAAAACTCACTATGGAGTATGGTGTAATTCCAAAATTATGTGTATTAGAAAATCACAGAACTACCATTTCATGATGAATATAAGTAAGAAATTACTTAAATTCATTGTTTCCACTAACAATATATAAAAAAAAGTCATTTTAATATTGAAAAGTGGAATCTAGAGAAGTGGAATCTATTTTAATGTCAATATTAAGGAAAACGGATGTTTGAATAATAAGCAGGAAATTATTTTTGTGATGTTGAAAGATAAAACTTCTGAGTAAGGTTTTTGCATTTATTGTTAAACTAATCTTGTATCATTTTGAGTCTGGGTGGAACCAAATATCGTCCTGTCTTGTATAAGATAGTGTTGCCAGTAGGACCAGGGCAGTGATTATCCCACTGTACTCAGCGGAAGGACCTGGGTTTATTTAGCCTGAAGAAAAGTACATTCAGGGGTGACCTTATTGCTCTCTACAGATACCTGAGAGGAGGTTGTTGCAATATAGGAGTCGGTATCTTCTCCCAAGCAACAAAAGATAGGGTGAGAGGAAATTACCTCAAGTTGCACCAAGGTTATAATGTATCCAAGATATTGGATATATTCGTTATAATATAACCAATATATATTGGATATATTGTTAAATCCAATAATTGGATATTAGGAAAAAAAATCTTCACTGAAAGGATGGTCAGACATTGATGGTGATAAGTCCCCATCCCTGAAGGTTTTTAAAAGACCTGTAGATGTGGTGCTAAGGGAGATGATTTTCTGGTGGACTTGGCAGTGCTGGGCTTATGGCTGGATTTGATGATCTCGGGGGTCTTTTCCAACATAAATGATTCTATGATTCTATGATTTTAAAGCACAAATCTCTTCTGAGGGTTTTTTACTTCCATTCAAATCTCTGAAACCAGACCTCTGTCAGAAACAGAACAGACTGTATCTTGTACTCAAGTTACTAAATCAGTTCTATTTTTCACATTTTATAGAAGAGTGTGTGTTTATTCTTCCAGATAATTTTCTAAAGAAATATCTCAAGACATATTCAAATGTTAATTATGATTATTCAGTACAGTGAAGAGACAGTTTTAAATAATGTAATAATTACTAAGAGAAAAAAATATTTCATGATTCTGAACAGAAAATGAAATAAATTTCTTCTTGAGTCTAGTGATTATATATATCTTCAAATAAGGTTTTAATCCTGAAATAAGAAATTGTGTTGGACAACAAGGCACTTATTCATACTTCATCCTCACTGTGATCATCATCTAAGCCGATCATTTTATCTTTCACCCATATTAATTTTAGCTATATTCTCATCCTTTTATGATGTGAGTGGTATTGTGAGTCAATCTTATTTTCTTTTAATTGTCATTTTGACATCATGCAAACCAAAAGTGTCTTTTTCTGATTCAGACTTTTTCTCATTTTGCATACACCACAGAGAGGCTTCAGTAAAACACACATACACAGAGACACACAGACACAGACACACACACACACACACACAGACATACACAGCCACTTACACACGCACTTCCTGAGCCCCCTTCATCCTCTCTCTCCCCTCATACTGAAGAAAAAAGGAGGGTCACATTTCATGTCTCCTTGAATGAGTTAACTACGGTTTTTGCCTGTCTCACTTTGAGCATTTAACTGTCATAAGGGCAAAGCAAGGGCCTTTTCATACATTTTGAAATAATACATTGTCTCTTTGGAGATAGCACTGTCATTTGTTTTCATTTCACCAGCATGTCACTCTTCAGATTGAAATATATATTAAAGGGAAAGTCCACTTTCTGAGAAATGCGATGAAACGGATGAGTTTTCTTCAACTGCCTTTCATCTGAAACACAATCCTCTTACAACAAATAGTGTGATGGATTATAAAATGTATTTTGAAATTCAATACTCTTTTGTTGCTTATATTATTGTAATTCTAGAGGAGTGCACAGGAGACAAGTTGTCTCCTTGTCAAAATTTCAGCTTCATTTTACAAGCTTGTCTATATTTATGTAATTTTGTCAGAAACAGTAATCTGAAATAGTGTATATAAATACATAAAAATATTATTTTTCTTGTATCTATTCTCATGCTAGATATTATTGAAAATTTTGTTTCCCTGCAATAGCACAGGGAAGGAGAATCAAAGAAGCTTTTAGATTTATAGAACTCAACAGTAAAAGATACAGATAGGTTTGAATATGACTTACTGTTTACCTGTGCATTTGAAGGCAATTGCTGAAGTATAATTCATTCTATGGACAATGATTGCATGTGTGTTGGTGTGCTTTGATGCCTTTACAAGTTCTCAATACAAAAATCCAGAGAGTACAACAAAGAAAAACTGGAGTCATGGACATTTCAATGTCAGGCAATCCATAGGCCATCCAAAGATTTTCCTATTACACATCTAAAGAGGTGTGATAAACCCTGATTTTGATCCAGCAATAACAGAATGGTGACTTACAAAATGCTTCAATGAAGCATGAAGTAAAACACATTTACAATGAGATTGTGAAAAATTGTCATTTATATCTTTGTTGTTGGTCGTGTATTTATGGCATTGTTTTTACTGTAGTGGTTTGGTGGGTTTTGTTTGTTTGCTTCTTTGTTAGTTCATTTGTTTATTTATTTTTGAGGGGGGGTGGTTATTTTTTTAAGATGATCATATGGGAATGTATGTAAGCTTTTCCAGAGCACATAGGCCTTGCATCTAGACAATATTAAGAGTAATAAATAAAATCTCCTTCTTTTTTTTTTTTTTTTAGTTAAAAGAATTATATGCAAATGGACATAATCAATCTGTTTTAGTTATTTCTACTTATATTCTCTTGAGTTTGTACCTTCTTTCCTGTTTTAGCTGATTGTATCTGTTTACAAGAATATTCTATTTTTTCTGTCCTTAGTAAACATTCTTCTCATTGAATTAATATTATATTAAGTTTTAAATTCACTAGAAGTTTTATAAGTTGTCCATAGATTAATGTGAGACCTCTCTGAAATTGTATTGTTGTGTTGAAAATGCATAGAAAGTGGAAATAATAACTTCCTCAATGTTATATATATGTGAACATGTATCTGCACACATACAATAAATAAACATGATGACAACTTTACAGAGATTTTTACATTAATTTATTGGCTTGTCATTAGGCAGGAAAACCTGCAAAAATGTTCTGTAGGAGAAAGAAGATTTAGAAAAGCTTTATGCCAAGGACAAAAAATTCTTCAGAAATTTACACAGATTCTCTTTTCTGAGTCGATGCACACATAGATTTCTTTGCTTTAGTCTATTGATGACAAGTCATATTCTACATTAGCAATGTAAAAAGACTTCTCAAGGCAGAAAACAAAATGTTATCATCAGAATCATGCAGGGTTTTTCTTCCTCAGGAGAAACCTTAACCTCCAGAAAACATAATTTGGTATATTGAGAAAAGAGTTGAAGTAAGCGACTCTTCATTTTGATATGATTCTGTAGTTCAAAATTTCTACTATAGTTGATAGAATTTATCATCACCATGGTTAAAGGCAGCAGAGAATTTTTAATTCTTAATGCAATTCCAAAAAGTACATAATATTAAAAAATTTTATTTTTGTAAAAACACCATCATTAAGTGTGAAAAACCCAATCCTCTACCGTGTATTGGAACCTGAAATTTCTATCATACACAGCTTTTTTCTACACCTATTTCTTTCACTTCAAATAGAAAGACTAAATTGTTTATGAGGAAGATAGTAAAAAGAAAGGGCTTTTAAAAATAAGCCTGGCAACCATTTTTAAACCATTACAACACACTACATCTGTCAGAATCTAGAATTACTCTAAAATATTTCACTAACATACACAATAGTGATGAATGATCAAGTGGATACATTAGCTAAAATGAAAGGAGCAGCAAACATAAGCAAGATAAACTTAATATATAATAATAGTGTGTGACTGGACTAAATGTCAAAAGGGTATGCAAAAATTGTTATATCCTTTGATGTGTTTTGCGTGAATATTTCTGGTCTATTCCTTCACTGAGCTTTAAGTTTGCTTGTAAGAGCAACTTATGTTTTTCCAGACTAGGACTTGTGCCATAAAAACCAAGTAACTTTGAGATGCTAACTGAGAATTTCTCTTTTTGAGGCTACTCAAATATTTGCGTGTGTATGAATATGCAAGCAGACAACTGCACCTCTGCTTCTCTAGGCTTCTTAACTTATGACTTTTTAGAAAGTTATATACACCAGCTACTGCAAAGTAAGCCTCTCAAAACTGTCTCAACTAGAATTGTGTGTATAGATTATTTTGCCATTTAGAAGATAAATGGGGAGAAAAGATAATGATTCTTTTTCTCTTTTTTTTTTTTTTAATTAAAAAGTAAAATAGTACTTTTTCACTTAAGCAATGAGCAATTAGAGGAAAAGGATGTATACAACCATAGGTACTTTTGTGAAAATGCAGCCTTTTATTTTATTTTCCCTAACCAGAAATATGTGGATTTAGATCAAATCATATGATGAAAACCACATTTTTATCAAGGTGGCCTTTAATAAAAAAAAAATAAATAAAACAAAGCAAGGGAGAATGTGTAATCAAACTTTAACTGTGTAAGTTCTGCAAAGGTGATAAAAAAAAAGCAAAACCAAACAACTTTTTTTTTTTTTTCCTAAATATATAATTCTAAGGCTTTATTGATGAAAATAATAGTTTTTCTTCCCTGAATGATTTTAACTGAGTAATCTTAGAAACATATTTTTGATGAACTAAATATCTCATAAAACACGTGTGGATCCAGCACACATTCAACCTGTTTAGAAGCATACTAAGTTGATGACTATCACTTCTCCAAGAGGAAAAACAGGTAGGTGAATTGTTTCTCCTGTGTGAGTCATTTAAATGAATTAAGTAGGCCCTTACTACTGAAGACTGGGGTATGGTATTATCTCTGCTCTACAGAATTTGCTTATTCAGTGTTGGAGGAGCAGAGAGTGAAGCGGTCTTGTGCCTGTATCTGCTTGTTATCATCCTTATTGTGGTGAAAATTTCTGAGGGAACAGTGAGCTTTTCTAGCTAGCTTTTCTAGTTTTTCTAGCCTCACTCTAGAGTTCTTAGAAGGCATTAATCAGCTTAATAATCAACTGCTGAGAAATGCGTTACTTTAGCTAAAATTTGGAGTCAGTTTTATATGCAAAACACATAAAAGAGTTATTAACTTTAATCCTTCTCTTTGCTTTAGGAGCAGAATTCTCCCTCCAAAGCAAAGATAGACTTGTCTTCTGCTAATGAAAAACTTAATTTCAGCAAAAAAAGAAAAATTAGTTTTAAAACTAGGAAAACCAAAGATGTAGAAAACAGTAATTTCTCCTCTCTATTAACCACTACAGGACTAGTTAAGTAGATATCTTAACTGGATATGGCAAGAACAGACCTCTAGTGTGAGGACCAGTTGTAATGAGAAAATTTTGCATTTGCTACTGAATTGCAAGGTGAGCAAGTTTTGTGGACATAGACTAAAAGGGAAGAGTCCTTTCTTATAAATAGTGTATAGGAAGTGTATTTCTTCTGGAAATAAATAATCTAAGATACCTTTCTACCAATTTTATGTATTTTTGAGGCCCCTATCTCTGCAATCCATAAACACAAACATTATTGTTTTCTTTTTACTCCTTATGATTCTCCTTCCCTGTACTCTACATCTTTTCCTATGGTGACTCAAAGACAAATCCCAGTATTATACTCTCTCTTTCTTTTTGCTGACACTGCAAACTAGAATTCAACAAACACAGAAGTGGAAAAGTTTTTTGTGTTGCTACCATCATAAAGGTACCAAAGGATGATGATTCAACTTTTGAAGTACACTGTCTTGCAAGGTATATTTTGTTTACCGTGAGTTTTATTGGGAATCTTGACAATATATTTGTATGATACTTTAGTATGTATCATCTGTCTCAGTACAGCAGCTTCTCAGAAGATAATGATGATAATAATTTTCTAGCTACTGCATTCCAATTCTAAGAAATACTGAAGAAAATATCTAGGTGTTATATATGAACCGAAGGAGTTGGTACAAGATTACAAAAATCAGTCTTAAAATACATGTTTACAGGATGCTTTATTTTTTCCCATAACACACAATTAATAATCAGTTAATTGTAAGAAAAAGGTAACACTTGTCATTCACCAGTGACAATAAATCAATTTTGCACCAGGAGCAAGGTAACTAAGCCATTCCTTCTTATAGTTGCTTGTTATGAAAGTTGTCTTAAACTGCTACTTTGTGAAATCTACTGGAACTGAATACAATCTGTACATACACTAAATTAATTATTTGTGTCTTTCTCAACTGGTCAAATTGAATACTATAATTTACGTTTCCTGAATGAAACTTTCTAGCGATGTATTTTCATGCAAAGATTTTAAATTGATCTTTTGAATTTTTGACTGTAGAAAATCCTTGGGATCTACAGGAATAGGAGGGAGTTCTTTAAAAACTTACAGTCAGACCCTACAGCTAGCATTATAGTTTGCCTACTAATGTCCCAGCTTGGTACGTGAGCATGTGTGTGTGTGTATGTGAACACTTCAGGTGGGGGAAATGTCAGCTAAAGAATGAAAAAAGATTAGTAAAAAGCTGCTATGATTGGCTGGATAACATTGACATTTACTGTACCAGAAAATTATGAAAACATTAGAGCTATTAGCTGTCAGTCATTTCTGTGAATAGTTTTAAAACAGGGCTGTAGAGAAAAAATCTGGGTAGCTTATTTTTTAAAGTGAGTTTCACAGAAGCCACAGAAGTGTTTAGAAAGTGCTGCCATGGAAAGTCTTTTATTTCTTTTCCCCTCCAAACAGTAAAGTGAGGCACTGAGGACCACAGCATTAGTCTAAAGATCACTGTAGAAAAGTGAAAAAGAAAGAGAACTTGAGGGTCAGAAATACAGAGCAATTCAGTGTGGAACCATATAATTTAAAAAGGCAATTTTTTCCCCAAAACCTGAAATTTTGAAAGGTCAAACTAATTTATACAACTTATTTTTCTTAAGAAATAAACAGTTTTACCATAATGCTAGGAAATGTTTCTTCTTTATTGCTTTCTTCCTTGAGAACACTCTGCCCTGGAGACAATTTCTGTAATTCACTGAATGAGAAACTGGAAAAAACAGAGAGAATGATGGAAATTCAAGCACCTGTGAAGTTTGAACGTGTGTGCTTCAAGCAAACTCCTTAAAGATCAGTTATTTAACCTATCCCATAAACCTTGCTCTACTGATTTCTGTTTCTCAAAGCAGAGACAACGTACCCTGATGCTAACTTTTTACAGGTTAGGAAACTGTCTCACATTTGATTCATTGTATTTTTTTAAATACATGACACAGTGATGTTAAAAGAGTTACCCATTGTAACAAATATTGCAGGTGAAAAGGCTGGAAAAGTCTGAAAACTGGTCCTCATTTTAACTTCATTAGTAACTTTTACTGAAAGGCTACAGTGTCATCCAAATGGCTACAGGAGAAGGATAAATCTAAAATCCTATGACAAAAAACAATTTCTAAAGAAGTATAACTACTAATGTAAGACATTTAAACTGTGAAAAAATTACACTATCTTTTTATACCTTTTAGAATTCTTATGTACAAAAACCTAAGGATAGTTACTTAAAACCCTATATAAAAGTATGTTATTATGAGGTCTCTGGCATCTGACCATGACTGCAGTGTGCTGGAAGGTGATGCTGGAAGGTGTTATGCATAGTCAGCATGCTAGCTGTGCAGATCTATGCACAGCAAAAATCTATCACACTTTTCACATCAACACCTGGTGCACAAGTCTGTTTATTGCCATAGGCACAGCTTTGGATGCCTGCTTTGTCTTTCCTGCTTTTCCTGCCAAAAAGTATGTGATGTTTGCTGTTCATATATATTTTTTTTTCTTCCTCATCTTTCTGTCTTGGTACTGCTAGTGGCTAGAAGCATAGATGGCTCTTCCCTGAGCTGTGGTAAACTTTTTATTTCTAAAGGTATTTGAAGCTGTTCTTTTAGTCAATCTCACTTCCATCCACAGTCCTATCTGCCCATTAGCCATCACACCTGGCATACGTCTTTGGCCATGTTGAAACTTGTTTGTTCATTATACCATGGACCTTAGCGAGGCGTTTAGGCAGACAAGCTTCTTCAATTCTTTGTTATTTTGGTGAAGTTTTGAAGCAACAACTGTTAGGTCCAACTTCATCTAGCTCTTACCTCGGAACTACAAAAAATGTCATTGTGTGTTCATTCTTTCCACAACGCTCACAATTTGATAGACTTCATCTATCTCCAACAATGAAATTTTTATTATAGTCTAGCTGTTCCTTGAGCACAGAAATTATGCTACAGCCTAATCATCCTCTTCACCTTTTCTTCTACCACATAATTTTTTGTTGAAGGATTTTAATTGCTTACAGTCTTTGTCACAATCTGAAAAAATCCATCAGTTCCAATTTTAAATTATTATTCCCAGAGTATATGTGTGTGTTTGCAAACATTTCTAACATTGTAGCAAAACCCTTCTTTTAAAGCAAGACCTCATAGATCTGTCTAGCAAGTAGAAAGAATAAATTTTCAAATCCCTTGAATTAAAGGTGTTTTTCTGGTCTACTCCATAGAATTTCTTGTAAGAGAACACATCAAGTTTTAAGTGTGAAATGGGTAAATGAAACAACACAAACCAAAAGGAAGGGAAAATTATTTAAGATTTAGTAAATGTTTCGTTAGCTGAAGATATTTGTGTCTACAAACAGACTCAGACTGGAGGTGCTCTACTGGAGAGCTCACAAAACCTATGAGGAGAAAGGCAACCTGTGGAAGCTGTCTAAACCAGTATTCCTGCTCCATGTGTGGTTACATAGAACAGGTTTTCCAGAATATTGTGAGATCAGGTTTCTAATCTTCTAAAATAGACATTCTCCTAAATGTCTATTTAATCTCCTGAAACAGACATTCTACAACCTCTCTTAGCAAACTAACCAGCCTCACAGGAGACACAGACAGACAGAAAGGTAAAAAGGCAGGAGATATAAAGAAAAAGAAAATAAAGTTTTTTGTTCAAAGGTTCCTGTAATCCCTCTGTCCCCTCTGTTCACATAAAAGACAATTCCCCTTCTCCCCTGGCCTGTTCTTCCTGATGAAACAGTGACCCATCCACAGCAACCCTCCAACCATGTGAGCTGTCTGTCCATGTCTCTTTGAAATCAATGAAATTGCAACCCTTAGTCTGCACACAGATCTCTACCTCACTTCTTTTGCTCCCCATTGTATATGTGTTAGCATACAGGTACTTCAGAGAAAATCTCAGTTATATTAATTTCTTGGAAAGGGTATGAGACCTCTTTCTGTAATGCTGTGCTGCAGAATGCTGTTCCTGATGTGTGTGTGTAGAATTCAGGTGACAGCACTTCAGCCCTGGAGAAATCATATATGCCCAAATCTTCTTTACCTCAAGCAGAAAGGAGTCTCTAAATGCAGAAGGTGAAAGAAAAAAAAATTAGAAAAATCTCTATAATATACGTAACCAAGACCAGAATGAAAGCAGGAATGCTCTCAGTGAAGCAAAACCACAGAGTTACTCAGATATTTGAGAACCTACTTTTAACTTCTTTTACTATAATGGCTTGCTTCAGACAATTAAGAAAACACTTTAAAGAATAAGTTATACAGACTAAATTATTCCATACTGCATTTTAATCAGATCATACTGTTTAATTATCTATGAATAAGTCCATTGATTCATAGGAGGGAGCTCACAGGAGTTGTCTTCAAACACACTGTTCCTGGAAGATGAGAAAGGTACATTTACCATAAATTTTGTCTCCATTCTCATTCTGAATTTCTTCTATTCTTCTTGAGTTCCTAGAAAAATTCTTCTACCTAGGCTTGGTACAATCAAACAAGGCTATATTTTATTCTGCAATAGTAATCAGCAATGTCACATGAATAGCTACCTGTAATTACTATCTACTAACAGTGGGAATTACAGCACATGATTGCACAAAGTTAAATTAAAGCTGAAATAAATTTATGGAGTAGCTACTTGACAGTCTTTATGACTGCAAAATGATAAAATAAAATTATATCCATTCGGGGCAAAGGCTAAAGATGTTAGGAAAGCCACTGAAGTCCCTAGCCTTTGGAGGCCAGGGACTCCTTCCTGACATCTGGAGCCCAGCCCGATACACCCTGAGACGCAGATGACTCAGTCCCAGGCTGTTAGATAAAACTGATGCCTTCTCCTTTGCAAATTTATCCAGTTTCAAGGCTGATCCCTAAGCACACAGGACACCAATGCCAACACCCACACAGACTGCTGCTGCCAGGACACTGCATTCAGCAGCAGACATGGATAGTGCTTGTAAAGGGTAAGGAAAAGCAGCCAAGTCCTGCACCTAACCTCTGGCTGATCAGGACTTAAGGTAACAAGTGTAAACACACTTTCCACAAGAACACTCATGCTTAGGTAAGGATCTTGAACATCTGCATGGGCCCTAAACACATCTGATATCAACACCCAGATCCTGGGACCTCTTACTCAGTATAAAGCTCTCCTCTTACTTGCTGGGTATTCCAGTCTGAAACAGTGAATTGCACAAATAAACACACAAGATAAAGTTCCTGGGTTCATTTGTGTGTGTGTGTCTCAGGTTAAGGTCAGAGTCATTATGTTCTGCCAGTGCCCTCAGGGCTTTGAAACATGCCATCTGAAGCCCCACCAGGTCACTTACTCATAATGAATACCTGAAATGTCCGATGGATCAACATCTAAATTAATTTTTTAAAAATCAGATGAGAAAGTAATCCATCTTTACAAAATATAAGTAACTATTATTCACTTACTTAACTATTCATGATGGCAAAAGTACTTATACTAGTACACTAAGCCAAGAAAAATGAGAAAATATTATTTTTATAATAATGTTTGGTATGTTGTACCATAAATATCAAGTCCATAAATTTAAACAGTAGTGTAGTGAAAACGCAATGTACAGAACTCCAAATCCTACTAAAAATGCAGTAGCTTTCTTACCAATACATCTAGAAAAATCACAAATCAAACCCTCTCAAAAATTTTATGAGCTAAGAAATTGTGGAATTAAAATAATGTACTCTATACTACACCATTTATTCACTTCCATCCTTTTGCACACAGTTATATCTCTGTTCTTAATGAAGCAGACTGGGAGGCGAAGATCTTGCACTTGACTTTTAAGAGTATAAAACATTTCTCAGATGGAACACGTAATAAATTAGTGTATTATAGGTGGTTATGACCGTGATTAACAATATTAATTCATGGGCAGATGACTATTAACCACGCTAAATGAATGAAAAATAGTAATGAAAATTGTTTCTCTTCTGAAAAACACTATTTATGTGGTCACTGTAGTTCCTTTGTAGCTTCTCCAAGACATCCAGCAATGGCTTTGCTGGAAGCTGAAAGTGCCTGCAATAGTCTGTTAATGTATATCTGCAAATAAAAGTGAGAAATGGCCTTTGTCTGCATTTTTAGTTCAATGTATGACTGGCAAGCTGGAAATCGGGCTTTTGGGGAGGAGCAGATTTTTTGATAATCATTTGTTTTTAAGTGCTGCTGACCAAAAGTAGAAGATATATTACTACGCTGAATTTCAACTAGAGTTGCACCCTAAAATTAACTTATTTGTAGACAAAAAAAATGACACAAGTGAAGCAAAGTTTAGATAAAATTCCCAAACCCAAACCTAAGCAGATATCATAAAAACATGAGAAGTTTTCTAAACTATTCTTAGTTCTAATGGTCATTATGAATGCATTTACTTGATTACTTGGGACATTGCTGCTCAAGCCCCATAAAGAAAATTTTGTAGGGAAAATTATAAAAGTATGATTAGTTACATGACCATAAAAACATAAAATTTAAGACATTGGGAGAACATATATCTTTGGGGTTTTTTTCTATAATGTTATTGAAAATTACTTTCATAAAAAATGAGTTAAAGAGAATAAAATTTTGTGGGGAGAAAAAAGTAAATAACATCAAGGTTTTTTGGGGGGGATTCTTTGTGTTTTGTTTGTTTACTTGATTGATTGGTTAGTTTTGGGTTTGGGGTTGTCTTGTTTCTTTTGTCTGGATGAGAGGTTTTTTTGTTTGTTTGTTTTGTTTTTTGAGTTGTTTAAACATCCATAAGAGCAGGATTACTGCTGAGAGCTCAAATTTATGTTCCAGGAGTCAAATCTATTATCATTTTTGCATCTATATTACAGCATGAATAAATTCAACTACATGAAATTTTGAAAAGTTTCTTTATTCAAAAAAGATTATGCAATTTTTGAAAGATGAATCCAAACCTTTAATATTGTACATTGGCCTAATATTTTTCTGGATAAACCTGCAGTTTTCAGAGCACAGATGATTTTGAAATAAATTCATAGATAAAAGAATTCTACCTCAGTAAACTGATAATGGCATTTATCATGAACCAAAGCAATAAGATGGAGAAAACAAAATATTCAGATGGCAGTAATAAAACAGATATCATTCTTTCTATATCTCATGTCTGTTGTAATAAAGAACAAAACACATGCTTCCCAAAAACTTCATCTGAATTCCCAGGAAGGACTTTTTTTTTTTTTTTTTATTTCAAAAAAGGAATTTTTTTTTTTTTTTTTTTTTTTTTCCTTCTTAGAATTTGAACAGTTTTTAGCTTTCCATTTTCTGGGATAAAAAAATACTTTTTAAAGCAAATATAAACCTAGATTTCTGATTTGGGGGTAAAACCCTCATGAAAATAATAATTTGTCAAGAAATTTGTAAATATTTTTTAAACAATCATGTTAAAACTTAAAATTAAGTCTTCTCCAAAAGTTCCTCTTTTCAAAACAAAGCTAAAATGCAAACAGAAGTTATGGCAGAAAGTATCTTATTGCCAGTGCAAGATATTGAAATCTGAGAGGTTATTTTAGTTTTTCTTACAGTTCATTCAGGTAACATCTGTAGAAAATTCTCATGTGGGTTTAAAAAGCCTTGATCACAGATTCAGTCTCATAGCACAAAAATTTTTCTATATGCACATTTCATGTGTGTTTATTTCAGGTGCTTACACCATAAAAGGATTTCCAGTTCTGACCTTGATCTTTTTTTTCATACAATCAAATTGTTCAATACAAATTTTGCACACAAGAAATAAAACCAAATTAAAACTTATTTGTAAGTAAGATGCAAGATTATTAAATAATATCAACAGATAGTCTGTTTCAAATATCTGTGGGAATCACTTATTACACACAGCGTAATACACAGGCTTTCCATAGTAATTAACCATACAATATAAATTTCAATTGACTATATCATGCTGCTTTATGGTTTCAGTCATGGTGCATTTTTTCTGTGACACTGTCGTGGGAAGGCTGGAGCAGGTGTTTAAACATCATTGAGTTAAGAAAGCTCTTAAAAATAAAAAATTCTTCCTCTTTATCTTTGGAGATTCAATTTATCAGAGGGAAATTTTACTTTATGTAGGAAAACCAGATAATGTCAAAAAATGCAAAGATAAATCTGAGATTGAGTAGGCTTGAATATATTCTTAACCCTTGTAATAAAAAAATGCTGTCATTTTTATTCTACTTAAAATTTATGGAATTTAATCTATAAACTACACAGATTTAAGCAGCACAATATTTAGTGACAAACTGGGGAAAGACACTCCCATGGGTCCTAAATAAACTGCATGTTTTGAGCAATATGCTGAAAACATTTCAGGTGTGCTGCTTTCATCATCCACAGCTGCACCTTTTGTAGCAGTTACCACTGTATCTTGATGACTTTCAGGTGACTGAAAGGGGAGAATAAATGAATAAAAATTAAAGGTAAAAGAGTTACTGCAATCACAGATATTGTAATGTTATTTATTCTGCTGCTGGTGGTTATGGCAGAATTCTTCCCCTCAAAATACATCCTCACTTTCTTCATTGCTGAGATTGTTCCTAAAGAAGGATAAATTTATTGTCTGAATGGCTTAGGTTTTCTCCATACCCAGTCAGCAAAAGAAGTGATCAATAAATAATATCGAAACCCCTTGTCAGGTTACAGTGATTTTGCATATGGACATAATCAGATGCCTGTGGATTTTCCATGTACTTCAAAATCAAAGAGAATTCTTCAGCTACAGAAGCATTCCGTACATACGTACAGAATATAGAGCACACATTTTTATATACATAAAAATGTATATCTAATAAATATAGATATGTGCATATACAAAAAAAGACAGAGATTTTAAAAACAGAAATTCCAGAAGAATAATCCTGTAGAAGAGTATTATTAGCAATATTCAGTATATTTGAAAAACTCTTTGCATGCTTGCTTACTTGGTGCGAACATTGACAGTCAATTAGATGACTGATTCCCTAAGCTGCAACAGAGCACAAAAATACTTTCACATGCATGCATTCATGATCTGGGGAAAAGAGCTGATTTTACTAAGAAATAAAAGCATATCATACTTTCTCATTTTTTTAAAAAAAGAACCTTTTTGAAAAAGGGTGTTTTTTTCATGTTTAAGATATTAATCTTAAAAAATCTAGCTGATGAAGCAAAAACAGATTAAAACCCCCCACAACCTATTCTGTGACTACTAGTGCAAATATTAAGATATTAATTAGATAAGTCCTCCAAAAAAAAGGGACAAATTTGTAGTAAAATCTAATTTATTTTCACATTGCCTGTGCCATATTCCCTTTCTAAGGCATTAATATTAAGAAGGTGAAAAAACCATGTGTGGTTTAAGTCTATAATAATGGTACCCTTGCATGTTAGTAACATTTGGGGTGTGTTAGTGCAATGCTAATGCAAGTCCTATATTCTTAGGGACAGATTAATATGTATTTAGCAAGTGTAAGGAACTAGCCAGCATCTGACATGTTAGACACAAGTACATCTGCTGAGGGTCTGAATTTGCAGGAGCTGCAGGCAGAACTCTATAGCTGCAGTAATGTCACTGAAACTTGTTTTACATGTTAGAATAAAGAGAGCAGAAGAAAGGTACAGTTGGGCAATTCACTTTAAAATGGTGGAAACTTTGCAGTATTTAACATACTGCAGATAACACTTTACATTTTTGAAAAGTGCACTGTGCCATTTCTTCTACATCACTATTTTTACAGTTCAGCTTTTGTGTGCTTACTGCACAATGATTTATTATCTGCTGCTAGTTGCTCTTCAAAGTAATTCTCAATCCATTTCATTTCCTTCATTAGCTCTCCCCTTGTTTCTCTCCTTCACCCTTAATCTCCCTTGCTAACCTTTCCTGATTAATTTTCTTTTCCTCTTTAAACATTGTATCCAAAATGCATCCTCCACAGTTTTAAGAGCAAAATCCCCAGGCGTTCACCTTTCCATTCTTCAATAAAACTCCACTTGCAAAGCGTGTAACTATCTCAGCATGTTATTAGTCAGCGTTGAGCAAAAGAAATGCTGCAGTGCTAAATGGAGTCATTAAAATGCCTAGTGACAACAATAAGTGCTTGAGGAAGCTGATGTTTCCCATTTGCTAGTCTAATAGCTATATTAGGGCCATCTTTCTTTTGTGGAGAAGCTAAAAAGAATATATTCATTATTTGACGGTTTCCATTCTCCACCGTCACACTGCTCGTGCCCTGACTTTATTCTTCCTCTGCAGCTTCATACCCATTTCTGGAAAATTGTTAAGTCTTTTTCTCATTCCTTTTAAATCAATACTAGTTTTAACATCAGCTTCAATGGGCTGTGTGTTTCAGGCTCTGGAGAGGAAGGTGGCTCTCCACTGAATGCTTTTTGTCTCAATGAGTGTTAAGTGCACCAAGCCTATGTTTGCTTGTCTGTTACAGATATCTTAGGTGCATCTTATTAGGCTAGTCAGGGTACCAAGAGAAGCATAGACATGTTAGCAAAGCAATCAACACAAGCTTAATTGACCCTGCTGAGAAGCAGGATATTTTATCTAGTGGCACAGAGGGTTCTTGTTCATCTGTCATGGAGGTACTTGCTGATCATGAAGTTAATGGCACTCTTTGGATTCCAAGTGGTATGCCCATTCTGATGGAATATTTTACAGGCTTCTACCAAAAATGGTGGGTTTGTTCTGGCTGTAGTTTCTAAGTGGATGGTGGTTTATATATAAGTGTATGAAGTGCATCAGTTTTTTGAGGGAATTTAAAATATAAAAAAAACGAGTCAGTGAACACATGGGCCTTGTACTTGTTTCTTCCCAGTGATATAAAGTATAGAGAAATTCAAGGAATTACAGATCAAGATTTATTCTCAAGTCTTCAAACAATTTCCTGAGATTTGTTTGTAAAGCAGAAACATCAATCAGGTAAATGAAGTAGAGAAAGTGTATGTAAAAGAAGATGCAATTCAAAATAAAAAAAATACCAAAACAAAACATAACAAAGAAAGAACATTGAGTATTTTTTAAAATATAAACCTCTCATTTATGTACCAATATCATAATGGAGCAAATGTTTGTGTAAGCCTAAGAATTAAAAACGTTAAAAAAAGGTCAAAATTCAGGTCACTGTATGTTCCAGTTGCTAGCTTTACCCTCATGTCTGCATCTCTCACTGGACACTTATTTAACATGCCTGTCACAACATTTAGTCCATTTTAAACTGTACTAACTGATAGAATAAATTATGCAATATAACCTTAAGCAAGGAATTGTTAAGAGTTGGTATGTCCTGTCATTAAGCATCTGCTATTAGAAGTCGTGCTATATGCTGAACTGGAATCTCCAGACTAAATAAAATAAGTGGCTGATAATAGTTCCATCTGTCATGAAATTAGGGAGAAATTTGCCACATTAAGATGAAATACTTCAATAGCATAAAGATATTCATTTGTCTCTGAAACCTTAGAGAGCAAATAGTAATGTAGATGCAACTTCCCATGACATATTATGAACCTCAAAATTAAATTGTTGATCTTGTGCTTATTGGATCCTAACCTCAGATAGTATGTACAGCACCATTTTAATGCTTCAATGTCATCTGGTTTGGCTTGTGTTCTGCAGCATGTAACTGAAGGTTTGGGGGTTTTACGTTTTTTTTTTGTTTGTTTGGTTTGTTTTGGGTTTTTTGTGTCTTTTTTTTTTTTCCATCTTGACTACTGTTTCTATTGAGTTATTTTATTGAGTAGATTTTCTAGACTTTCTTTGGCAGTTTTACTAAAATTACTTTTTTTTCCTTTTAGGGAAATGATCAACAGAGCACTGACACATTTAACTTTTTTGGTTTTTTAAGACATTGATGCTGAAGTGCTGAACTTGGTTTAGCTGTCATATAACTACCAACTAGTCCCTCTCAATAGCCTCTTCTATCCATAGTTCAAAAATGCTGAAGCTCACAAGAGAAATAACAAGGAGTCTGTCAACAAGAAACAAATCACACAGTTTTCCAGCTTTTTTTTTTTTTTCATAAATTTGAGGGTTTTGTTACACGTGATTTTATTAACTTTTTTTTTCTTTAAATTTATTTTAAGCATAAGATAGACATGGATGCTTGAGCTGAAACTTCTCTGCCCTCTGCCCTAGCTTTAGATACCTACACTTAGATGTGCATAACCCAAAGTTATCCAGCTTAGTCTTCTTTTGTCAATCAGATGACTCACACTCCTTGAAGTTTCCTGTTCATATGCATTGATTATTAAAATGTAAAGTCTACCCCTGCTGTCAGTAATCAGTCCTGAGCATGATCTGTATAAAGTAGCTATTGATAAATACATTTTCCTTGTGAATATCTCCTTTCAATGGAGATTACTTCATCCATTAATTTTGCATACAGAAAGAGCAAGAGTAACATCTTCAAAAATGTGATAAAACTGATTCATTTTGAGTAAGGACTTTTAATTGCACACATAATAACAAAACAAGAATAAAAAGAATTAAAATTTTAATTTGGAATGGCTGGTTTTTTCATCTGTACTTGGTCTTTTATCAACCTGTTTTCCTACTCAATAGCTGGAATTGTGGATACTTAAGTATGATGTATTCTTGGAAGGTTTTTAAACCCATCTTATTGGAAAGTATTTTAAACAATAATCTCGTATTGAAATTTCTAGTTGTATTTTTACTTATTGCATTTGTTCTTAGGAAAATAATAATAAAAATTTGACAAAAAAGAAATACCAATAAGGTTTGCCTGTTTCTGCCAAAACTATGATGATCGGTTTTCACACACTGTAATTCCCTGATATGATGCAAATATGTTGAAAGAGCTCTGAAGGATAAAGGTAGCCTGAAGCATAAGGAATTGGTTGTTATTTTTAAAAGTTCCAAACTGCCTTATTTTATTATGAACACTGAACTTAACATTTTCAAAAGCTATCTCTCTCTTTTGCAGAATAATCTACATGTAAAACAATTTCAAACGTGGGTCCTTAATGCATGCAAAAAAGCCAATAGAAAGGAAAAAAAAAAAAAAACAAACCACAAAATTCAGCAAACGTGGCACTACTATTTTCAGTTAAAATAAATTAATGCACCAAGACATGCATGTAGTAAAAGAATAACTCTAGAATAAAATGAGTAAGGCATCAGAGACATTTTTAAAGTAGTGTTGCAAATCACAGAATAACATATTGACCTCTGGAGGTCATATGGTTCAACAACTCCTTCACTCAAGGGGGACAAATCATAGTTTGTTTCTCAGGACTGTGTCCAGATAGTTTGTGTAGACTCATTAACCTCTTTGGGCATCCTGTTGCAGCATTCAGCCATGCCCATGGTGAAAAAGTGTTCCCTGAAGTTCAGACAGAACTGCCTGTGTCAACTACCCCTAGAGCCTGTTACTGGGCTCCACTGCAAAGAGCTCGTCTCCATCACTTTGCACCCTTCCTTCAGGTATTTATACACACTGATTGATAATTTGCTCCTTGAGCCTTCTTTACACTGAACAGTGCCAGTTTTCTCAGCTTTTCCTCATGAGGGACAATCTGTTCCTTTAATCATCCTTGTAGTCCTTTGAGGAACTCTCGGCAGTGTGCTCATGTCTCTCTTGTACAGCTGAGTTCTGAACTGGACACAGTACTCCAAGTGTGGGTTCATGTGAGCATGAGGTTCACCTGTCCTCATTAGCTCCTGTACCATGTAGAAAAGGAAGTCATGAATGCACTCTGAGCACCACCTGTACTGCTTATGTCCTGCTGTGTTCCCCTTCCAGAAAATATCACGGTGGTGGAAGTGCCCCTTGAGGAGCAGGGCCTGTGAATATGAGGCTGCTCCTATCTATCCTGATCCTCTTGGTTCTGTGGAAAATAAAAACACTGCCACAGGATTGAACTAGTGGGGATGAAATGCACTGTGAGTTTTCAAGACAATACGTATCATTTCAGTTCTGTGCTTGAGTTTAACTGTCTCATGGATTACTGTGCAGGGATATTCCAGATAGTGACCAATTTTATTAAATTTTATTTATCTAGAAAACACAAAAGCTTAAATTTTGACTTTTTTTTTTTTTTTTTTTTTTTAATTTTAAGTTTGATAATGCAGCTTGGCTTTGTTCCCTTTATTGTTAGTTAAAGAAATATTAAATTTTGCTTTTAACGGGGCAGTGTAACCTTCCCAGAAGTGAATTCCAAACAAATACATTTCAACTACATTACCTGATATTCCTATTGGCCAATTTGCTCCAGATAGGAATTTTGCATAACTGTGTTTCTGTCTTCTCTTATCCTAAATTAACTGCATGACAGTGCAACATGCATTGGACTATAAATTAATTCTCTTCTGCAATCCTTCAGCAAAATGCACTCGCCTTTGCATATGTCCTTTCAAATATGTCAAAATAATCATTTTGCTAATTCTAGGGATATTTAACAAGTGTTCAAATATCTGACATTTCACAGTAACAGTATTTAGTAGCAGACACTTTGTGACAAATTCCATAAACATCCATTTTTGTTTTGTAGGGATTTTCAATGCTCCATTTAATATTAGAAATTTTAGAGTGCCTTTAGAGTGCAATTAGAAATTTTAAAGTGCATTTATTAGAAATATAGAGTTCACATTAATCAACACAGGGTTTAATTTGCTCAAATTTATGATCTATTTCTAGATTAATTGCAGACATGCTCTATAAAAGAAACCCCACAGAATTTTAATATACTCATACCAAATCAACACATGCTAAAGTATATATCTACAGATTAAAATGTAATCAAACCCTAAGTGCAGGAATCTAGTTTAGAAATCTGTTTTGTAAATTTTAAGTGTGTCTGCCAACAGTTTCATAGTAACAAATGTTTTTTTTTTTCTTGTCATAAGTCATATTTTAGGTTATAGATTGGTCCTCACTAGGTAACAAAGTAGATTAAACTACAACATCTCACCACATAACTGACAAATTTTCCACCAAGATGATGTTGGGACCATGAATCAGCCCCCTCAAAATAATCATCCATATTTCTGACACAATATTTCCTAGGGAAAGTAAAATATCTTCCAGCAGAAGAGACAATAGGAAGAGCAGACAATGGTGGATAAACTGTCCCACATGTACTGCATGGAAAAAAATACTCACATGCATTTGTCCCAGTTTCACTATTAGCTTAAAGTTTACATTAAAGTCTTGAGTTAGAAAAAAGTGAGATGACATTCAGTTCTCAGTCAGCACCAAAGTTAACCTATTATTCTAGCACTTCATTACAGTGAATTTTAAATTTTCATTTAAATTCATGAGATTAAAATAATAGCTCAAACTCTATTCCTTATGTTTGGCTTAATTAAAAAAAGTAAATTAAAAACCAGTACAAATATTGTTTCATATATACCGCATTTTTTGTGTAATGCTGCTACTTCTAATATTTTCAGTAGCTTGTTGCACACAGGTCATTTGTGTAGATCTACTGTGTTTTAACAAGACACTACTGATTTTCTAAAATATTTCTTTGAAATAGTTAACTACTAAAAAACAGATTAATGTAACTGCAATTCTAAATGAAGGATTTTTTTTTTTTTTTTTTACTTCTTTTTAACTAGCAGACATCTTCTCTCCAGAACAAGGGTAAATCTGGTGCCAAAATGAAAATAATTTCTTCTATTTTTTCTATTCATGATCTAAAGGGTTTTTTTCATCTTCTTCTCATTTCTGCCATTATGAGTAATACTGAGCAGTTTCAAAGACAGCTCATTTACCCTGTCCATATTGCTGCTATTACAAAAATAAATTATTTCTATTTATACAAGCTAAACTGGTCAAAAATAGTAGGCTGTAGCCAACTTATTTCCAAGGATGTTATAAAATAATTGTATATATAATTTGTAGCATATTTTTAATAATCACTCGATTTAAATACTAGACCTAAACCTGCTAGAAGATTTTTTAAATTTCAATATTGACATGTTAACTACAAAAATTTTAAGCACCTGCTTTATAGTTGCCTTACAGAATCATTTAAATTTTAATTGGGAGATTTTTACCTTGCACTTTGTGCATTTGGTGTATAACCTATTCCACTGACACTTCAGTTAGGTGCAGATCCTTGGATGAATTGGATATAAGATGAGTTTTGAAGTGAAAACCTCCACATCGTCTCTCATAACCAACAGAAATGTTCCTTTTTTACTCTTGGGGCATCATTTAACATTATTAACAGAAGGACATGGCCATTGTCTTGATATCCCATTTACAAATCTCATGTGAAAACATTTTATTTTTTGCTCAAATATTCAGCACAAGAACAGAAGGAAACCCACAATATTTAGAGCAGTACAAATATTTCAGATGCTTAGCTTTGTATTAGTCAGAAAGAGAAACTTACTCTGCTTAAACCGTACTGTTTCTATGAATTTTTATGTGGATTTTTTAAAATATAGGTAATAATTTTTGAAAATCTACAGAATAAGTACTAATGCATCTAAATTAGTACCTTCTCCTTTTATAGATACTAAAAAATCATTTAAGTGCTTTCAAAGAATTGATCCAGCCACTCAAGATTATGCCTGCCTCCCTTTTTTTCACTAAGATAAACATCAAAGTGTAATGGTGGATAGAGTTTAGACCGTTAGCATACAGGGCAAATTTATCCAGGAAATCAGGATTGCTAGGAACATATCTATAATATCATCACCTGTATTTGTCTACCTTCTCATTCTCAAAATTTCTCCTTCTATGAGTTATAATTCAGTTCAGAAAAATTCAGTGTACTTTTTGGGTTCTTTTATTAGCAATGATACCTTTAAAATTGGTTTTAGTTTGTGTATTTTTCCTTTAAAAGAGAGTGGCTGCTGCAGAAGAAAACCTCTAGAGGAACTGCATCTTCTTTGCTGAACAAATAGGTATGCCCCAGGAGAGATGCTCGAAAGCCTGTAGGATGAAAACTACACAATATACAATGATGGGAAGTGTGAAAAGGGATCAGTAACACCAGGGATTTGGAGTATTCACAGAGCAGAGAGGCTGAAAAAGAGTAACAGGAAAAAGACAGTCCAGCTATCGTGGGGATGCAAGGAGAAGGTAATGAAGGATTAGAGTTTTCTCTTAGTAGACTTTTTCACAATCTAGAGACTGCAGAATATGCTGATGCCTTAAAATATGATCCACTGGATGCAACAGGAAAAGAAAGTTATAAATTATTCAGTTACATTTTTTATGATTTAATCTCTTCAAGCTTTCTCTGTTTAAGTGTCTTGGAATTTTTGATACGTGTGTCCAGCAAAACTGCCTTCCTATTTTTAGTGGGTTAGGGTTGGTTTTAGGTATATTTTAAATATTTTTCTATTGGGTTTTGGGGAAGAGGGGTGTTGTTTCTTTGCTTTTTAAGGTTTTTTGATAAATGTAGTATA
Organism: Pyrgilauda ruficollis; assembly: GCF_017590135.1. Lineage (NCBI taxonomy): Eukaryota > Metazoa > Chordata > Aves > Passeriformes > Passeridae > Pyrgilauda > Pyrgilauda ruficollis. The sequence goes on from NW_024518984.1 coordinate 105,751, forward strand.
AAATAACTAGTCAGATCTACACAAAAATGACTTATTCAGGGCCTTTTTACTTATTGGTTTATAGATCAGTGGAAAGTGGAGCTGGAAAGGAATTCAGGGTAGAGACCAACTCTGCCCCCTAACCAAAGATATCCAGCTCTATCCAATCATGTCTGAAAAATGCTTTTTTAAATTGCTGTCAGAAAGTATAATGAACACTGTTTCATATAATGAATACCATTCATTTTCTGAAATGGTTTTCAACTCACCTGGTCATTAAAACATATTTTGGATAAATTTCTCTCATGCATTCTAACCCTAGCATTTCTCAGTCTATTTCCAGAAGGTTAAAGAGGCAATTCTTTCCTTTTATTTTTATCATTTTTGTTGTTGTTGTTGTTGTTGTTGGCTTGTATGTTTGAAGGTATTTTTTGCTGATCATCAGACTTCCCATTGTCCTAATGCCTTTTAAATGCTGATGTGTTTAAACAAGTCATGTTTGATAGATCCTTATGATCATTACTGATATTCTTTTTGAAGGTTTTTCAGTTGTTCCACATGTCAGAAATGAACATAATATTTTAGCAAGAATTTCCAAATCATATTCCTCTGTTTTCACACGAAAGAACACACACTCATATGTGTACATGTACATCTAAATATACATAACCTATGCTCACTTAAACTATTTGTCCCTAGAACTTGTTGGCAGTTTGGAGTTTTTTAGGGTTTGTTTCTGGTTCTGGGTTTTTTCAGTTTTTCAGTTAAAGATGGTGCTGTTAATTGATCTAATAATTTCAGAGGTTGGACTTTTAAGCAAAGAATAGATGAATAAATTAATTATAAAATTGAGAGAATGAACACTGTCCAATGTACAAAAGCAGTTGTTCTGTACCCATAAGATAAAGATTGCCTGAGGTGCATACAGAACTCTTGGAGCTGGAAGGGACTTCTGGAGATCACCTCATCCACCCCACTTCCAAAACAGGGTCACGTAATGCACACTGGTACACCCTGGTAGCTCCTTGTCTTTTTTGAACTGCAGAGACCACAGCTGCAGACTATACTCCAGATGAGGCCTCACATTGCCCTTGACCTGCTGGCCACACTCTTCCCAACACATCCCAGGATACCATTGGCCCTCCTGGCCGCAAGGGCACTGCTTGCTCATGGACAGCTTTTCAACCACGAGTACTGGCCCTTCTCAGCAGGTCTGTTTTCCATTAGCTTGGGGGATCCCTGGGGGCTATCACTGAATACAGGCCTCCAACTGGATTCTACTGCACTGATTACAACCTGCTGACCTCTGCCATTCAGATGATCTGATGATGAAGTTATCATCATCATCTGATCATCAGCATCACAGGATGATCCTTATAACAAGACCTGTAATCTCAGCAAGTCCACAAGTGGGCTTCTCTTCTACTTCTAGAAGTAATTTGTGACTTTTATTAAAACATATTTCTATGCACACACTAGAATACTAGTACACAGTTTCCAAAGGAAGATAATTCCAAGAGCTGATAGCATAATGTTGAAGCAAAGTTTACAGCACTAAAATAAGCAAGAAACAAACTATTTTCTCCAACTAAAATTCTTCAATGGAATTTTAATTTCTTCAATCCTTTACAATCTATTTAAAAACCTAATAAAGAAAGTTAAACAAATGAGTCATGAAGTCAAATACTAAACTCAGTACTGGTTTATGTTGATCAATATTACAATTTATTTAAGGCAATTCAACTTCTTTTGTGATTTTTGTCTACTACACAATGTTCCTTTAAGTTGTCTTGCTATTCATTTAATTATTGCAGGGAGATAGACATTCAAATTAAATTAAATCCAAATACTTTGACACATGGGAGGCATTTAGCAGCTGCTAATGTGAAACACTAAATTGAACAGAATCTAAACAAGAGTTTTAGAAACACTCCTCAAATGAAATTGCTTTCCTTAATGCTTCTGTTGTTGATCTTACTTTTCCTTCCCCAGAAGAATCTTTCAAGAGAAAAACTTTCAAGGTAGCTAGGATGTCAAGTCTGTGACAATGGGCACAATCTTACCCAGCAGAAGCATCTCTTAATAAGTTTTTTTCTCATCATCTTTATTACCCATACAGCTATTATTCTTTAGGTTTTGTTTCAATACAGATTCCATGATGCCAAAAAATTACCATAATAATTAACAGTAGAAAACATAAATTTAATCTAAAATTTATGTTTTAACTGTTAGAAACAGTTATGTCCTTTCTACAAGACAAATAATCAAACAAGTTTGTTTATTCAACAAGTTAACCCCATGCAGACCTGTTTTTTTTGCATTTACTATTTATAATATTTGGCAAAACACCTCTTCATCATAGTTTTTTATCTGTTAAGAGCTACCATGGCATTGTTTTAAGCTTGAAAAACTGATGGTTTTCTTTTCTGGATCCATACATCCAGGCTCAACAGAAAATGTGGCAAATTTGTCTTTCAATAAAAATATTTGGTTTGCATCATTGCAAAGCACAGCAAGATATAAGCAAATAGATGAGCAGTGATAACTTGGTAACTAAAAATAAAAAAAAAAAAGTTAAATAATTTTAAGAAAATCTTTTTGCTTTTTTGAGGGAATATACTGATTTTGAAATCTTGAGACTTACTATCCCATGTCTGTCTGCAAGATGGAATACATTTCTACAAGAAACATTTTTGTGAGCATGAAGATCCCTTTAACAACTGCACTTCACCAACTTAATAAGTGAACAAGATTATGAGGAAACATACCGTTTATGTAATTTTTAAAGATGACATATGATACAAAAGAATAGGAAGAAAAACGGGGTAATAAATAAAAGTGATAATTCAGATCCAATAGTACCTTGGAAAAGTTTTGAATTATTTAAAGTAAAAAAACTCAACTGCAAACTACTTATGTGATAGAAAGCAGAAGTACCATGCTACTTACCAATGTTACTTTTGCTGCAGCAAAGGAGATACACAGTCTTTGGCTGCTGTATGCCTTGTCAATAGGACTTTGACTGATGCAAACCCATACGGACTTCATAAAGTCTCAGAGCAACCTAGCAGTAAACCTGGAGTTCACTTCTGATACTACTTCTTCCCTTTCTGACTCTGGTCCATAATCTCAAACTAGTCCAGCTGTATATTTTCTATACATTTTATCTTGCATGTTTATTTAAAAAGTTTATCTTGAATGCTCACAACAAATAAAATGTCAAAGGTGTGCTAACTGAATTACTCTATCTCTTCAGAAAACCACTAAAAATGCAAAATTAAGCCATTTCTTAGGTACTCAGTCATCAAGGACAACTCTTAAATGTCTGTAAGAAGTGCGTGTTTCCATCACTTTGTGATTTTATATACTTACGCCACTACCTTTTTTTTCCCCCTTTAATTTAAATGTGTTGCCAAATGTCTGTCAAGAAAAATATAAAGAGCACCCTGTAGTGCTTTCTAAAATTTTATTGCTGCTATTAAGAAACCATAAAGCTTTCACAGGGTGGTGACTATGTTCATGTAAAAGCGAGCAGCAAATCATGAATTTCTACATTACCTACAATAGCCAGACCAGTGTGAAAGGTTTGGTTATTCTTTTTCTCAATAATTTTTTTCATTAGCAAAAAACACATTAGAAGTGCAAAATTTGTCTTCTCATTTTAAAAGGAAGAAAAAGACTCTCACAACAACCTTAGCCAGGCTAAACTTTGTGGTATGTGAAAACAAAGCCTAAGCATAGCATTTTTTTAATTCCAGTATCAATATTCATTAAAGTACAGCCTAGTCAAAGCTGATCACAGCAGACTGTAAGATAATTCTCCAACAAGTTTTTTGCCTCTCCTTTATATAAGCATAATGGAAAACATTTTAGCTTTCTTTCAGTCCAGAAAATGTGAGTATCAGAGTAAAGAGATACACAGTAAAACTTGGCAGAATGATTAAATGTCCTAACCTAACAGGCAGCTAAAGTAGCACACAGGACCCATCAGGATTGCGCTCCGTCTCTTCACCTACCCTTTGATTCCAACTCTTTTGATTAAGGTATCCTTGTCGCAGAGGTCAGTTTAATTCTATCACATCCAAATATTCTAGGTAAAGTGTGTTGCACATGTGCAGACTGCAAGCTCATTTGTTACATTATTGTTTGCTGCCACTTTTGAAGGTAGGTGTCTGTTTGAAGAATGTGCAGTGGTTGGAGGGTCAGGGGATTTGCATAAAGCTTGGAAAGAACCTCTTCAGGCACAAAGTGTGGGGTGCTACCACTGCCTGCATGCACAGAAAACACACAGCATTCAGCTCATGAAAACTGATGATATTATGGGTATATCTAGCTATTTTTTAGTCCCCAAATAATAAGAGTTTGTCAATACTTTCAGTGAATTCAGCATGAAACTTTGATTTACTGTTCTGTTGCTCAGTTTTTCTTTCTCACCAGTGTAATCATGATCTGCTGCATTGTTCTGTATTGTTTGTGGATCACTGATGACTATATTTTGAAGGTATTTAGGTTTCTTTCAGTTATTTTAGTAATTATGGCCTTCAGGAATGTACAAATAATATGGAAAGTTATTAATTGGTTTAATCCCAGATAAATGCTTACATAATTATACCAAAGACATATATATGTTTAAAAGAAGATAGGAGGGAATGATTGAGCATTGAAATAAAAATTAGACTTTTTTTTTAAGTGTGCCTGGGAGAGGTATGTTTGCCTTTTTTTCTTGAGTTGTTTGTTTTATGTGTTTTGATTATTTGGGACAAAGGCTGACTATCCTTACATTGGAAAAGTTCCTGTGACATGAATATTCATATACTTCAAAACTTTCACATCTTACTGAGCTAGTAGAACATCAAGATCTTCCATAAGTTTTGTGGTTCTGTAATAATGTGCAAACTCATCATCTTTCTGCACCTGAAATATAGGTAAACAAATATATACTCTGCGCATATGTCCAAATAAATATAGTGCTAACTTCACACAGAATAACTTTTTCATTCATACAGAGGTGAACAAAAAATCAACAAGGGGTAAATATATTTATGACTTGAACTCATCCAGAGCTGGATGCAGTATTCCAGTATTCTGTTCTCAGGTGTGTTCAGTAAAATCTTCAGCTCCCCTTGCTGCTCAAGGGTGTTGAAGCAGGTGAATATACCTATCACTTACACGAGCTATGTTGTCATCTGAAATTTCAATACCTATAGTTGCTTGATACCTATGACTAAAGTTGGCTATTTCCATTTTAAAGGGAAGGACTCTAAGGTTGTTTATATGAAAAAAGTCTATACATAAGAGTGTTTTTTCATTGTTATCCTCAGCACAAATAGAGAGGGGTCACAACATGTAATCAATTTTTTAATTTTGCTGAGTTCGCTGCCCAATTTTTCTGCCTCTCATTTTCTCATTCTATATGATTAATGTAACACATCTGCCTGCCTTAGTCTGTATAACAAAATTTCTCTTTCTGGATTTAAAACATGAAGAGTTGGATTTGTTCAGGGGGCTATGAGTAGTGAAAGGACTGCACTTGCATGCTAGTAGATTCTTCAACGTCCTTCCTTTTCATCTGAGAGCTGAAATGTTAGACAGTCTATGGTTTCTGACCTATTAGATCTGTTTAAGGACATATATAGTCACTATTCCTCTTGGCAAGTTTCACACATCAGGGTAGTAAGTAGAATACCCTTCACAAGGCCAAAAGAGCAAAGAATGCATTTTATTAGTAGGAAAATCTGAAACTGTAATTTGTGCAGTTCTGTTTCACTGAAGATGATTCATAAACTCTTAAGCAGTAGTTTCAGAGAATCACAAGTTATTTCTTTCCCTGTTTCAATGGTCATATGCAGTACATTAGGATAGTTTTAACTGAGAAGAAAGCTAAATTCTGTATTGGGTAGTTCTCCTGCAGTTTATGGCTGCTTCTTTAAAAGAGCTGTGAAGGTGTTTTAGATTAAAAATGGTTCATTTTGATCCAAAGGACAAATTACTTCAAAGCTATAAAAGAAATGTTTTTATTCCACAAAGAGCAAGGGTATCAAAAGGATGTTCTGTTGACCCAATCTTGACTAAGACTGAGCATTAATACTCTCAGTGACTTTCAAGTGGAATATTAATAATAGAGTATGTTGAATGTAGACGTAAAGTTAAAATGTTAAGTTTATCAATAAACCCCTAAAGATTTATCTGTGAAAGTATATTCTAGACAGCATATGCAAAATACTGAATGCAAAATTCTACAGAGATAAAGGTAATTCAGAGCACTGTCAGAAATTCACATATGTTTTCATAGAGAGCAACTGGGGCTGTCCAGAATGGAGGAATAAGGCAATGATAGCTGAATCCCTGGAAGCTGCTTCTGGAAAAAAAACCCATATATTCAGCGTCAACCTATGAACAGTTCTGATTTTAGGTTACTCTAGTGCAGTTGTTTATGATGTAGGAAATCACTGCAGTTCCATTGTCCAGTGTGAGTTCGGGGATTGCCCCATAAGGCACCATTTAGAAAAACTATGCAGACTTACAAAAACCATTAAAGTATTTCTAATTTTTCTTACCTGGTAGTTTAAAATTTGGGGCTAAAATATTTTCATCAAACATTTCCTAACCAATCCAAGAAGACTGTCTGTCTGTACATTTGCCTATAGCTATACTGGTTGCCAGTCTAATTTTTTTTGTTGCAATCTTTGCATTTACATTTCCAGAGTTTTATCCAACACAGCACATTTCTGTCACATTATAGTGATACATAATTTTCTACATAAAACAGCCCTGATTAAAAATTAAGTCCTTTTCAATTACAGCCATAGATTGTAGCAGTAAAATGCAACATGAAGGAAAATGCAATTAAAACTGTAGTGAACATTTATGTAAATCAAAAGTCGGTAGTGAAGCAAATATAATGAGCTAGTCAAACTGTGACTAAATCAGATTTGTTAAAATTTTGTAGACATATATTTTCACAGAAAAGAGTATTGATTAATTTAATTCCCTGTATTTGGACCAAATACTGAGATCACTTCTGAATTATTGTGGTCAACCCAAGTTACGTGAACATATACCTTATTTTTGGTATTTCAGTCTCTGAGAATTACACCCTGATGGCCTTTATAGCTCCATGACCCTAGCAGTACTGTTACTCAACCATCAAATCATATCCAGCCTGGACAAACATAATCTGTATTTAAAATCTAAGGAATTTACTGCAAAACCACTTCTGAGATGTTAATACCTGCCTAAATTTGTACTTCTCACATATTGAGATCTGTCAGGAAAATGCTGGAGTTGTCACAGGAAATCTAGTCTTTGAACAAATCCAAGAGTTTTTACACCTTCAAACACTAAAGATAGTTTCTGTAGGTATCTCCTGCAATGTTATCTCTACATCTGCATATGGATCAGATTTTCAAATACAGCCACTGTAAGCATATGCAGTATTTTTTCATCCTTTTCAGATATTCTAAAGTATATTGTTTTGCACCCAAAATAAACTTCTGCTGCATTTTTTTTTGTTTTGTGCTAGTCAAGTTAATCTAAAATTATATTATTTCTCTTTTAATATTAAAAAACTGAATGAATGATGTGCTGCTACAGACTCAGTTGTGCAAATGTTCCAAAGAAAGGAAAAATCAGTGGTAATGGAGCAGTACATGCTAAATGTGTTGCTCATGATAAGAGTTAATATTGTAAAAGGAACATTCATTTTAGATGTCTACAAAACCCAAAAATTTTGACAGACTAAATTCTGTACAGTTAACAATCTCCCTTCCATACCAGCTACCACAAATATCAGCTCAGAACACTGTAGAGAATGTAATCAAAGTTTAGGTACTTATTTAAAATAGCTGATCAAAATTTCTATAACATCTTATTTGACATCTGTGAACTGTTTTTCTGTAATGACATCTCAGATATCTGTGTCCCTCTTTGATGTTATGCAATACACAAAGATAAAAAAATGGAGATAAATTGAAGCACTGGGAATTGGAAGAAAGCTTCTAATTAACAAAATCTGATTCTAGGAGGACAATAGAGCTGGAATCATGGACTAAACAAACAAGAATTTAAAGAGTAAATTATCATCAAAGAATTCAGCAATCCAAAAAAACAGGTACTTATGGTTTAGTCATGTCTTTCATTTCTGTAATTTCTAAGATTCATAAAAGGTTTTTTTCCAAAGTAAATCAATGAAGAATTCAAGTTAACATATTTATAAAGGAAATTAGGAAAGAATACAAATTTTCACTGTATTTCTTTCCTTAAATGTTGTGTATGAATGGAGAATAATCACTTTTATGTCTGTTCTCATGATATGCATCTTCCTTTCTTAGTGAAAAACACTCATGATGGTATTCATCCACCAAAAATAGCTACTGACTCTTCAGCTAATCATCCTAAATTTCATTTAGAGCAAATGGAAAAGATTAAGCACTTTCTAGAGAGTAATTTATTTTATTCTAAATCAGACATACAACAGGTCAGATTAATCACACCCAAAAAGTGCTTATTTCTCCACATTAACTATCATATGAATGCAGGATGGCTAGTTCAGATGTAGATAATTACAATATTGATGTCTGGATCTAGATAAGAGTAGTCACCAGATTGCTCACTTTGGATTGTAATTATTATCTATTTAGCAAGTTAAATGCTTCAAAGTTTCTACTACCACCAAAAATCACCATCTTTGGAATTATTAAAGTTTATAAATAACAAAATTGTGCAAACTGAAGAAAGTTAGTTCACCAGCCTCCCAGCCCTGAACCATAATTTTATTGGAACATTAACTGTGAAGTATAAAACTGTAATCAGGTCTTGTAGAAATACAGGAGCATAGTTTTGAGGAAACTTCCCTATGCAGTTGAAGAGGAGGCTATGAGAAATATTTGAATCAATATATGTATTTCAATTAATACAAGTACCAACCAAAATACTCTATAAAACATAAAAATTTGTAAATATTTAAACAAATATTTAGTATTATTTTAACTGCAGTAGTTTTCTGCAAGATATTCTGCCTCATATATATGTTTGTCAGTAAATGAATCATCAGCAAGATACAAGATCCAGCAGGTTAAAGGCAAACTAACTCTCAGAGGACCAAATCACCAGCCTTTTTATTCTTCATTTTATTTGTGGTTAAACAGAGTGACAGCAACTCAGATTGTTTTTCTTGATTGTAGAATGCGATATTTACAAAGAATCAAAATTCACCCTTGAACCTATCTACCATATGCCTGTCACTTAGAGAAATTTACGCAGACAGACTAAAGTCTGTCTCTGGGTTTGGTCTTTATTTTTCAGTATTCTTAATTTCACACTTCATAAACTATACTGAGATTTTCACTAAACCCTATTCCTTCAGAATATGTTCTAGTCCAGAATATAATAATAAAATTATGCCAGAATAATAATAGATAACAAGGAAAGGATATACCTCTCTGCATTGTGCATATGTGATGAACACACTGGGGTACTCTATTACCATATTTCCCTCCAATAATTATTTTTAATTTCTGGCTCCTGCAAACAAGAATCAGCTTGGCTATTCCATGACATTCAACTGTCAGTAGAGAGTAATTACTAAAAAAATATTTTTGATCTATATTTTCTTGAAGCAATTTCTTAGGATAAAAGGACTTGAACTTGGCTTCTTTGACTATACATCTTCAGGGCATACATGTCAGTATCTTGTTATTACCTACCATCTTCAATCTTGTTCAGCTAACAGTCAGCATAGCCATTTACTTACCGTGCAAACAGAGTTAGGGTTGTGCTTTAAACAATAGCTTCTAGCTGTTTGCAGCTTCAATCATTAAAAAATACAGCATTCTGGTCAATTGAGAGAGTAGCTGCCAGTTTTGTTCAAAAATATAATTTAGCATGCGTAGTAAATAAGAAATTAAGCTGTAATGTAATAAAAGGCTTTTAGACTGACTTCCACAGTGTTGTTGCTTGGCTGCTGTGTATAAAAGATAAAAATAATGTATGCAAATTAGATTAAGTTGAAATTAAAGATGTCTAGCAGAGAATGGCTAAAGAAGCCAATTTTATTTTATTGTTTGTAAATGGATAAATATTTCCCCAGTAGCCATGAAAACAACAGAAACTGTGCTACTGAGTTCATTTGAGTTTTTCATTTACTTCTCATCCTCCCTCAGAAATTACTGTTGAAAATTTATTAAATCACAAAAATACATCAATCTGCTGACAGTCCAAGTTGAATTTTTAATATTTACTTGGAAAGTAGCACAAAGCATACAGTTTATGAATAGACATTGTTTTTAAAAGAATTTTGTCAGAAATAGTTATGAGATGATAATTCGTTCTTCTGCTCACATTTTCTACCTTTTCACTTATATACATTATTACACTGATGACAATTGCTGATTTTGCTACAATTACACAGCTTTTAACTTTGATTTCATGCCTTCACACTTTCCATGTCACTTCCTCATCTTCCTTTTCAAGCATACAATGACCACTACATATTTTTTTCCTTAAATTTCTTAATATTTTTCCTTAATACTAAGTGGAAGGTTGCTTAAAAAACTTGCACATATATTCACAGCTGCTCAGATGAAAGGTTCTGCAGTGACAGTACAGTGACCTCTGCTTATTAGACAATTTGTTATTTCTTCAGTAAGGCGTATGCACCAGTTCTATCCACTTTTAAATTTTAAGAGATCAAGATAAAGTCAATGTTTTTGTTCAAATATGCATAAAACCAAACAAAATAAGCATCTGTCTTTGATGCAAATGAGAACTTAAAATACTGTCTGGAAACTCCTAAATGTTTCTTTGAGGATTTTATTGTTCACAGCAGTATTACTGCTTCCATTTTTCAAAGGAAAGATGAGACTAAGTGAGATAAAGGAATGAACTCCCAGAGATATCCACTTTCCTGAGAAGCACTATTAAAGCCCTCTAAGAAGTTGATTTTAAAGTTCATCAGTGAGGACTACATAGTATTATCCTCTGTATGCTGCTCAGAGTTGTAAAGGAAATCTGTGACAGTCTTGGGAAAGCACCTACACCTCTACCTATTCAGGTTGTTTAATTCTAAAATAACTAAAGTAATTTCATCAAAGTCAGTCACAGATTCCATAGTTTTAATACAAAAACATAACATGAAATTAACTACCCATCTACATCATATCAGTAAGAGTTAATGTCTACATTAATCTTAAGTATGCCTAATATATATCAAGAATAGAAATCTTGATAGATTCTTGGCAACTCTTAGTTTTGCTTTGTTTTATTTCTTTAGTTCCTAAACACTTTCATTGGGTCTTCTAAAGTGTTGGTACTGGTTTTGGCCAGATGTCAATCATTCTGCTTGGTGATTATTATTGTTGTTGCTGCTGTTACTATGTTTAAGTGATTATCTCAATAATTTGTGAGTAGATGGTTGTGAAATTGGTACCTCAATAGAGAATTTCTTGGTGGTAAAGCTGGTCATGTTCAAGCTTTAAGGTGGCTATATTTACAGGATGACTTCTTGATCCAGTGACAAGCACAATGTTATCTTTGCTCCCTGCAAGTGACATAACTCTGACTGTTGCTACCTGGGTTTGCTCTCAGCAGCTGATCCTCTCATATCATAGAATCTTAGAATAGTTTGGATTTGAAAGGACCTTAAAATCATCTATTTCCAACCCCCTGGAAAGGGGCTCATAGGCAAGAACACCTTCCACTTCCTTGAACACTTCCAGGGATATGGCATATATTACTTGACAGCTTCCCTTAAAAACAAAACTTCTGTACTTCTATTTTCACAGGACTGTATCTGGCACACTTTCAATCAAACCAAACTTTAAAATCTGCTGATGTAAACATTATCCAACTCCTCAAAAATAGTTGTGTCAATACTGTCAAGTAGCATGCTTTCACATCACTACAAGATACATTTTTTGATTGACTACATCGAATGAATTCTGGTTCAGTCAGAAGTCTTCTTTTGAGATATGCCATCTCATTGACTTCAAAACAAAGCCTGGATTCATTCAGGTGACACTTTACGTCTACCAGGCCACTGGGTCAAGTTCCTTACATTTTCCTATTCCACAAAAGTAACATATATTCACAGATTCTTGTGGTGGTGATATGGCAATTGTGTGGGCTACAGCACAACCTTCAGATTACTTATAAAGCTGAAAAGTAAAACAAAAAACACCCGAATGAGTACAGAATGGTAACTACAAGTTAACAATAAAAAAGGCACGACACAAATCCTAGAGCAGATTTAGATCAAATACTGTCAATAGGAACACAGAATAGAATTTTCTGTTCAATTTTGAAAATATAGACTATTGTCTGAAGTTTGCATATTCAGCAGCATCAGTGTAACCAGTACTTTGTATGAGGATTTAAGCAATGCAGTTGCACATCTCAAAACAGTGACAAAGAAGGAAATTTCCATAAACTAAGCCACCACAACAGAACTTGTGGTAAATGCAGATGGCAACAACAGGAAGATGATCATTCGAGGCCTGGCAAAGCAGATCTGGACAAAAAAATTACCACCATGGTAAACTGAGTGAGAGGAAGCAAGTGTTCATAACATGCCACATCAAGTTAAGGGAATAGCATCTATGTCCAATGGATACAAGATTTGGACTGCATAGACGTGGTATCTCCAGGTGTTTGGCTCTGGGACCCAAACACTAATACCAGAGTAAAGAAGTACCAGAAAGATGCCACAAGAATCAACATGATGGTGATGTCTTTTGCATAATCTCTCTCTCACTTTCTTTCTCTTCCTTTTCTCCTTTGTTTCTCTCTTCCCATATCTTTTTATCTCTCTATGTCACATTTATTGTTAAATAAAATCCATAGTATTGACTTTGGCTTATGGTTTTATTTGCACCTTAATTTGGGCAGAGCCATCTCTTATTATTGGATCATAACACCTAGTAACTCTTATTTGGCTCAGTGAGATATGCAATGTGATGAGAAGATTAATTTTAGCTTTAAAAATATTCTGTAATAGACAAGAGGAAATTTCCAAGATTTGAAATCTGCTAGTATTCTTTAAGAACTGAATTTGCTGAACTCTGCCAGTTCATGATTTGGGGCAAATTTTGCTTCCTTTTCAAGCAATAAATATCATTAATTCTGTAACTACAGCGTGTAGAGGTTGAGCCCACATCATTTATATCGTGTACAGTTGAAAATATGATACTTTATCTGCAGCTAAGTGCAAATAGGTAAGCCAAGGAAATGTTCCAGTGTGAGAAATTAAGTTAAAATAAGCCACCAATCACCTATGGCATTTGTCCAAGAATTCCAGTGAAATCAAAGGAAAGATGAGCAGTGCTGGTAGGAAAATTATGCAATTAAATTGTATTCTGCTCCCACTAAATTTAATGAGTCTTCAACTAGTGACAAAGGAATCAGGATTAGACTTTTCATCATTAAATTGCTATTAAACCAGAGAGCGAGAGAGCTGACAACATTGTACTTCTTTTTAAAGAGGTGCTAAAGATGATCCAAGAAACTACTGGCCAATATGCTTTATTCTGGTGTTAAGATAAAATGTTCTCACACAAAACAAAACAAAACAAAACAAAAAAATCCATTAAGGGAGGAGTCATAAACCACCTAGACAAACCTAATACATTAGAGAGAAACTAATAATGACTTTTGGAAGGTGACTTATGCCTCCTAGATTTCTTTAAGGACTTGCAAAATAGAGGGTGGAGAAACACATGTACTTAGCTTGATGCAGTCCTGCATAACAGAGCTTGCTCCTTTGTGAGTTGAAATTATGCTATCATAATTCTACTCTATTGGAAAGGCCTGGTACAAGCAAACATTTGAAGTAAAATAAAGAATAGCCAAGACTAGAGAATCTTTCTGCATAAACATATTACATAATGTGTATGTAAATCCTACTCTGGCATTGCTAAACATTTAACTTTGAAAGAATGAAAGCATAGATAAATGTGCATATTCAATCTATTCATTCTCAGTTTTAATAAAAGACATGTAAATGTCATTCAATCTTTTACATACATGAACACAATACCAGTTGTGCCTCTTCAATTTCAACTTGCTTATTTCTTCAGATGCATCTACAATTTCATGCAAACACACCATGAAAGCCATATTTGAAAAATTGTCTCTTAGGATCAAAATTTGCCACTGGATTAATTTTTCCCCCCAAAGTAACATTATTTTTTATTAATTTAAGAAAAATTTCTAAATATCTTACATAAAATTTTCTTTTTCTCTTTAATTTCTTATTCAACCATTTATTACACTGAATCCTGTTTATTTAAGTAATTATTGAATAAAACCTTATATAAAAGTTTTAATTTTTCAAAATATAATACACAGCATTTGAAAATAAATGAGAAAATTTTGATTTAACATTTAACATTGTGTGGCTGTGGTACTTTGTTAACTAAAGTATGCTATTATTTATGGTACATTACAAGGGTAGATTGCCACATATATTGCATTTTTAAGAATAAAAAATATAGACTACAAATGGTCAATTTCAAAGTAATTACAGTAATGTTCACGGTATATAAATTCCACTGGAGTGAATGATTTCTGATTTGTATGCATTCATGTGTTGTAGACATATTTAATAATTCTACTGATGCACACAATTTGCTAGCACCATATAATGTTTGGAATGCTAGACTTGAGAGATTATTCAAAAGCTATTTCTTCTGAAGGTGTGATAATTTACAATTTGACATTTTTCCTTGGCCCCTTAGTCTTCCCTTCTTTTTAGCTAAGTAAAATAATGCACATTTCCATTCAATTGCTGATGCTTTTCCTTTACATTCTCCCATCCATTACTGCATAGGGTGTATTAGATATAAGGTGGGGCTTAATTTAGGCAACTTCTCAATATGATTTTCAGATGCTGCACTGACAAATGCTTGATGACTTTCTGTAAATTTAATCAATTGCATTTGTTCAGCAATTGTTTGCTCAATCTATGCCTCAAATTCTGCCATTCCTTCTTCACAAAGCAACTAAGTATATTATGATATATAAGACTGGTTACGCAGCAGTAATCTTCAGTTCCCTTAAATTTCACCACCAAACAAAAAACTTGGTATAGGGACCTCATCATCATATATGGTGTCTTTATTTAGTGCATAGATCCTTTATAATGTCCTGTCACTCTTTACAAAACACAGAGCAAGACAGCTAAGACCATGGTGTCTTAGCTGGCACTACTTGGATCTGTGAAGCAGAGAAGAATGGTTTTGTTCCCCTGCTACCAATATTTTATCACTTCAGAAAAATTCTATTAATCACAACAGATGTAAAGAACAATTACTGTAATACTTAGTGGATCTCAAAATAAACAATGTATTTCGTCTGGAAGGGACTTCTAGATCTTATCTAATGCCACCTTCTGCTCAAAATGTTACCATATTCACTGCTAGAGGAGGTTGCTCTGGGCCTTCCAGAGCAGAAAGGGTTTGAGTGGGGAATTAGGAGGTTTAGCAGCTCTAGTTGTCTCACTGTGAAGCCAGCAATAGCAAGTTCTCAAGAATGAAGAGAAAAAAATAAAGGAACATAATTCCATTTTTTTTAATGAGAACATCTCTGAAGGAAAAGTGCAGAAATATCTTTCCCAAAGCTATCTGGGAAACATGCTCATATATTTTCCATATATTGTTCAAATTATTTACCCTTAGAGCAAAACAAAATAAGTTTTTGACAGCTAAACCCTGTGACGTAGAGCTTGGATTGTGACCTCCTCTATCAATTTGCATATTGCATGTAATACACTCTGTTGCAATAGAGTGGTGAATCAGCATTCAGCTGTAGTATCCACAAAAAATCATCACAATAGCTAGGCATGACAACATGATGCAGGTGTCATATGTGTTTACCATGCTGATAAGATGAGAAACTTTTAAGTAAGCAGGGGATGAGAGAAATGGAACTAAATTTCTTCACCTAAAAGTTCTCCATCAGCCTTATTTTTGCAAAACACTGATTTCAGTTCTTTAGTATATTTTGAAAAACCTGTGATATTGGTTTGCAGGTTGTTTTCATTTGAATGACTGAATTCCTTTTTCTTTTGAAACCTAATTTCTCTGCATCAGGAAGGTTAAGTTTCTTAAGACATGTTATACTATAATTAGAAGATATCAGATTATAAATGAGGTACCACTTGTGGGATTTGAAATTCTGTAGCTTTCAGAAAAAAACTATCAGTGAAATATAATTATTCCAATTTCTTAGCATATCACACTGAGTCAAACTTGAGGGTTCATTTTGTGGCTAAATAGTAACATTTTTTCTTATTAATGAGGAAAGCATTTTAACCCATTGAAGAAATATATTTCTGGAAATCTCTAAACTTTTACTTGAAATTACTAGTAAGACACCTCACTTTGTGTAACTTCTGTGTTACTGTCTGCTCTTATTTATTTTATTCTAATTTGAAAAAGAAAACTTATTATATCCGTTTATTTTTATTCTAGAAACAACAAAAGTAGATAGAGGTGCAGCAGCAAGATTTAAAAGCAGCAAATTAGTATGTGAAATCTCAATAAATAGCAATCCTTTGGTTTGAAAGGGAAAAAAACTTCCAATGTAATTAAATAAGAAAAAAAAAATTATATTTTTATTCAGAAATTACACTGATGGCAATTTATTTGAAGACTAAAGATGATTTTAAAATTTTCTTGAACTGTTTAATGTTTTAAAAGATGGGATTAAAATTTTCTTTATTCAATCTAACCTCAGTCCCTCAACATTTAAAACTAGAAGACTGATGATATATTTCTAGCCTTCTGTACAAGATATATTTTTCTAAGGAATCAATATAGTTTCTTTAATTTTTAGGTTATAGAAATAGTAAGTTTTCAAGTTTGAAAATGTTCATTTGAAGATGATGAGACAAGAGGTAAAAATGTGTATGTTTTGGACATTTTTAAAATAAAATGAAACTTGGCAAAGTTAAGTATGTTTAAAAAACAGTTTTCTGTGCCATGAGAGGCCACTTGAATCACTCAGGTACATCCCTTTAGAATGTAAGCTATTAGATAATATTAAGTTTTTAAGTGCTGCTTGAAAAATAATTGGTTATTAGCCACAGGAATTTGAAAGAAGACACACAGGCATCATTAGAAAGTCCACTTTGAGAAAGGAGATCCCCTTTAAGAACTGGAAGTCTGCTACAAAGTGTCCCCTGAGCCTTCTTTTCTCAGGCTGAGCAACCCCAACTCCCTTGGCCTGTCTTCATAGGAGAGATGTTCCAGCCCTCTGATCATCTTTGTGGCCTCTTCTGGAGACTTGCTTCACCTGTCCATGCCTTTCTCATGCTGAGGCCTCCAGAGCTGGGTGCAATACTCCAGGTAGAGTCTCACAAGGGTACAGTAGAGGGGTAGAATGATCTCCCTTTACCTGCTGGTCATGGTTCTTTTGGCACTGCCCAGGGTATGGATGCATGTCAACAGGTACCATGAGCCTGTGCACCTTCAGGGTCCTTAAATAGTCTCAAATCTGATGTTCTTCTATGGGTTCTTCATTTTCCCAGGCCTTGCCTTTGCCATCTGCAACTTGGGTTTTATGGCTGGAGCATTTGCTGGAGAGACTGAGGAAAACAGTTCTTGAATATCTGTCTCAACCTTCTCCATGTCCCTAGTAGCCAGGTTTCCCATTTCTTTCTGGAGACAGCCCACATTTCCTCTAATCTTTCTTTTATCACCAGCAGAAGGTTTTCTTGTGGCCCTTGACCACCCTAGCAAGATGTATTTCATCTGGGGCTATGGCCATCCTAACCTCACACTTGGACCCTCAGAAAATTATTTTGCATTCTTCCCAGACTACCTATTACATTCTTCCCAGTCCTTGCTTCCATCCTCTGTAGACTTCCTTGTTTTTGTGTTTGAATTTGTCCAGTAGAACCTTGTTTCTCCATGCAGGTCTCTGGTCATTTTTGCATGCTTTACACTTTTTTGGGATACATCACTCCTAAGCATGGAGAAGGTGATCTTTGAATATTAACCAGCCTTCCTGTGCCCCTCTTTCCACCAGGGCTTTATCCCTGAGGAGGTCAAAGCCTTCCCTCCTGAAGTCCAGGGCATTGAGCTTGCTCTGTACTCCCCTTGCTGGCCTAAGAATCCTGAAGATGTGTGTCTGTAATCTGTCTACTATCTGCCAATTTTTTTTGTCTTTCCCTTCATTGGTTAGTATCAAACTTTTCTATTGTAGTGTTTGTTTTTCATAGTCATGTAGAACTGAGGGTACTACAAAAAGACAAAAGAGGAATTTTGGCATAAAAGGTCTGGAATTTCAAATCTATTAAGCTGCATCCACAGCCACAATTAATTCATTTAGCTGCTGCTAATCTAAGTAACAACAACAACAAGGTTAGAACCATTAAAAAGTAACATTCAATTTGTGTCTTTCTCACTGGATAAAGACTAAATATGCCAAATTTCAATGCATAATATTTAGAAAATCAGATTTTGCAATATCTGAAATAGGAGTTTTAATTAAAAAAATTGTCAGACTATGCTATTCAGTACAGATTGTTTTCCACTTGTACCCTTTGCTTGATAGCCAATTGTCTTAGCTATTTTATTTTCAGCACCACATCATTTTCTCAAGACATCTAAGGATGTACCTGTTACTGCCCTCTACCTTTATTGAATTTACATATTCTTTGCTTTGCTTTCCTGAAAGAGATATCTGTATAAATTTTGGAAAAAACGAGAGGCATTTATTGATAGTCTTGCTACAGTAAATGAAAATTTGCAATTCCAAATGTAGTCTGCATAATTTTTTGTTTATATGAATCATAAGAAGGGAGAACTACACACCGGTAAATTGAAAGACAATAATTAGGTTGAAAGAAAATACGCATTTTATACATGTAAATCATAGAAGTCACATAATAAGATCAATCATGCAATTTATATACATATCTCAGAGATTTAAGCTGTGAGTTTTCAAAACAACTCCAGTGTTCCCCTTTGCAAATGGAATTCAATATTCTGCCCTAGGCCTAGGCTGAGAATCATTGCCTAGAGGAACAGATTTAAAGGTCTGGTTTTAACTTTAATTGTACCACAGCAAGCTGTCTGGTATCTTTCTAGGCTCTGACTGGTGTGACAGTCAGAGCTGGTGCTAATCTTATTGTTAATGTCAAAGACCAAGTGTGACGGCAGCAGACAAGATAGGCTCTAGTGAATGACAGAGTAATCAGACTGGAATAAAAGTAGTTCATCCATAAAGAATCAGGCTGTGGGAAATCAGTATCAGCATGTCCACATGTTTACTTCTTTTTTCCTTCTGATGACAGTTAGATTGTTTAACAGCATATTTCTTTGCCAAAGATTATTTGAAATTCATGTTATTCTAAGACTGTAAACCTAAAGGGATACAAATCATTAAGTCTGCCTGTATTATCTGTACTGAACATTTTAAGATATAGTGAACATTCTTATGTGAAAATAATTCTAGATATAATTTAACAATTGGTTATAATGAATGTCCTGAGTCCTGCAAAATGTCTTTTGATTTTTCATTCCCTGTCACAATAGATCATCATATATCTTTGATAGTCAAATTCTTTCAAAAAAGAAAAAAAAGGAAAAGAATCTGAGCATCATTTCTACTGCAGAAGAGCTATGACACACTAGCCAACTTACAACCTTTGTGAATTCATACTTAAATGAAGTAATAGATATGTGCCCATAGCTCTGTATACAAGTGCAGTAGAAAGGGTTTACCCTTAAATATGCAGTTGAACTTCTGACACTTGTTGTTGGATACAGTTAAAATTTCTAGCTTCTGTCCCTAGCTCTTGAATAGATTCTCAAAGATTTTATATAGAAATAATTTATAAAGATTATTTGCAAGATACATCAAGTTTACAGGCAATCAGGATATTTAAGCTTTTGAAGGGAGAGAATGACACAAAGCTGTTTGTTTATGGATGGTGCATCAAGTGAGCTGGTGATAATCAGAACAATGAAAAGGGATCTGATCATTCTGCTTCATTCACATGTTTATGTGTAGCCCTATGGTGTTGATTTTGCCTTTTTTTTTAATTACACATAAATGACTTTTCATTGTGTGTGACACATTATAAGATAATAAATACATAAAGTAAATAAGAGTTCATTCCTCACTGGGAAAATTAAAAGACAAATGTGTTTGTTCTAATGAATGTTAAAATATTTTGTTTAACATGCAACTGGTTCGAAACTGAATGGTTAGGTTTTTTGTGGTTTTTATATCATGAAGTACTGTGTAACACAATTGAACAGAGACACTATGCCAGGTGACTTTATTAGCTAATTTTTGATAGGTTTTAGCTCGTGCAACTACCCTTGTTTCATTAAAATCAAGCTTCAACCCAAAGCAAGGTAGTTAGTGTTGTGTTTTCAGTGTGGCCTTCAACAATATCGGCAAATATCTTTGGGCAGATGTGGTCCTTATACAAGCAAGTTTGTCTGACAATAGAACAGAGGTGAAAGCAGAATTTTGGTCTCCAATTTCCATCCTGACCCTGTCTGTGATGGTGTCTCCATGACAGTGCACCAAGCTCTCTGACAACTGCATTACAGTGATAGCACTGATACTCGCTGACTACAAAGGCCTTGCAATGTTCCTTTTTAGAGACACAAAGAGAGGATACTGTCTCCCTCTATTTTTTCTGCATGCCTGGCAATGACTAATGTAATTCTAGCTCAGTGGGACATTTTATGCTGAGGTCTTACTTTAAATGAGAAAGAGGGGGAAAATAAGGTCAAGGTAAGGCATTCAGAATTCTTGCTGATGTACAAATCTCCTTGAATAAGATTCAAGAATGCCTTTGAAGTGCCACAGTATGATCTCTATTCAATTTTCAAACTGACCTGTTATAAAGCCTTAGAGGAGCTCTGCCAATTCTGGTTTTCTGGCAAGATCTAGTTTTGCTTTCTTTTAACTGCACAGTAGTACTCTCTTTCCACAAGACAGGCTTTTAAATCTTGGTGCTGTTGGCAGCAACAATGAAACAAGAGATGTGCATTTCTAAGCAAACATAAATTTACAAATCAAACCAATTTTATATAATATTTTGGCTCAGGAAGGTCAGATCTTAAATTTTGAATGCAATGTAAGTACAAAATTCTCACTGTGTGAAATAGAGGTCCAGTACTTAACACCACGCTTTAAATCTTATATTTACCAGCCATATTTTTGCCTTTGTATTAAGCATTTCAGTAAACCAGATGTTTTCTCACAGCTAACTATCTACACTACTCTTATTTTCAATTTTCAATAAGCTTTGTTTGTATGTCAACAGTAATACATATTTCATAAAACAATATGTCAACAATAAATATATTTCATAAAACTCAAGTTGTTCAGTGTTCCCAACAATTAAATAATCTCCTCCTAAATTTTGTGTGTAAGTGCTGATTAGCAACAATAAGTTTTGAGATCCTGTAGCTGGACTTTGAATGAGATAATTAACCAGCTGCTGGCAAAAGAGTGGCTGATCCAATGCTAATCCAAACATATTTTAACTGTAAGAGAAGACCAGGTGTTCATTTATAATAAATCAATTTTCTCAGTATTTACAGGTGAATAAATACTAAATGCCTAAAATAAATATAGTAAAGGTTAGATCTCAAATGTAGGCAATCAAAAGAATGTAATCCAAGCATAAGTAGTAGCTAAAAACTCAAGTGATTCATTACATGATTTGCCCAGTGAACCTTTTGACCTAGAAAGGTTGCTCAGTGTACGTAATTTAATTACTATTAATTTTGAGGTGATGTTGCAAGTTCAGGAAATATTTTACCTCTCAAAAATACTATAATTTCCAGCTACAGCGTCCCAGAAAATCCATGCTCTTAAACTGAAAAGGGTGAATTTTATTTTATTGTTTGTATTGGCATGTAAAGTTAAGTATGGAATAGGATTCTATAATTAGAATAGCACCTATAATTCTATAATTAGAAGCACCTGTTTTCAGGAGAAACTGAAATTTTGACTTTTAATTTCAGGAAAAGCCACAAAGCAAAATATACATAAAAAGAAGGAAAAAATGAAAGAAAGAAGTAGGATATAGAGCAGAACATAAAACATTTCAGGTTATGTGAATAAATTTTGAGATATCATGCTTGACATGGAGGATGAATGAGGGTTCAGTTTAGCATAGCTGCTCAGGCATACATGGCGCCTTTAAAATATACCATCTATACAGTAATAAGGATTCCTGGGTCTTTTGTTTGCTCAATATTTAATGAGTATCCCTTTTGTACAATTACAAGGTTATAATCAACAGCTAAGGAATAGAAATATCAAATTCATATTACTAGACCAAGATGATCCTGTCTGAGATGTATCCATCAATGCAGTGAGCAAATACATTATAATTAGGAAGCTGATAATCAGTGTTAGTTTTTATGAACATCTGCTTAGTCTTTAAAATGCAATCATCCTACTACCTGGCTGAGTAAGGCTATTTGATTATTTTATTTAATTTCAGTATCAAATGGTCAATTTACAGAAGGATTTCTCTATTTGAATCTGTTTGAGATGGCTATTTTTCATTAATTGACTTCAACTGCATGCAATCAACTTTGTTAAAAAAATAGTTCAAAAGAACAGATTAAATGATAAATATTCAAAATCTAAAATAAATGGCATCTGTGAAGCAGATTTAATTTCTGTACTTCAAAATGTGCCATATTGTAATTACAAAGATTTAGGTAAATTTAACTACTTTATGTAAACTCAATAAGGCAAATCCAATTGTGTTTCATTTATTTTAAGTTAATTATGCTATGTAATATGTTTCTTTCAGTTTGTACGCAGCACTGGCAGTACGCAAGCTGTTTATGAAACATTAAACTAAATTTTTGGATGTACTCAAGATACAAAGTAGAAAAAAATGATGTTAACAAAAGAATTACTAAAATGAACTAGCCTTACAGTTTATTATTTCTTCTTTTTTTAGGCTGATTCATGAAATATATATGTATATATATATATTATATATATATATATATACTTATTCCTTTTTTTTTAACTAATAGTAGCCTTTAAGCATTAAATTCGTCAGTGTTTCACTCAAGAATGAGAAAGCAGTGTTTAGGTAACTAAAACATTGTAGTAACAATATTTATACCTGATATATATGTTAAGTAATAGTCTGGACTAATTCTCTGTTTTCAATTCCATGTCACATATTTGATGTCATTGTCAGAAGCAAGAAAGGAAACACCTCTTGCTCTAAGACTTTTTGGGCTCACTGGATGACAAAGTACATTTTAAAGTATTCTTTTTGAGAACATGAAACTAATTTTCTATAATACAAGAAGTGTTCAACACTGAAAATTGTAACTTTTCAAGTACAGACATATAGCTGTTCCAGAAAAACCTTGATAAGCCTCACAAGAACATAACATTTATTATTTTTTTTTAAATTATGTCTTTATTTTAATGTTATTCAAAGTATTTAAAACAATCCTTTGGAATTATTGCAAAATAGCACATTCTCTACAGGATAACACTCTGTCAACTAAGAATTATTTTATCCATAATAAAATTGTGTGTTCAAGATATAACCTTTATTATTTGTGTTCACAAATGTTAAATTACTTTAGAGTAAAACCTTGACTTGGACTGAAGTGTAGAAATGTAAAAAGAATTCCCCTTCTGGTTCTCTGAATTAATTTAGAGATCCTAGAAACCCTGAAGAAAAATGATTTTGTTAAAATGAAAAGTACACATCTCCAGGGCTTGAATTCAGTATGTACGCATTTGACTTCTACAAGCAAATACCTGATATTCACAATATGTTGGAAAGGTGAGAAAATGAAAGCTTTTAGCTGAAGAGAGACATTAAAAAATAGAAAGTCACAGGTTAATATTTGCTTTAGATTTGCGTGTTAGTGTTTTGATTGTTTCCTTGATTATGAACATTCAAGAGAGATGACTTTAAAAAACCCCTTTATTTAGATATGTTGTGAAAGCTTAATAGTATTACAAATAATTGATAAACCTGGTGCTTCAAAGAGTTATATCAGCTTCTGATGCGTTTAAAATGTCTTAGAGTACCTTGGTCTGTACTCCAAATAATTTTTCTTTAGCTTGCCACAATAAAGAGCCACATTATGATGTGATGGGTAACAAGGAGTTTAGATTCCATACTTAATAAGTATGGCTGTAGAAAATTTAAAGACCAAAACAAAAGCATGGCTTTTACTGCCATTTCTTCACGGTAGAAATCCATCCCTTCCCTTTAAAAGTCCTAACCTCCTGACTGGATCACGTAGGCTGAGGAATTACACAGATTTGTTCATTCAGACTTCCATTTTGCTTTAAGTTACACCTTCATTTGAAATACTCTGGGATGTTCAAGTATGTTTAGGATGTTCAGCCTTATGCATCTGAAACATATTATGGAGGCATGTGACAGGAAATTTAGGTGGCATTGTCACAAGAATAACTAAAAAACCACTAGACAATTACATACAGCTGAATTAAAATCTAGAAATAGCATTCAGCCTGAGATTCAAACACCTAAACCACAGTTATAAACATAAATTGTAATTTTAGACCCTTTTTGATGTGTGAAATATTGCAAATAGCTGGCAAGGCTTGGTGCAACACTACAGAGCAACACTTGCATCATGCTTGCATAAGCATTTTCTAACGAGGTGAGATATTTCAGGGCATTTAAAACCACACTCAATGTCTAATGTTTAGGCAACTGAAACATTTCTTCTAGTTGATACATTCACTCTAGAGAGCAACCCAGCTCACCAAATGTAGATGTCTGTTCTAGGATGTGATCAATATGTCTGGAAATCATTAAGTGTGCTGAATGGACATGTTTTGATTAGTTTAGACACTCAGCTGTTTTATAGATTCTTATAATGGTGGGTACATAAATTTAGCTCTGAATCTCTGAGGCTCAGGCCTACCCTAAATATTTTTCTCAGATTCATATCCATTTGTCTTTTGCCAAGTTTAAAATGCATGACTTGTCCCACTGCCTGTCATTTACGATGCTTTTTCACCATCATCAGTCTCTACTTTCTCCCTGCAAAGAAGACTGAGACCTAGCAGACTGCCTTTGCAATCAGTAGGAGCAGTTCAGAAAAGAAACATGAAGTGTAGTCCATGCTGAATCATGCGTAATCAGAGGAGCCAGAAGCTTCTGTCCTTGTCCAGTAGAAAAACTGGAAACATAATTTCTCCTTGCCTGATTGGGACTTTCATGGAAATCTTTCTCTTGACCTGGTCAGGATCATCCACATATAATAAATTTTACTCATCTTCCACCCCTCAAGAAATCAAAAAGAAGTTGAAGAATTTTCCTCTAGGGCTTCCAAATTGAAATACAGTGGAAATATCTGTATTAATTCCCCATTCACCTTACAAGAAGGATCAGGTCCCTGGTAATTAAAATTACTTGGAAACTTCCTTAGAAATCTGTCACTTTCAACAGTGCAACACTGTGAATTGTGCTAAAAATCTAGAGGCTCTTCAATCTGTTCTTGAGGTTTAGAGAATTTTTAGCTTGTGAGTTTCAGAGTACATGAAAATCTTCAACTACAATGGACCATTAAAAAAATTTAAAAATAAACTTCAGTTCATCAAGGAAATTATGAACACTAGAAAACACAAGGAATAAAACTTTAAATTAAGAGCAAAAAATGCAGCCAAACAGTTAACCTTTTCTGCTATTTGGGGGAGGTGGGGTGCATTTTCTATACTTGTCTGGTTTTTGCGAAGTACATCATAAATGCTTTCTTTACATTATTGATCCTTTGAATGGTTTTATTCTTCCATAACATACAAATATCTCTATCTTCTTTCAACAAATAGTGGTCTAGAATTTTCAATGGCATGTCAGCAAAATTCTTTATCACAGAAGAAATTTAGTAGACTTATGGTGTTTTAGCTTAAAAATCTTATAATTGCAAAAAACACAAACACATTTTTGTTTGAATTGCAAGATTTATGTGTAAAGTAAGTAAGTATACTTCAGAGGACTGCAGTGCAGTCATGCTTGAAAAACTGAGACCCTTGGCCCTCAGACACAGAAGGAAACAAAGCCTTTCAAAAAAGGAGTCCCAGGTTTATTCTTCCCTTTTTCCTTATTCTTTGAATGCATGTAATAGTTTGTATTGGATGGATATTGTATTAAAATAAACAAATAAATAAGGTATGGGATTAGATATTATACAGAGGCCCCCATGAGATCAATACTCACAAGCATTTGCACATATCCATAGGAAATAGTAGAAAAACTCATGGTATTAAAAACAACCAAAATACAATATTTTCAGGGAATTAACACTATTCCTTATGCTATTTATGCTTACTATCTACCTTTATAATTCCTTGAACACTGAGTATTAGAAAAAAAGAAACAGGAATCATTGTGAGGAGAGAGAACACTTCAACATTGAGATGGTAGTAGCTTGTCAAGCAAAGATGTTTTATAGTTCCACAGGCTCCCCTCAGCTCTTTCCTCATGACAAGACAGAAAATTTTCTATAGATTCAAAGATATCCAAAGCAGTAAAGATGAAAGTGACTGAAGAGTTAACCAACTTACAATATTCAATTATAATATAGAGCACTGAATAAAACACCAAAATACCATTTTACAAATTCCTACCATGGCTTTATATTAAACAATTGTGCATTTTTGGTCCTCAATATATATCAAATATATAAGATTATTGGAAAAGTAAAAAAAACCCCAAGATTATGGAAAAAAATATTTCATATAAAGAGCAATTGACATATGGAGATGCCTAAATCTAGAAAATGAAGGAGAGGAATGGTAAGGGTTTATAAAAATTTATGTAAATTTTTAAAAAGTGAGCTAGGAACTAATCACTTATTTTGAAATGTGTGAGAACTACTGTTCACGAAGTAGGGGAAGATATAAACTGTTACAAAACAGACTTAGAGAGGTTGTTCCTCCTGCATTGCTAGAACTGCGGAGTATATCACCATAGGAACTTCTGACAGAAGATTACACAAAAGTTTAAGCAACTAGATACATTTTCAGAAGAATAATTGCTTTAAAAGTATCTGAGTTTCTGTCTAATTCCATGAAATTAAAATTCTACTTTTTTTTTTTTTTAAGTTTGTGTTCCTAAAAATAATTAAGAAGAAACAGAAGAATGAACACAGAAGCATTGACATTGTGTCCAAATTTTCATGTACAGTTATGGAATAATTTTTCACTGACTTTTTACCTTAGATTGAGGTAAATATGAATCAAGGTTAAACATTTAAGGTCATTCAGTTCTTCTTCTACAGAGTTCCTTAATGCTGAGACATTATCATTATTTATGACATGGTTTTAACATCTTTGTTCATTTTATGGGTGCCAGATTTGAGATCAGCTTTTCTGAAAAGATGAAAATTCCTTTATGCAATAGGTACTAATTAAATTTTCTATTATTTACTAATAAAAAATGCTAAAGACTCCTAAAAATAATTATATCTTAGGCTGGACACTAATAATAAGCAGAAAAAAATTATCTTCAGATCTCTGTTATAAAATTTGAACTTCCCAGGATTACTACATTTAGGGATTTATGTTTTGGTTTTTTTCCCTGACGTTTTTATTTTGTATTCAGAACTACTTTGATAGCTTCTAATCACTAAAATGGTCAGCTATGGATAAGGCAGAGAAAAATAAAAAACAGAAATGATAGCAAATATACTGAGTTGTTTTTCAGTACCTAAGTGTTCCCTTCTGCTGACTGTGAATAAATGTAACAATGTAGATGACACAAATAAAGACAAAATACAACATGTTTTCACAAGGAGATTAAAAGAAAACTACATAAACAACTTTCATAATGGTCTTTTATAAATACCAGTGCTTAGGTTTGCAGCATTCTGTTCTGTTCATTTTTTCTAATCTATTGCAATGTGTTCATGTGTATGTGTGCATGTGTAAATAAAATATACATGATTCTATGAATACTTAAAATTTGCTATTCTGACAGATGCATGAAAGGGCAAGACTTAGGCCTTTTTTGCTCAATGTAGTGTCACAGATTTTGCCATGTGTAAAAAGCAATTTTTATTTTCCAAAACAGCTGTTCACGGAGTGGAAATATATTGGAGATTACATAGTGAGGAGAGCAAAGGCTAAAGACAGCAAACAGTAATTTTGATTTGACTCTTTAACCACACAGAGACGATTCATGCACTAAAGTTTAAGTTGAATAAGGAGTTAACTTGTGTCTCATAAAAGTAATCTGAATAAATGTCTCTAAATCTGCTAATTTTTAAACAAATATTCTTTAATTTTTATGTTTGTTCCTCGGTTCTGTGTAAGCAACACTTCATTTAAAATAGTTGCCTTTGCCTCTGGGTAATCAAAAGGACTTAGAAACAAGGGATTTTTTTTTTCATTTTTTCCCTTTATTGTTTTATCTATATTTATTTATTTATTCTTAGAAAGCTTTTTGATTTAATCTCTCCTCCTCTGTCAGTTTCACTTAAATTAATCCACAATTCAACATTTTGGTGGATTTTGTAAGCAGTTGATTGCTTTTTCTGTTTATGTATATGTAAAACACATCCAGATAAGCTACACATTCAATTTATTTCTTGTTCTTTCCCTTTTCTGGGGTGAGCACTAAGACGGACTTTTGCCTCAGTTTCCCTTGGTTCCTCCCTGAAATCTCCTTCCCCAGGTGGGGTGTCAATCACCTCTCCTTTCCCCACCCTTAACCCCTGCTGGGAACTGTCTATCAACCCAGAAATTCCAAGGAGAGCATCAAGCAATTGGCAGGTTCAAAGGATGCTCTCCACCCACTGGGGGGCCATTGGCCCACCCAGGTGTCCCTCTCACCTGAGACCCCCTCCTCCTGTACCTGGTTGGTGCTCCCTGGGTCCCCTCCCCTGCCCCAGTCCCCAGGTGAGAGGGCGAGCAGAGCACATGGTTGGGGTCTGGTGGAGGGTTCTGTTGGAGAGTTAGTTCTGTTGGAGAGTTCATGGGAGTTGTTGCAAGATTCAGAGGCTGCGCCACCAAAATAAAAACTCTGGATTAAACACTCTCCATCAGGACCTGCTCCTTTCTTCACCTTGCCTTAAAGGTTTCTCCAGCTCAGAAAGGCTGAGGAGTGACCCCCTCAAAGCAAGCTCCAGCCCACAGGCACTGGAGCTCAGGGAATGCCCGTCCTTTCTTCACCTCACCTTAAAGGTTTCTCCAGCTCAGAAAGGCTGAGGAGTGACCCCCTCAACAGCAAGCTCCAGCCCGCAGGCACTGGAGCTCAGGGAATGCCCGGACTTGTCCCCATGTGCTCAGCTGCAGGCACAGGTACTGAACAGCGTCTCTGGGGAGAAAACACCACAGGTGCCGCTATTTGGTCAGCAGCCGAGACCAGACAGACCAAGGCAGTCCCTTCAGTAATATCGGTACACTCCAATAATGGCCAAGCGGCCCTATACACCTTGGCTTCTGTTTACAGGAAAGAATCCCAATCCAGGCAGGAACTGAGGTTCCTTCTAGCAGTAGGGGTAAGAACCCAGTCATATCACACACACAAAAAAAGACCAAGCTAAATGCTAAATGTAAGCAGAAGAAAGCCACACTGTCTGCTTAGTGGAAACTTTATATGTGTATCTCAATATTTGGCCTTAGTGCTGAAGAGCTGCGCTATGCAACAGTTATCAACAGGTGGTCTCATGCAAGATGCATGGAATAAAAACCACATTACAGTGGGGTAAGCTTGCTGAAAACATTTAAACTATGTTTCTGCCAGAGGAAAACATAGTGAAGAACTGTTACCCAGTTTCTTCATTTGTAAAAAACAGTTCTCTAATTCTGCTTACGGCAGACGCCTATCGAATTTTGTCATTGAGATCACTAAAATACCAGTATTGAAAGTCCATAACTGCTTAAAGTTTTTGTGTGGCATTAGAGGCTCAAGGAGAAACTAGATGTGAATTCAGGTTGTTACAGATACTGGTAACAACTTACTGTGCTGAAAAATTGTAGAAGAGAGAAAGGAGAGCACTCATACAGATATAGAATTCTTCAGGTTTGTCCTTGATAAACATTTATAAACATTTGTGAAAGGAATGAAAATAATTGGAAGAGAAACATGTATGCCTCATGCTGACAAAAAATATGTTTGTGCCTAATAAACTGGAGAAATTGTTTGAGAATTGTTTATTCTTATGGAAAGATTGCCCTGTACGGTGCTGCCAAGGACAGTTTCAGCTTGAATGGCTATCAATATAATGACATTCACTTAAGTTATAGTGACTTAACTTTTAAAGTTGACATCATGGCAAAGTAAGAGGTGCATTGGCTTTTTGTGTTGGTTTCTTCTTTTTTTTTTCCTTCCAACTGAATGAAGAAATGAAAAGTGGTATTAGAAATGGAGTATGTAAGACACACATTGTTCCATGAAGGTGTGTTCTATGGGAACAAAATCTCTCATATTGAGAAACAAAAGATTGTCTCTTAGTGTATTTATATTTTTACTTCTTTGGAAAACATTCAATTTGCTCCTGCTTACAGACAGAACATTATGCAAGTGATGGGTTTTTCACCCAGTGGAAAAAAAAAGGTTGTGATTCTACCTGTTATATGTGGATTGTTTTGGACATTAATACGCATTTTCAAAGTTTGTAATTAATTGTTTGTACTGAAGGACACATGGTTTTCTTCTGAATATACCGGTTATCTGTGTTCTTATGCTTTACTGAATTATTGTATTTGATGAAGTAAGCCCAAATTCTGTATTCCTCAGTGTGACTTGCAGACAGCCTAACAGAAAGGTTCTGGTAGATCAAGCATGCATGAGAGAAATGCACTACATCAGGAGCACTTTTTAACAGCACTACAATTAAAGATGGAATTGTGTCTTTACTAGTGTTAAGGCTTACACATTCCCATAGGAGTGGATCAAAAGCTCTAATAAATATGCCTGTTCAGGCGAAAAGCCAAAACAAATTATTAAGGTATTGCAGTTATGAAAGACAATAGTTAACATGCAACATCCTTCTCACCTATGTAAGAAGAGTTGAGAAAGAAAATATATACCAACACATATGTTTTGGAGAGTGTATTCTTTTTTCAGTCTAACACCTCAGTAACGTAAAGACGATGGAGTAAATACTGTGTGTCAGGAGAGATGTTAGACTATGAGGTTTTCCTTGGAGACTTCAAATTCCAAGAAAAAGTAAAGATTGAACATACTGCACATGCAGTACAATCTTTACTGGGTTTGTGGTTTGTTGGTTTGTTTGTTTGGGGTTTTTGAGGTTTTTGTTTTACTTTGCTTTGTTTTGGTTTTTTTTGGTTTTTTGGTTGTTGTTTCTTTTTTTTTTTTAATTTTTGTTCAGTTTTTTCTCATCACTACTCAAAGAATTTATTCTACCCTTACTATGCTTACTACCAGGAATTCTGAAAAAAAAAAACCAAGATGAACTGCTGACTTCTGAAAAAAATACAGAGCCACAGATTTACGTGATATCTCCATCTTCCTTATCAAAATGGAACACAAAATGAGTAACTTCTGAATTCCAAGCAAAAGTCCCTGATGTTCATCTGCTTCCTTTCTGCCATACCTGTTGCATGGCCATATAGTACAAAGACAGGGAGAATGGGAATTTACATGAAATATATGTAATGTTGTCTATATGGACAAGGTTGAAATAAACATGGGAAGCTACTTCCTAGCACACCAGTGTCAGCACTGGATAATTCTCTTGTAGAGTACCAGCTCACTATTCTTCTGAATATAAAATGGAATAGATAAAACTACTTTAAATGAACTGAGGAAAAATAAGGTGAAAAAGTGTATTTCTGGGGTTGATTATTATAACAATGGTATCATGATACACTTTGTTTTATTTCTACTTCTTGTTGATTTGTTCTCATGGATGACATCCATCCATATGTGGGTATGGATGTTATAAAGTAAATATACATGTGTATATATATATAGGTCTTTGTTAAGTTCATGGGAAGGATTTTTTCTGTTTTCCACTGGGGCTTTGTAATGAAACATTATTTTGACAATGAAACAATCATTTGGGATGTCAGTTTCCTAAGATGAAAATTTTAGCAATACTTTTGAGATAAGAACATAAGAAGAATACATATATTGCATCAGTCTAATACTGACTGACAGGTTTTATAAGATATTTAACTATTAGGTAAATTCCTACATTCTCAAGAAAAAGAATTCATGATTGTGTTATAGGTGTTGTTTTACTCTTTTTGGCCAGCTAACTTCCAGGATTTTTTTCTCTCATGATTGGAGAGCTGCAAGAGTTCAATGCATTTAACTGGAGCAGTGTAGACATGAGGAAGAGCTGAAACCATGCTTCAAAAGCAGGCTGTATTAAAAAAAAATTAGGTGACAAAGTGTATTCAGATAGATGATAGATAGATAGATAGATAGATAGATAGACAGATAGATAGACAGATAGATAGATAGATAAAACTTGCTCAACATTTATATCATTTATCATGCTAGCAGAAAACTGATAAGAAAAAAAGCAAAATATCTTTATTAAGAAGTCCTGTTCCTGTAATTAAAAGTTAATTTTCCCTTCTTTGCTAATGAAAAAATCCTGCTATATTTTCTCAGACTCTATTGCCCACTCATGATCTCACTGCAAAAGTAGCAATTGCCAGCAGTTGTTGTTAGGTTGTCATCAAAAGCAGGAAGATGCTGTACATTACTTGTTGCCAAAATATGAGCTAAACCGGATGCATTTTTAAATGATAGATTGAATTTTTACAAGATAAGGAACAAATCTACTTTATTTTAAAGGCATTGGTAGGCTCTGTAAAAAAACCAGCAGGAACTTAAAAATAATGAAGACTCATTATTATACCCATTTGAAAAGCTGTTCAACAGAATATGTTTTATTAGTAAAAGACTAGTTATCTTTTAAAATCACCTTTTTTGTCTTGGCCACCAGGTCTAAGAAAAAACAGTAAGTGGTCTGTGTTGAGGATCTTTGTAGACAAATAGTCATTTAGTAATAGTCAAATAGTCAAACCTAGTAATTAGATCTAAAATCTTGTCGAAGCAAAAGTGCAAATGTTGGGAGTCCACAAATGTAACATTTTTAATTGCACATATTGTAAGTGCTACGTGAATACACACAAGTTTACTTTCATAAGACAGCTACCTGTTGTTTCAGTGAATTTACTAAGAAAGAAAGGTACTAAATTATAAAACTAATTAAACTAGAGGCTCCTCCATTTGTTCAGCAAAAAATACACATTCAAAAATAGTAGCCAGATAATGAAAGAATATGAAAGGTTCTGTACTTTGGCATGTTCATGTTTTGGACGCTTTCTGAGAATGTTTAATTCTTCTTCAAGGTCTCTGACTACAACTCTTATGGTAATATCTCACACAGATTTTTCAGCTCTCGGGCTCTCTTTTTCCTTTAGCTCTCCCTGTCATCATTTCTTGTTTCATGGTATCAGTTTAAATTTAACTTGTTCAGAACTGATTGAATACTAATTTCTTCTTTCCTTTCTTTCCTGCAGCACTTGTTTCAATCATCTTTTCTTTATGGCCCTGTTCTCCATGTCACTTACTTTTCTCTGAGCTTGATGTCAGCCTCAGTGCTACAATCTTGCCTCAGACCAATAAAATATGTCCTTCCAGTCTCATTTGACACAGATAATTTCTTTCTTTTTCTTTATTTATGAATCCTTTCTTTTCACTAGTTATTAAATCAGACTTCTTGACATTTTCAATATTTTTGGAAATGTTTATGTTTTTAAGACTTAAGTATAATCTTCCAACTATTGCTAATTGCCTTAGTTCATGTTTTCTTTAATGACTTGGATGATACCAATGACCTGCCAATTATATTTTACTGAATTAAGGCAAACTACAGAGAGACTGGGAATAAAACATATTTAATATATATTTTGAATATAACAGAAAATAATGTTCTCAAAACACAGCTCAATGTACACAAAATAAGCATTAATGAACACATTTTCCAATTTTAAATGTAATAATGCATAGAGTAAGTTGTCCGGCTAGGTTATGAAATATCCAGCACTGGAGCTATTTTAGAAAAGCTTCAAAAATATCTTTATGGAATATAGATAGCTGATGCAGGAATATAATTTCAGAAAAAGAAAGTAACACATGAATTTTCCAGGTTGCTTTCAGACTCACTTTCCTTTTAGCCTGCTTTTCTACTCTTCTGGCACATGTGTCATAATTAATCCCCTTCATTCATTTGTTCTGCACTCCTCATTTCTCTCAGAAATAAAAGATTTCCCTTTTCCTTTCTGACAACACATAACAAGAGGTAATCTCCAGTTACGTGACACTCAGGCAATATTCAATATGTTGTGTTCTTGTTTCACTCTCCTACATGGTGAGGCACTGGAACAGGTCTCCCATTGAAGCTCTGGATGCCGCATCCCTGGCAGTGTTCGAGGCCATGGTGGATGGGGCTCTGACCAACCTAGTCTAGTGAAAGGTGTCCCAGCCCACAGCAGAGCAGTTGGAACTAGATGATCTTTAAAGTCCCTTCCAACACAGGCACTTTTATGATTATGATCTGCTTGCCTGTCATAACACTTTGTGTCTTTTTTTAGCTTTTCTCCCTTTCTGACCTGAAGAACTTTATGGTGTTGCTGTTTTCCAACCAAATAAATACTTAAAATTGTAACACAAGTGTGACACCAGTTGCGTTTTCCGGTGGTTAGTTCAACAAAGTATTGTTTTCAAGAGGCGTTAATAGGCTTTAAAATACACCTTCCCTTTGTTGCTTAAGAGTTTCTTGTTCTTTTTAAACATTTTTTAAATTAAAACAGAATAAAAATTTTTGTGCAGCCTCACTGTAGCTAGTAGGACTACCTGTAATCTACGTTACTTTTTAGAAAGGGAAAATAGATAGGAAAATATGTATTCCCAGTAGATAAAATGAAGAGAAAAATAAACATCTGAGAACAATCATTCAACCCTTGTGTTGTGTTGAAAGTATTGTAAAATAGTAATATAGTATGATAGTACTACATTACTAGTACTGTATTACTATTACAAAATATTACAAAATATTGTGGATTTAAAAAAAATATTCCCTCTCTGTAGGTAACACCCTTGAATGCTAGGAAGTGTTGCCTGATGAACAATGTCATAGAGCAGGCAGCAAAACTGAGCTAAGGTAGGCTGATGTAGAGAGAGAGTAACAACCTTGTTAAAAATTAGGGTGTTTGTGCTTTCTTTATTTTATATAACAAAATCAAATCTTGGGCTTTATCATCTATCATAACAGATTGTATTATTTACAACTAGACTGATCTGGATATGTTTCCCACATAATTTGAAAAATTTACCTTGAAATGTTGCCTTCTACATGATTTGCAAGTTTACAGATATTAGCTATTCTGGGTTTCCTTGGTGAATTATTAGTATAGATGCTCTGTGACTTGTTTTGAGCAGTGAAAACTTGCAAGATATCTTGTGGTTTATTCCTGTAGTGACTATGTAATATGTTCTTATTAAGTTTCTGTAAAAACAGATGGTGGCTTTGAGTCAGGATCCTCTGAGAACATTTTATAACCCATCTGCAAAGTGCACTAGTGTTTTTATCTAGCTGTAATACTTTGCTGCTTCTTTTATCCCATTAAATACCCCAGATGAAATACGATTAATATTATGATACTAAGGTATGTATAAAAACAGGCACTGCAATGAAATGTGTACGAATGTGTTGGCAAGGCTATGAAAGTCTCAGAATGGCCCACATGATCAGGATTTAAAGTTTAGTTGCCTATATTACAACCTACATCCACAGAGCATCCTCAGCAAGACAATTGCTTACACTGAGTCACCTAGAGAAAAAGTATTTGTGAAGGATAGTCTGTGATTTCATTTATCTATTTGTACAAAGCTGAGTCAAGGTGCTGTTAAACTCCTTGAATGTTATACTCTCACTTTATAGAAGTTGTTTTACTGGTTTTTGGTGGTGTTTTTTCAGGGTTTTTTTGGGGGGGGTTTTTTTTTGTTTGTTTGTTTTGTTTTGTTTTGTTTTTTAAGCCAGTAAAAAAAAATAAAACTAAAGAATTTCCTTGAAAAAGGGAGAGTTAGCAAGGGGACTACAGAGTAAAACAATGAGTATGATTTGGTGTGCTCACCAGGCATTTAAATAGTGAAATTCTGTGAGATTAAAAATAGATTAGAAACCCTTCAAAAGTACTGGTGTTTTGAGAGTTCTTTAAAAGGTATTTGACGTTTAAATAAAGACTATTTTCTTTCCTATCATAATTTCAAGCAAAGAGCTTAAAGGCGGCCTGTTACTCTCTTCTTTGGGGGTGTCTACGTAATACACAATATAAGAATTGACAAATAATGTCTATGAAGCTAGGGGATTAAAAATGTTGCAAAGTTTTAAAACCCTTCACCAAAGCCCTAATATGGTTAAAGTTATTTTAAAGTGTTAACTTCTTATCGGTAAAATGACTAAGTAAATTGAATAGGTTCTCTACCAGAATCTGAATTTCCTGCCAAGACCTATAAAAAACACATTTCTGAAAACACTACATTTTACTCATGAGAAAACCTCAAATGTACATAATAAATGTTACCAGCTCTTTCTCTTTTCTAGGAACTATTTAAAATTTAAAGGTCTGCTGGTTTGTGTTAGCTGAAGAGACTTTTAAACATATAATTACTTTTTTTTTTTGGTGTACTGATTTTCAGTATCAAACTCCTTTCTCTTGTAACTTTCTGTACTGTCTTGAAAACAAATAAACACTGAAATCACTCACACTAAGCAAGTATTTAAAAACTTTGAAAAGAAATCAAATGCAGGTAAGCATTGCAAAGGAAATTCAATACTTACACAACTTTTTCTGATATTGTATCTCACTTATTCATGCTATCCAAGTATCAGGAGACTCAGGAATGCAATAATCTTCAATTTTAAAATATGTTCCATGCCTGAGGTATTAAACATCAAGTTGTGATTTTGTTGGAGTTCTGTTTGGTGGCTTTGTTTGGTGGCTTACAAGCTGAGCAGACTCATGTTTGTCAAAGTTGGGTTTCTCCACTTCAGGTTTCACAAACAGGTTTCACAAATGGGTTTCTCCACTTCAGTTTCCCTGGGTGGCCCAAACTAGTCGATCCCATGGCTCTTGGTCCTTCTCTGCTGAAGAGAAAACACGTAACTCCCTCTAAATGCAATGCTAGAGTGAGCTAGCAACTAATCAGCAGAACAGACACTTGCAATATCTTCTTTATACTTCTTTTTCAGGTTCTTTGATGCAAGTTACAGTGTGTATGTGGGGCTGTTTGATTGATTTTTGGTGGTTTGGGTTTTTTTTTCTGTTTTTTCCACTTGGTATCAAGACCAGAGTTCATTGACACGGATGGGACAAGAACATTTCTCTAAAGTTATTTCGTAGTCTGCAAATGTCTTAGCTGCAGTGTCTTCTTGTTCTAATTAGTTTTTAAGTAACCAGAAAAACAAAAAACTGAAATGGTAACATAATCTAGAAAATAACAACATGTTTATACAGAGAATTTGACTGGTGTAAGAAAAATTAAAGGTTTTTATGCAATAGTGATTGTCCAGTATCTGCTGTAAGTTTATTTTTGTCGACTTTCTAGTAGAAAAAAAAGTCATAATGCTAAAGTAATATTTTACTCCAAAAATGGTAATAAAGATAAATAAATTAATAAATTAATAAATAAGAAAATTTGAGATCAGTGCCTCCAAAATCTGTAAGCCCTGTTCATATTTCTAATATACCTATTAGAAGTGAGCTAATCAGGAAGTAGATCTGGAAGGTTAAAGGTGCAAATCTACAGTCTTGAAAACTACCTTTTATTTAATTTGACTGTGATAGATGTTAAAATGTTCACAAAAAATCCATACACAAAAAGCTCAAGTGTTGAAATAGAACTTTATCTAAATGACAGCTGTGGGATTAGATCATGTTGTTTTGCATATAAAAAAAATATTAGCTGCAGTTTGGAAAGCTAATTGCTAGCCAGTACAATGTGTTGGTTTTTTTTTTTTTCTTTTAGGAAGAGGGAGTTTGTCAATATTATGGAACATGCACGGAAAACAGCTTCACACAGTTTTATTTCCCTCCCACATGTTCCAATGCAATTTTTGTATGGTACATTAGGCTGTCTACAACTTAGTTTGCATACAGGGTAGCTAAACCCAAAAATAAATGTTTGGTGTAATAAGACAAAAGCAGTTTTATTTGCTAGTGCTATCCATTTTATAACTGGAAGGTGGTTGCACTTTTGTCATACTTGGGATCAGACAATTTTCATTAAGCTTTTTATAAGCATTTGTAATCAGTATTTGTCATGCAACGGACATACAAAAAAAAATTATACAGAAATAGCATACAGGGAAGATACGTGTCTTGGTTTTAGCCTGATTTTAGGTTAAACACAAGAGTCCTACTCAAGCAGCTACAGACAGAACATACAACCTTTAGAATAAAGCGAACAACAGTTTATATTAGTTGTACCAAGCAAAATTCTTCAGGAAACACCCTATATATTTGGCCAAGAAACTGAACAACAGAAGAATATCTGAACTGCAAGATGTGATGGACAATATTGGTCTACAAAGATTGCAAAAACAAATTAATAGTCCTCTTTTGACTGTGTATATAGTAAATCATCTGCAGTAATGAAATAACATGAAACACTGCCACTTAGTTTTTCAGGGGAAAATGAACTATGTGCAATTAACAAATGTTAGATTCTGCTTTGGTTTTAATCAGAAGTGAAATTAATAATTTTGTATTGAAATTCCCATTTTCTGACAGAAGCACTTGTTTTCAGGATGCTCGCTGCTGCTGCATTGCCTGACTAACAGTGCAAAAAGAAAGTTAGTTTTATTATGACCTACAATAGTCTGTGTGATGAACAGGGAGCTCATTAATGCTAAACAACACAAATTTAGTATTATCTTCCATTTCCCTCTGCTTCTTTCTCATCTGTGTTATTTAGGGAACTGTGATCCATGTAGGATTCACAGATGGGTGCCTTTCATCAGGATAGGAACTAAATGAGCTACTATAAAAGGAGGAGCATGACCACCCCTTTCATTTAAAGGAAAGCTGATTTAGGATATCTTTCTGATTTCTAAGACTGGATCAGTAAAGAGGAGTTTCACACAGGATATGCCATACCACATTCCACTTAAAAAGAGTTTCAATCTGCAATAGTCACAGTCTCAAAATAAGCCATTCTCCTGACTATAATGTACTTGCAAAAAAAAAGAGAAGCTAGCAGAAGGAACTATTACCTTTTTTCCTTTTCCAGAGCTTTGCTACCTGTAACACAGGTTATCCAAGATTGAAGATTTGAGATGTAGCTGATGTGAACTAGATTTTATCTGTGGCATTTTAAAAACTGAAGCATAGAATTTACTGGTAATGGAAATGATCAAAGTAAAAAAAAAATGCACCACTGGTCAAGAAATACTATGTATTCTAATAAGAAACAGTAATATCTATTGCAACCATAATAGAGATTTGGAAAGGTTTGTCATATTTCAAAGTTTAAATCAGCATAAAATAGAATGAAACATAACATGAGATTCAAATTGCACAGATAAAATTAAATTAAATCCAAACCGGCAAGAGAGAAGTTAAGATTATTCTTCTTGCTTCCAACAGAAGATACTAGATCCATTCTTTCCCCTGTAGGCCTTAGAATTCTCTGTGATGTTGTTAACCTTGAACTTATTGCATTTATGGTCTTTGTATAGGGAGATTTAAAAGAGATTCAGAGGAGTGACGTGAATTGTGGAGCCTCGTAAAACTATTTTCACTGAGCAAGCAGAAATATGCACACATCCCAGAATAAGTGTTGTCTAAACCAGTGAATCATGTAAAATACTACAGTCTCCTGTGCAATTATCTATGTGGTTCCAGCAGCATTTATAATTACATTTGTACTAACACAACAAAAATAACATGGCTACATAATTTTCAAGCCTGAATCAGCACACATCCACCTCTTGTGTGGGAGGGGGGAATTTACAATGTGCTTTCATTGTTTGTTGCCATGTGAAACATGGCAAGATGAATTCATGTTTCCTACAGAACAAGGCTTCCAAGGTCTCATTCTTCACTGGACACCATTCCTACCAACAATAGCACAATTTGTAGTATTTAATGCTTATGTATTTCTTAATTTTTTAAAGATTTTTCTCCTGGACTCTTTAGAAAATAAAAATGAGGAAGTTGTATCACAGGAACTTGTTCTATTTTAATTCTACCCCAAAAAACATGCTCTTACAAATACTGATGAGATCTGTATTCCTCAGAAAAATTTCCAGCTCAGAAAGATTTATCCAAACAACCCTTCGAACATGAGCTCAATAGCAACGGCAAAAAAAACATCAGCAGGGATTCTGCACAAATAATTATTATGTAAATAGCTCAAAAAACATTTATACAGCTAAGTAGGTTACAATGTTCAAAATTGCAGAAAACTATCAGAGCTACCTTTACATAGCATTAATGAGTTCTTTTGCAGTATCACATCACAAACTATCTAACGGATGTAAAGCTTACTGCACAGATGAATGTTACTTAGCTATACACCTCTAATTAAATTAATACAGTTCTGTGTGGTTGTAGATTTTTATTAAATATTTCTTGCAAAAATATTCTTAATTTACAAAAAATTATGAATTAACTGGATTAATAAGTGTCTTTAAATGTGTTGCTTATTCTGCTGCAAATCATACATATCTGAAAAATTTTGTCTTTTTGCTGACTTTGTATTAATTGCTGTACTCAAGGTCTGACTTCTTACACATAGCACTAAGACCTTTATTTTTTGGTCTTTTAAGCACCTTCGTTATAACATCATATGAGAGACTGGACTATGACTCAAAACAAATTGTCCATTTGTGAAGGCACCAGGATGCTTTGCTGAGGCCAGATTTGCAACTTCCTGAGGAGAAGGAGGTGAGTTTTTGGGTGTGTGATGGCAAACCCCTGCTCTGCACAAGACGGGGTGAACTTGTCACTGCCAGAGGATACAGACTGGGCTTTGAGACCAGTAGTGGCAGACTCTGTTGAGAAAGGATGGTGCTTTTTCGTCATGAAAAAGTGCCTTCCCTTACACACAAGCCCCACTCTCCTCCTGTCATAGATGAGACAGAGAAAATACAAACCAACTTTCAGAAGGCTTCAAACCTGTTTTTATTCTAGCATGCATGCTTTTTATACATTCTTACAAAACTCATAAGTTTAGACTTTACTCATTGGTCACAAGAAACAAAGAAAGTGCTTATTGGAATAGGCAGTTGCAGGTTTCTCTTATTTATCCTTCTTTCTTTCTTGGTTTCTATGTCAACGACCTTGGTAGAAAATTCTTCCAGGGGTAAACTTGGATCCTCTTATCAAATTTCTTTCCAGCTCACAGAAGTCACTGTAAAACCTATTCCACATCCTTCCTTCCTCTGCTGATTTGAGAGGCAGTTGTGATGTCCTAGAAGGTGTCATAAACCATCAAAGGCCCCTGAAAAGCCTCAGACTCATTTCTGAGGCCTTCCACCGGAGGACTGCATGTGATCAAAAGACGGTGTAAAACTCCCCCCTATCCCAAGTGTGGTGCTTGAACATTTCCACCTGAGGCTCAGTGTATATTAACCCATTAGGCTTTTTATTTCATGCCCACCCCTGACGGATCCTTCGATCATCACTTTGACCTATGGCAACAATCAGTGGCACCCATAGTAAATCCATGGATGGTGATTTTGTATGTTTCTACTCCCACACTTCTTTCTGTTTCTTCCTTTCTTTTCCCTTATACATTTTCTTGGAGTGATAGTTTTGTGCTTTCATATTGCCATATTACTACAGTTAATTATAACCAAAATGGCTAATTATTTGCTTTTCTTGGCAATCAAATTGTTCTAAAATGAACCCTACAGATATGTATTTATAAATACCAATCATTCAGTGTCACTCCACTATAATCCACTTCAAGGGATCTATTAACAAGAACATGGCTTACCCTCATCTTCAGTGGCAGGTAAAACATCACAGAATCTAAAATATAAAGAAAAAAAAAGCTTTAGAGTTAACACTATAAAAATTTTCATTATGTGTTTTTGAAAATCTGCAGTAGATTTTTCAGATAAAAGAACAGAGTTACATGATTCTTTTAATTCTGAAAATATGTATTCAGGTTGGAAAGTAAACCAGAAAATTTATATGAAAATAAATATGGTTGTTTAGGGATGTAAGCCTGAAATGAATGATGAAATTTGTATTAGTGAAGAAGGAGTGAAACTTCTATTCATGGTTCTTCACTCTCAGGAGTGTCATTTATTACATATTTATAACCATCTTCCCTCTATGATACTTTATTTTTAACTATTCAAATACTGCAACTGTTTCTTTATCATTCCAACTGTCAATATTTTTCCGTACTTTCATGTGCTACCTTCAAGAGAAGTAACAAACTTATCAGTTTAGGAGTGGGAGTAAGAGCTGCTTTTTCTTTTTAAAATAAAACAACATATTTAGATCCGTGTTTCATTTTTTAGTTAAAGACAATGATTTGTTTCAAATAGTGATGTTTCTTGGTGGCCAAATAAGTATCCTTTCTTGAAGCAAAGCCTCTATAAAGATTACTCTGTTTTACATGTTACCCTTCCTTTTGTGTACACATAAATAATTAAATAGTTTAGACAAATAGAGGAGTGCAGATACAGTTATGCATAGTGACTGAAATTATACTCTAAAATTACAAAGTATAAGAGTGCCATCTTCTGGAAATAATATTTTTTAGACTTCTCATTTCAATTTAATCCTTGGTTTACAAGAAGTATTCGTTAAAGATTAATGATGTTTACTTGCCTGTTTGCCCTGTGTTTCCTTTTTCATTTGTCTGTGCTGGTTTTAAAGTTAGTATTTCCTCTACAAACTCTTTTCTATACAAGGGCCAGGAAAGTTCGAATTTAATAATCAATTTAGGTTTTCAGGTTTATAAGTAGTTGTACAATCCCCAAGGGTTAAAACAATCTGAACAGTAATCTCTTAAGAGAAAAGGACCAACTTTATCTGATTCTAAAAAGTTTTAATCTTTTATCTGAATAAGCTTTGACAAAATATAAAATAAAATGAGGCTTACTTCTCATCATTCTCTGAAATTTTAAACCTAATTAATTTCTCTCTTCAGCCTGTTCTACAATGGGACCAAATCACTGATTATTACAATATGAAGCTATTTGTTCTTCTGCGTCAGACAAAAACACACACACATATTACACACCAGGCCTTCAGAGCCTTAGAAGAATTTCACAAGGAAAATATTTTTGACTATTATTTCCTCTTCTACTCATATATGTAATTTCTACTAACTCTGATAAAAATATTCTAGCCATTTATATTTTTGATAAAAATTATGAAATGCAGTTAATTTTAATCCCACTGTTAACAAAGAAACCTTTGTGCTGCTTAAACGTAGACAAAGCAGGGACCCTGTAATAGCACAATTATAATTGACTTACAGAAGTCCTTGTATCCATAAAATGTGTGCTGAAAACACATGCTAAGGCTCTGCACTGTCTGGGAGTTAGACCTTGGGGAAGTGATGTGTAAAACACTGTCCTACCTTCTTGCCTTGGAACCCAATAAAATCAAATCTCTCCTACTGTACTTCAAATGGGATTTTTTCTGTCTGTGTTTATTTTATATATATATTTTTTAGTCCCCAGCCTTCATTTTTCATGTCATTTTTTGTATTGCTGCTACCAAAACCAATAATCGTTTGTCCTGCATCTCACTCATTCTTTGTGCTCTTAAAAGCCTCTGAAATGAAATTCCCTTTCTTCTCTGCTTTTACCTTCCCAGATTAAATATAACTATTTGTCATCCTTCCAAGCTTTCTACTTTCTGCTGTCAACAATCACTCCACCCTTTTAGACCTTCTGTCCCAGGGGGATTTCCACTTTGACCAGATCCTATTTTCTGTTCAACTAATCAAAAGCGTGCTCCACATCTTCTTTCAAGAAGCTTTTAAAACATGTTCTTGTAACTTTTGTAGATAATTCTTTCTAGTTAGCTAAGAATCAAGATAAGAAAAACCCAAATAAAGACTTTTTAGATAGGTTTTAATCAGATTAAAATTTATGTACATATAACAGTTTTTCAAGGTTCTCCTGTTATCAGTATATGTATTACAACAGTTCTTCCCCTCTTATCAAATGTCAAGTCCTTCACATTGTTTGAGTTGGTAATATGTGTGCTTGTATTGCTTTAGTTTCTATTTTTCAATTCCAAAATGCACTTTGTGATATTTCTGCCAACTGCTAATACCAACTTGGGAAATTTCAAGTCTCACTACTATATTCTTGTATACCAACAATGTAAAATTACCCTGTTAAATGTTATTAGCATCCACAAAAGAGAAGTCTAGAAAACTGTCATTCTTAAACACAGATGTTTGTTCCGTCTTGTCATTGTCCCTGTATGGATGATGGAAATGAAAGACTCCTGCACAGGATTTGGAGAGGACCCAAGAACTGTAAGAATGTCAAGACTGAAGATATGGACATAAAAACATTGCAGTACTATAAACTGTTTTTAGATATATAAAAC
The DNA here is from genome assembly GCF_017590135.1 of Pyrgilauda ruficollis. Taxonomy (NCBI): domain Eukaryota; kingdom Metazoa; phylum Chordata; class Aves; order Passeriformes; family Passeridae; genus Pyrgilauda; species Pyrgilauda ruficollis. The sequence continues at coordinate 150,307 of NW_024518984.1, forward strand.
TGTTTTATTGGTCTAGCACTTTAATATTTCAAAACAGAAGATTATATTAAGCAACTCAGAGAAATATTTTGCAATACTAAAAAGTGCAATGGGATCATTGATCAGACTAAATGATCATTTTTTTGCCCAAAAATTTCCTACAGTCTCTTCCTAATAGAATATAAAAGTATAAGAGGGTATTATTAGACAAAGTGAATGATACAAGTTAAACCAAACAAAACATACTTATTTACTGTGTTTTATTATTCTAAGACCAAGGATTTTATACTGAACTCTGCAACCATATAGACAATGAACAAACTGGAGGCAAGGAGCTGAACAGTGCTGGAAAAGAAAACTGAATGAAACTCATTCAGAGAGTATTCCTTTACTGTGAGAAACCACATAACACCATTCCAAACAAAAATGGCAGTGCAGCAATCAAGTGGACTAAGACACCAAAACACTTCAATCACAGATGTAGAGGAAATATTCAAGCTATACAACTTTGCTGTCCTGTGCTGTCCGGGAGGATGGTGGAGCAAGCCAGTTGGTCACAGCATCATCCTAGGTCTGCACTAAAGGGCCTGTTTGATGTCACTTCAGTGACATTTTTGCTATCTTACCACTCCCACCTTGAGAATCACTGTTCTTTACAGAACTAAATTTGTTTTTGTTTCTTCTCTTACAGCCTCTTATAGAGCTTTTTGTGGCTCCAGATGGCTTCTTTGTAAGCTTTTTAATTTTTATGGGTTTTTTAATTCCTGTCACCTTTTGAAAACTACATGAGTCAATACTTGTTTTGTTTCCAGCCAGACATGGTCTTTCTTAGAGGCCCTCAGAACAAAATCTCCAAGTCTCTATTATGACCTAGCATGCAATTTCTCCAAATTTAAAGTTTTTCTATTGACATCAGAATCTTTTTTGTATCTCAAACAATATTTTATCAAAATATGTGTTTGAAAAAGTCAAGATAGCTGTGTTTTCTATCTAGTCCTTTACTTAAAATAGTAAGTGTGACCTCAGCACCAATACATACAGAGTTTCACTGATAAATTCCCAGCACAGTAATTATTCACATTTTTTCATAACCTTTATGTTAAACACATTTTTTTCTCAAGCTTATCCACGTCTTTGTTTTGTGACACTCCTCAGATATATTAAATGAAGTTAAGAGAGGTTTTCTAGACAAAACAATCAGCTGACAATGAAAAAAATCAAGTAATCAGGCACAGTCTATTTTTAAAATAAGTCAATGTTGTAACAGCTAGTGCTGCAACATTAAAAACTCAAAGCTTTATCATGAACCTTGAGTTAAAATTGTGAGTACTATCTTAAACTGAAAATAATCACCAATTTTCAAGCTATTTCACTGAAACCTGACAAAAATTTTAGAAAATTATGCCCTTAATATTTAAATTTTAATAGGTTCTATATTTTTATAGGTCCAAGACTAAAAAAAAAAAAAAAACCAAAATAACATTTTGGAGTTATTACAATTATAAAATTCTGCCAACCTATCATCTCTAAACATTCAATGTGACACAAACATGAGAAACAAATTTGGTATGACAACACAGTATATTTAAAGTCAAGATACAAAATGGTAACGGACAAGCAAGACCCTTTAGCTTCAACTAACGTACTGTCCACATGTCAGGTTAGATTTTTTTTTTTCCAACTTGGCTTTCATAGCTTGACACTGACTTACCTGGATGTCAAATTGAATTATACCAAACAGAGGAAATACTCCTAAGTAATAGTGAATGAGTCTACTGTATTTTTTTTTTTAATGCATGGCTAATTATGTAGTTACAATAGAGAAATACATTTTTTTTTCTTTATCATCCACAGGTAAAAATAGGTAGAGTTGCCATTAAGATGAATGAATCTTTATACGTGCACAGAATAAAATAGCTATGAAGATTTTAAGTTTGGCACAGGAAGTGCTCTCCCTTTCATGATTTATTTATTTATTTATTTTTTAAACCAAAACTATACCTTTTTCTATCAAAGCAATGGCTAACTGAGAAATCTTAGCATACGTACATATTGTCACAGTAGTAGTTTAAATGAGTAGCTATAAGAATTTTAAAAATCCAGAAGTCATTTTATACATCAAGGGTGAAACCAAGAGGGAAATCTAAATTCACTTATGCTGAAATATTTTCACATACATCTGCCAGTTAGAGATCTTCACTTCAAGGTATGCCCTTGAAAACAGGCCCCAGTAAAGAAATCTGAAAGGTTCTATGAAAGATTTTTTTTTCCTGGTCCACAGCTCAAGAATACAGCCTTGAGAATGCACATAGATCTGCATGGTCAAAACTAAAGAAAACCCCCAGTGATATTCTAAACATGAAATTAGTCATTTCTGGATATAGGCACTCTACAGGAAGAGATGCCAAAGCATGATTCCTCTTTTTCAGCTTGTCAGACAACCAATAGAAGTTAAATAAGTAAATAAGTAAATAATAAATAAAGATAGTTTCTCTGAAGTCCTCTGCAATGAATCTGAATAGAATGAAACTGTAGTAGGCAGTGAGTTATGGGCAGAAATATTCTTAAAATTTTATTCAGTATTTTGGCTTTGGCTGAGAGCTCACAAAGAGAAGATATCAGAGGCCGTCCCTATAGATAAGGACATCGGATTAAGTGCTTATGTTATGTTATTCTATTAAACAATGTGAGTTTCTGAACCTTCAAATGTCCTTTTGCAACAAGACAAGTAAAATTAATAAATAAGCTTTATTTGTGGAGTTATTTGGAAGCTGAACTGTTAACTTGTCTAAAAGAAATCATATTTTGCACAGTTCAGTGTCTGATATATATATATGTGAACTAAGTTTATTATTTTTACTATTTGAAAGTCTATAAAACCTCAGCCACACTGGTGAAAAGGAAGAAAGGACAAATACATGGGCTTGCTTTATGGACTTCTTTTCCCTTAACTGCCAGAAATTTTTCCATACTTTGTGACATCTTGTCATAACAGTGTAATATAACTATCTTCATTTCTCAGAGCAATTACTCAAAACTTCCCTTGACATATCAGAAAATTCCTTGGCACACTACTATTATCTCAGCAGCACTTAGCTAATTTCAACAAAGATAAAAATCATTTGAAAACCTACAAACAGTGTTTTGGGTTTTTTTCTTTCAGTTTACTTGCATATTTCCAGGATCTTCAAGCATTCGTTTCCCAAGCAGTAATACTCTTTCACCGAGAAATATTTCTCTTATTCTTGACAACTTATTTGTTTATAATGTGCTATATTTCTCTAATATATCGGTAAGAAACACCTACTAGGAGAGAGGGTGAAAAAAAAGTTGACAGAACTACAAAAAAAAAAGGTCTCAGTCAAATTATTAACAGAAGGAGAAGGTTTGGAGGTAAATTGATTATAATTTATAAATACCTTAAAAGACAGAAAATATGAAACATTAAATGATTCTTTGTTTTAATGATGAAGAACATAACAGAAAGAAGTGGAGTAACATGAAAAAAAGATTGCTTTAAACTACAAAAAGGTATATTGATAAGTGTTGAAATAATAGTAGTCATTAATAGTAAAAATTGTGAAAGATTAATATGGAAAGTACTGAACTGTTCACATCTTTAAATCAAGATAAATGCCCTGCTGAAATATAGGTTTAATGAAATAAGTTCTTGAGCTCAATGTGGGAATAAATGGATACAATTCTTTGTGATATAGGAGGTCAAACTAGAGGATCTAATGAAACTTCTGGTCTTAAAACATATGAAACTGTGAAGAGTTAACCAATAAACCAGATGGTGATAATTTTTGCTGTCCAACTCAGCCATTTATATGCAATAATTTCTCCAAGAACAGAGAACACACTCCAGGGCCTTGTCTTTCCCTGTCTTTTGCATAATTATATCTACTTCTGAAAGCTAAATTCTGTGAAGTTAGACAATTGTGCCTAGATAGAAGGAAAAATCCTGAGTATTTGAAGCTCTACTCATGAAAGACCAAAAAGCTTAATAAACACAATCTCCCAGAACCTGCTGCTAAAACTCCAAAATTAATTGCGTTTATCACCTTCTCAACTCTGCTGAAATTTGTTGAGATAAAGCTCATTTTTGCCAAACAAACAAATTACTGTTAACATACTGACAGTATTGGATCTAGTGAACTAAAGGTAACTTTCTGCTCTCAAAACCTGCCATATTGATAACAGCAATCCAAATAACATTGGAATTTTTTTTAATGAAATATCCTCTTCTCTGATTTGAGTCACAACTAATGCAGGAAAGTCCTGTGATGTGCTGTGTATAACTCATTCCTACAAAACTCACCTCCAAACAGATCTATCAACTCACCTCCAAACACACTAGTTTTTACAGCAGGTTGATTGGGCACAGAACACTGATAACAGTAATTTTTCATGATTTTTCAACACTGTACTGTAAAAATACATATCCTTACACTGAGTTTGAGGACAAGTCACTAATCTTCCCCTTTAGACAGTGTCTTATCTTGGCAGTTGGCAATATTATGCCTTTACTTCTCAGATTGAGGTGATTGTCTGCGTTAAAAATAATTTAATTACATGTTTTGAGTATGTGCTTAAAATGTGCAGAAATTTTTTTTGTCGTCCACCCTACATACCATAATAATCCTTAGCCTTGCAGAATCCTTGGTTCTACAATGTTATATATGACTTTTCCATTTCTTGCTTTTTTTCTGAATCAAAAGACTAATGCTAAAATATATAAAAAAGATGTCATACCATTTAAGTTTGTAATAGGAACAATCTAATAAAAAATTTCTTAATCTATTGATTCTGTCTACCTTTCTTTTGCTGATAAAGTCAGTACTGTTAGGGTTATTATTTAACTTTTGGTGTTTTTCATAAAAACTATGCTTCTATGTGTTTGGTATTTTTCCTTATCAGAAAACTGAATAATCCAGGTTGAATCAATTTTCATGACCGCTATTTCATCAAGCTGATCTGCTAAACTGTGTTCCTCCTCAGTTCCTCTCTTCCAATATATATGCCTGGACTTTTCTAACCCATGTGTTAACTGGACATAGCTTTTGTTTACTTTAAATGCAGCAGTGAAATAAAAAGAGCTTTAAAATTTAGGACACTTAGTAATGGATGTCCAACAGTTAGACAGCAGTTACCTGGCACATTTAAAGCAGATAAGGATAAAAATAAAGATATTTTCTCTATTTCTGCAGTGACAAAGCTTTTTGTTAAGTCTCTTTAAATATTCTGGCTATAAAAGGAACACCTTAAAGCTTGGAACAATGAAAACTGAAGGAGAGGATACAAATAATTTAACCAAACCAAAAAGAAACAAAATCTTTAAACATCTTTTAAAGTTCAGGTCTTAGACTGAAAGATACCATGGGGAGATGACAGATTTGCTGCCAGTGAATTAAATTAAGCACCTATAAATTATATCACCTTGACTACACTTCTCTCCCAGATCCTCACATTGAACGAAGATTCATTACAGAATGTCAGCTTGACATGAATTTTAAATGAGTGAATTCTCAACTAGTTAATTACAAGTAAAATCTAGTTCTTTGTGTTTCTGGAGCAACAAAGAAATATGTTACCCAAGCCTCTCTGAAACATAAAAGCTGCATTATAAATTTATTTAAACTAGGAATTCAACCCAGCCTAACCAGAATCCCAGGATGACTGCTGAGAGAGAGAGAGGTGAGGTGACAGTGAGAAAAAAAAAGTATCTGAGAGATGTCTTCATGGATTGCATTGCCAGCTGATCAGAATCAAATATTCTCAATACAATGCTTGAATTGTGTAAGTTGGAAAATTCCTAACCATGTCTACCTGGTTGAAACCCTAGTAAGGGAAATTTTGCTACCTCAGGATTTTTGCCAGAATAATTAGTATTAAATAAAACTGAAGACATTTCTTTTGTATGTAGTTGGCCATATCAACTAGAGGACAAAGAGTTAATTAGAAAATTTGGGATTTTTTTTGTATCTACAACCTAAAATATTTCAATACAAAGATTTTATTTTAAAGAGATGAAAATTAGAAATATTTATTTTGCATAGAGATATGATACGCTAGTTTTCTGGGGGTTTTTGCCTGTCAATGTAACCCTTAAATGTAATTTAGAAATACGTTTGCAATATTTCCTATTTTGATTTATTAGTATTCAGAACAAGTTTTCCTCTGATTAATCCTTTATGTAGGAAGCTAAGAAATGAAATATTAATACAATCTGGGGATGTACTATAAGTGCAATTCATTTTTCCTAATTAGAAACTTGAACATTTTGTATAACAAGCTGCATTTTTCCCTACATGAGATGGATATTCAAAAATAGCTGCAGAAAGATCACCAATATGGCAAAACAAAAAATGGGGAAGAGTTGTGAATAATCACTATCCAAAGTGTTTAAAATAAAAATCAGGTAAAGAAATGATTCACCAACCTGTGATGCTCTTTTTAATATACAGGGAAACACATTTCACACAGCCATTCCTTCTTATTCTGTATCTTTATAAAAAGACTTTGGAGAACATTTTGGGTATACATCAGAAATATAGGAAACCAGTTCTCTAGGTACTAAAATCTATTGTCTAGAAGGTAAAGACATGAGTGGAGATTTGTACTTCACAATATTAAAATACATGGCATTTTTATTTAATATGTAAATATAGTTCATCTCAAGAAGCATTAGTCACTAAATATTGTTATGGTTATTGCATTTATTATATTATTTTAACACAAAATGGATGTTATATAATTTTATTTACAGTAATAATCAGAAGAAGGACCATCCTTCAAGGTACATTCTGGAATGCCCCCCTGGGAAAGTATCCTGTGGAGATGGGACCCTTCTGATCGCTGAATCCTTTCCACAGTTGTCTGACTGCCTATTCCTTCATTGAACACTGCCAGTCTTAGGGTCAAAATGAAGAAGGAAGACAATAATTTATTTCTGATTCCATATGCTAAGCCAATGAAGCATTCAAACCACTGGAGTCCTCAAGACACTAAACTGCTATGTGCCTTTGGAAAAGGGGAAACCAAACAGCCACAAGAACTTACAGAGTCTGCAGTGGCAAGGAGTTACTTTAGGTAAGATTTGGCCAGACAGTCTTCACGGTTCCCACAGGCCCAAGTGAAGAAAAAAGTTATTGAACTATTGAATTATTGAACACAACACTGATTACTTGAAATACCAGGGTTTTGTTTTTATTGTTTTTATGAATACTTTCTTTTTGTGTGTGTGTGTGTGAGCATTTGTGGGGCTTTTTTTTTATTGAACCAAAATCAAAAGAGTTTTTTAACTGAACCTTCCTGAAAAATCTTGGAAGACCTTTTACTCTTCTGTCTGTGTAATTAGTGTTCAAATCAACTTGTAAAGTTCCAGTGCAAATGCAGAAATTTTAATGACTAATATTTTAACTTCATACTGGAGAAGATTCCCTTGTTTCTTGGTCTAAGCACTCAGAGAATTCAGAGTTCTTGAAGACACTGACTTTGGACTGAATAAAAGATTTTAGGCATGAAGACTTTTAAATGAATAACTGTAACGTCAAAAAAGACATTGTAAGTTTACTTATACAACATACTGCTTTGAGAAAAATCAAACCAAATTTTAATTGTGAATGTTTTGAATGAAAGATTTCTTGCTCAATACAAATATAAATGTATATTTATAAATTAAATAGAATGAAGAACAAAAAAAGCTAAATCAAAACCAACAACACCAAGCCAAAATAATTCCCCTTCATTGACAGCTGTGAACCCTTCTAATAATCAATTAACAGAATGGTTTGATAAGACCAACAAAAGATTATTTTGAAGTATCATCATTTTCATGTTAAATAGTGGTTTAAGTGTATGGCACTTGGCAGAATTCCTTACTTCTACAGCAGTTGTTTGAAAAGAGCATGGCCTGTATTCATATTCCTATTCCATTTGAGGAAAGCTGTGCTGTTATGCAAAGTAGCTCATTTAATGAGGATGAAGACATCTGAGAGTGGAATACTGACAGCATTGTTGCTACTTCTTTTCTCATTTCTCAGAATCTTCTCATTTTATTGACTCCCATTTTCTAGCATGCATAGAACTAATATTTCTTGCCATTAGATTCGGACACATGCTTTCCCTTTTCTTTTAAAATTTTTATTTTAATTTTCAATCAAGATTCTAAATATTCCCTCTTATTTTTTTCTTTTTTTCTCAGAATTCTTTTGAGTAATTTTTGTTTATCTAACCTAAGCTTACCTAAAGCTTACCTAAGTCACCTAAAGGCATCCATTTTTCAGGTCTCTCATTTCAGGCAGTGTAGGGAAATAAGGCTTTCAAAGGGGTTATTCTTTCTTTCTTAATATATTTTTGTAAAGAGACTCTGCAAGTACTAATTTCTTTGTATTAAAAGGGACCTAATCAACTAGTTCAAACTGTAGCCATGTGATAAAGTTGGGTGAGACAAACCCAGCTTCAAGAAGTATTTGTGATGTTATTTCTGACTGGAACAAAACTGATCAATCCTGTTGTCTTTAGTTCAAATCTGTCCTTTTTTCATCTTTTCCTTTGAGCAGCTACCACCTTTTTTTCAGTACAATGTTTACCACATCACCAGGACAAAATCAAGCAGGCTAAAGATGAAACACCTCAGTCTGTTCATTTGAGATAAATTTCAATGTATAAAGGACATTCTCAAACACGAAAAATAGCATGATAGCATGGGAAATTATACCTCATAGTTAAATACTTTCAAATGCTTCTTTCATGTGATTATATACATTTAATAATGAACACTATCATCAGTTGTACAATGGTAGCATACTCAAAGTCTAATTTGAATAGTGTTCAAGCTATACATGAATTCAAAATAAATTGAGTTAGTATGCTCTCTAACATAGGTTAAGAAAGAATGAGAGGAAAGGTCCCCACAAAATTTAATGATTGACTTATTCTTACAGACAAAAGGAGAGGAGGGGTTTTTGTAATGCAAAAATGACAAAGAATGATTATCAATCATCTAAATTATCTGTACACAAAGTGAGATATAGAATAATTCAAGGAGACATAGAAGTCATTAGATGTTAGATAGTTCTATCTCATTAGCACAATAAAAACTTAGTTTGATGTTTCACATTACTTGATCATCAGAGAGCAAGATCCATACATAATTGATAAAAACAGAAAAAAGCTAGAGATTAAGGCAAACACTTATTTCCAAAGATTTAAAATGCCAATGGAACTGGAATTTGAGAAAACAGAGAACTTATCTTGTTTATATGATAAACACTATTAAATATATTTTAAAAAATAAAGAAGTTGTTCAAACTTTTTGCACCCTAAGATGTGGCTGTAATATTCAGACATATGTTCCTATGCATTTCTGAAAAATCCTTAGGACACTTTTTGGAATTTTATCTGTGTGTATGCTCTTAATTCTGACCCACTCAGTAAAAAATGCACTCTTTATGAAAGAGACAGATGCATTATTAGACAAGATACTGAAGAACTTAGTCAGAGGAAAGGGGACACTTGATCTTCTTGCTATCAAACTTTTTACTGAGAGCAGGAGAATGAAAGAATCTTGGTGCTGATGACCAAAATTGGTTGAGTGTAATGTAGTGGCTAGTGTGTACTAGAAAGGTCCAGAAAATTCAAAGCAATGGTTGTAGTAAAGGAAATATTAAAAATAAAGTATTGAATCAAGGCTGTTTTCCCAGCAGTCTGTCTGGTATAATACAATAGATTACTTCATCAAAACAAGGAAAGTGACCTTGCACAATTTTATGAGAGACATATTCCATAATATTTGGGTTGGGGTTTCTGGGGTTTTTTTTTTGTCAAAAACCAAATGCATAAGTTTTGCATTTTAGTGCAACTTTTGTACCTAAAAATGCTTCACATTATCAGTTTCTAGCTTTGAAGATATGACTTTGTATTCCAAAGTCATAAAATCACTGATGGGGAGACTATTTTGCTCTGACCCTTGTATTTACAGAATAGTTGTTGTCATGAGGCTTCAGTCATACGAACTTAACAAAAGTTAAGCAGTTTTTTTTAAAAAACACATTATTTATTTATTTAAAATATTCAAGACATTTTCTTACTGTACTTTTCTGTATGTTGAAAAATGTTTGGAAAAAGCTTTGGAGAAAGCATGACCCAAGTTAGACCATCATATTTCTCAGACATTTGAAGCAATTCATGCACCATGTGGTCGAATATTATAAAAGCAGGTACACTTTTAGGGGGAGTCTATATCCAGAGTAAATGGAATTTTTTTAAATCATCATGTATCAGATTAAAGGAAGAACAAAGAAAAGTTGGCAAAACTCAAACACAAACAAGAAAAGGTAGATGCATTTGTACAGGACATACAAATAAAACAAAAATTTAGCAAAACAAAAAAGTACTTTTTGTATCACACACAAGCTTTTAATGAGACTCTCATTCTATAAATCTTACAAGCCTATCATCCTCTGGGTTTTTTTTTTAATGGTGGCCAGTTTTATGGCTCATTCTCTCTGTTCATATTACTGATTTTGTTTTGAAGTATTAAGAAGCATAAAATCCCAGCGGACTCAAAACAAGAAGCAGCTCTAATAGATTAGCATCTGTGGTACCAACAATTTGAATCATAAAAAAACAACTTATTAAGGGAAGATTTTGGTAGCTTTTGGCATTCCACATATCTCAGATGATAGTTCTGCATCACTCATTACCAACTGACCATCTAGTTGGAAATAAATCAAGATATTTTTTCAAATAAAAGACTGAATATATTAAAAAAATCTCTCTCTCAAAGAATTCTCTTTCTCTGTCATTCTTTTACCTGTTCTGTATGGGTATACATATGTATACATATTAATTCAAATTTATATTTTCTCTTTGCTCTTTTCCCTTCACTTTTTGAATGAATGAATGAATAAATGAATGAATGAATGAATTAATTAATTAAATGCTGCAATATTACTCTGAGTCACATACATTGTTTTTTAAAAAGGTGAGGTGGGATTCTGCTGTTAATTAGTACTGCATCCTAATACTTCTAAGAGCACCATAGATCTAGACCCAATAGCTGCTCTCCAATATTCTACATCTGTTAGGTGTCTACTTTGCCGTAAGTATTTTTCCTGTTTGAAAAGTAATGGTACCAATTGTCAATGTTTGACAAATATAGACAGAAAAAGAATATTTGGTTACAATTTCATGCATCCATTTAAGTTCAGGTGGTTTAAGTTTTCAGAAATACTTAGCCCTGCATCCAGTTTTACAGTACGAATAGTTGAGAGTAGATAGAAATCCAGCTAAAAGTCTCTTGGGTTTGAATACTTTGCAGTCAGCTGGAAATATGGTCAATATATATTTTCCAGATCTTTTTCACCTGATTTCCCTAAGCTATTTCCAATTGAAGTGATCACTGTAATACAAGGGCCTGTAATGTATAGACTAAACATGAATGAGAAGACAGCTTTCTGTCACATAAGCAGGTAAAATGCTAATGAAACTTTGCCTGCTGTGAAGAGTAAAATGTATCCTTGGGAAATTATCAGACTAACTTAAGGAGCAAAGTACTCACACTTAGTCTGAAATGATGGCTTTATGTACAGAATAGCAAAAACTGCAATTTAGAGAGAAGGAAAGTTTCATTCCATGTTTAGTATTAATTTTGAAAGCCAATCAAACACTTCCTTGAGCATATTGAATACTCACCGTGCAATAAGATACATTTGTAAAGGAAAAAAACTAAGCTGATTCAATGGTTTTAAGAATACAAACTTTTAAAAAATAAAAAAAAATCCCCGATTCAGTAATTTTAATACATCATTTAAAGTGATGCAATGTGACACATTTTGACTGAAATAGACACATGTGATACATATGTATCTATCTACCTATCTTCAAAAACACAGTTATGAAGGAATCTGAACATGACTTGTGCCACGTTGCTTAGTGTAAGTTAATGTATATTTCATCCTGATAGCACAACCTAAAAAATTTAGCTGTTATCCAGAACAAAAATAAAACATATCTTCAATGTAAGTCCAAGTTCTTTTCACACGCAACTTATATTCGTTTGTGATTTTCTGTTTATTATTATGATATCAAAAATATTTAGATGAGACAATAATGGTATCTGTAAGTGAATGTGCATATTTATGATTGATTTTGAATACAGAAGCCCAAACAACACTCCTGTCTAGCTTAGAACTTCTAACAGTAAAAAACAGTGACTTGAAAGCAAATTTAACTTTGCAGATCGTGGTAGAAGCCTGACTGAAAGCAGAAAGCATGATTCAAATAACAATCCTCATGGAATTATTCAGTTATCACAACCCATTGTTTCCATGAAAAACATCCTAGAACTAAGTACATCAAGGGACATACTGTACTTATTTAAATTTTTTCTTAAAATGAAGTATTTGCCTTTTTAGTTCTCTGATAAGACTCCCTCACATTTCATTATCTGATAGTACAGAAACTAAGAAAAGCGGAAATAAAATTCTCTCTTTTCATGTAATGAAAAAAACTGTGTAAAAACATTCAAGGACAGCAGAATAATTCATAGAGGAAACTACTGCACTAAACTATAATACACATATATGTAAAAATACAGTATTTGAACATGCTGTAACTATACAGAGTGATAGGATAAGAGCAGCTGATTTTATAGTAACCTGTTTAAAAAAAGCAAGAAAGTGAAATTGATCAGTTCTAATTAGAAAAGAGAAAAAAATAACCATACTAAACACGCTTAACAAAGAAATAAATCACTGACACATAACCACAAAGGTAGAGGCACACATGAGTGAGTTTTAAAGTATAAACTATCCATGTTTCTAAGATTCAATTTCCTCAAATGTTTCATTAATGTCTCTGAAGAAAACATCTATACTGTAGGTTTTCTGATTTTGCTCTGGCCAGGACTAGGGAATAAGAAATAAGTAGCTCTATACATTTTGTGAAATGTCTGGCAAAAATAAAATAATAATACAAAAAGTCTCTCTTTTTACTGAGTCACACTTTGAGAAATTAATTATCTTTATGAAAGCAGAAAAAAGGTTAATCTTTTCAAGGAGTTGGTTTTTGACAAATTATCTCAGTTTGCTGAGGAACTATACTTCAGCAGGAAAGATGATGCATGTATACATAATTTTTTTATAGTTGTTCCTGAACCACTTGATCTTATAAAGTAATCAAATTATCCTCTAGCAGCTACAAAGGAACAGATTTATCTGTTTAAAACTAATGTGACCAGAGACACCTGAGGCTATTTAAGATATTTCCCTGCTCTTGGTAGATATGACATGTGGGCTAAAAAAGATTCACTCTGTTTCTCTAGCAGCAGTTAGAGGCAAAACTGGGTACTTGAGAGTGCCTAAGATAGCACTATAATCACTTTTAAAAATTACAAATTAGGCTGTCTTTCCAAAGAGTTAACAAGTTCCATACCAAGGTGTAAATAGTGAGTTTCTGAATGAGGAACAGCTGACTTCAGGCAAAATGATTTCTGATAGAAAGAAGAAATCAAAAATTAAAAACTCTATAGGATACTGAGTCAGTACTTTCTATTTACAGCATATGATTTATATTTTATAGATTTAGATTTATATTTTATAGTGTGACAAGATTGTAGCGAAGCATCATCCTATATTATATAGAAAGGCTAAATCTCGACCTTGAGATAAGGCACCTCTGTCCTTTAGAGTAAGATTACTGCTGTTATCTGTCTGGAAACCAAATGTTTTTATTTATTTTCAAATCTAAATTGGTTCAATAGACCTTTTCATCTATTCTTCTTTATGACAATACAAACTACAGAAAGATCAGCTGAGGCTTTGAGATTAAAAAAATAATCTCGGTGTGTAGGGAGGTGGGATGCCAACAGTTTTTAATTACATTCTATTTGTATGACTTGCATATTCTGATCTCTTTAGCAAATGTTAGGAATAGAATTGCTTTGCAAATTTCTGGGAAATTAATTTTAGTCAGTATGACAGTAAATATCTGATATGCACAGATCCCTAGAGGAAAAGCAATCATTAAAGAGAGAGAATGATGTTGTAGGACAGGTAGTTAGGTAAGCCAAGCAGGGGTAAGAGGAGTTATAGTCCATTTAGTGGTGTTTCTTATTCACAAAGGCTAGTTTTATTTCCAGCATGACAAACACTACGACACAAACATTTCCCCCATAACAGTGAGAAATCCCTTTGGCATGTAAAAAACTTTGCCATGCATTAAAAATGTATGTGTGTTTATCTACAGGATACCACTTTATTTTCAAATGAAGAGGGCCAGAGACACTGTTATATGTGCAAGGGATTCTCTTTCACTAGTATTAATTTATTAGTACTAATTTATTAGCAGTCATTATGTTCAATTATGGTCAAAGAGAGTAAAGAAAACTCGACAGTTGAAATGTTACTATACAGCCTGGATATAACTCCTTCCCTCTTCATCTTTTCAATGGTTTCCCAGGCAAAGTCCTGGCTCTGTTCAGTGAATTTTCCTGCCAGTTTTTGAATCACACATAGCCTGCCAGGTCTCTCCTAACACACATCTGCTGCTGCACTGATTCCTCTCAGTAACCTGCTGCTCTATCAGATGCTGGCTGAAGTTACTGCTCCTGCCAAGGCAGGACATGCTGAGACCGTGCCCGGCGGCTGGGCTGGCCCCAGCTGTGGGACTTCACCATTGCTGCTTCTGCCTGGTTTCCATTCAGTGCCCTGAAATTCCTGCTGCAATACTTCTTTTGTCTCTAAAAGACCCAAACCCAATGCTGAACACGCCTGTGCAAGAAGTCTAGAGAGTGAGGTACTTTTGTTAATCATGCTGGATTAATTTTTATCTACCTTCCTGTACCCCTGCCTTTGGTTCTTGTTTTGGCACTATATCTCCTGATCTGAATATAAGTAAAAAGTTGCTTGGATTTCTATTTTCATTGGAATTTCGCACTGCTAGGCTAATGTAGATGAAAAAAAAAATCGATTGAGCACTACTCTGGCATGTGCATTAACCCTAAAACTTATATTTGCAACGAGTTCCTTGTTGCAATTTTGCATTGAAGAATCACAAAACTGTTTTTTTTATTTTTCACTTATTGAAATCAGAGAAGCTTCCAGAAGGTGAGAGATCAAGCAGCTATCTATCTTCAAAGAAACTTCACTGTATGCCAACAACCACCTCAGTCTGATGAAGAGCTAAAACATTGAGCTGACAAAGCTACACCTTGGCACACATTGTAGCTATGTTATTTCCCACCAATTTCTATATTTAGTAGGAAAAATTGTTTTCCTGGACCTTATGCAACACCAAATCCTTATTTCTCCTTTCAACGAGTTGGTTGCTCAGTTAGTGGGTGTTCAAGTTATATTTGATAGCATGAGAGAGGGGAAGAAACAATTTTCTTAAAAAATAATCAGAGTAAGCATTTTTGGAACAGTATTTCAGCGAATAAATCTCTTCTGGAGATCAGTGTTAAACAAAAAATAAGTGCAGTTACATACACACACACACTCTAATTCTGTGTGTCACATATACATTTATTTATATCTTTATTTATTTACATAAAGGGGTAATTTCCTGAGAAGTTAAGCATGTTTCTATACTGTAGAGGTTTATAAAGTGTGCCCTTTAAATAACATATAACCCTGTGCCATAGCACAGCATATATTACCATAATTGTTGCTGAAGAAGTTTAAAAATTTAACTTTTCATTATAAAAATCTGCATAGCCACACTTTTCAGCATAAATTAAATTCAGTCCAAATAACATATCTGTTGCTCTTGCTGTCTGGTTTAGGTAGGTTTATTACTTCTGGAGTGCTAGCAATATATTTTATAAGGAGAGATAGAAGAAGAATATGCCCTAAGATTCTATTGCAAATTAGAGTTACTGCTGTCCTAAGGCCTTAGATGTTCTTTTTGTTCCCAAGAGGGGAATCTTTTTAATGGGATTCTGTGAAAAATCCCTGCTGGACATGTGGGTCATATGACTAAAGGAATTGGAATTGTCAACAACATGCATTTTAAAAATACATTTTCAATTCTCTCTGTTTGTGTAATGGTTTTGAGCCTTCAGGGTTTCCATTTTCAAATGTTTACTTCTTCTAGCCCAAGTACTAGAAACTACACAGTTTTATTCATGTCAGCAGAAATGCTTCTATCACTAAATCATTCTGAAATCTAGGAATCAAGGAAAACATGCTTGAGTTTATGAACATGTATTTTATGAGTATTTATATAAATTATATACATATCCATGTATACATATCTATTCTAAATATTATACAAATATATACCTACAGGTAATATCTATTAAGACTACTCCCTCTGTTCCTCAGTGATAAGTTCCCCAGCATCACCACTATCACTATCACCCTGGAAACACCTTTGGTTCATAATAAAAATCTGTTTTATGAAGTGAATCAATATCAGCAATTGCAACGACAAACAGAGAAGAATATTGATTTGGGTTTGAAATTTTCCTTTTGTTTTCAGTTTTTGTACTTTTCTAGGTTCACATTATTCCCAAATCATAAACTATCCATGAAAGAAAAAAATCTACAAAAAAAAAAAAAAAAAGGTTGTCATTGTCATGAATTATCACAATCATAATACTAATTATGACTGCTATTTGATTGTGCCTTCTGCACGCACTCTGAGCTCAGTCAGAACATTCCTGTTCTCAGAGTGTACCTATCAACTTGTTCTCTGTTATGGCAGAAAAGAAACTGTTTTCAGAGAAGCATCCATTATTATTTAGCAAAGAAAACCAAAGACTGGAGTTTCATTATTTCCTGAACACACAACAAGTAAAAATTTTTTCTTTTTTAATTTCTCTTCTAAGAAAGAAATATTTCAGTATTGGCTTTAACAGTTTGGAAGAGTAGAGAAGATTCCAGGAGTGCAATTTTTTTGCTCTACCTATGAAAAAATTCTAGCGTTTTTGTTTTTTGTTTTTTTTTTTTTCTTATCTCCACTGGTCATCAAATTCTGCCTGACATTGTTAGATCATGGAGACTAGAATAGTTCAAACTTCCTGTATCTAAATTTCCCCCTTCTGAACATTTGATTTTTACATTATACAGTTTTCCTTATATGTAAATAAAAGGTGGGTTTTTTTTTTCTGTGACATATATGCACACACACGTTTTGGCATATCGCAGGTTCCTACAGAGATTTGAAAACTTTTGATCTAAACTTGTGGTTTCTGAAAAAAGAATTTACTTTATGTCCTGAAATTAAAATATTTTGACTAATGTTGTATATAGTATTCAGACTGTCAGATGGTGTCTTCCATAATTGATTGCCCTTCCAAAATTTCTTCCAAAGTAGGTTATAGTATCTGATAGGCAATAAATTATAATGAAGTGAGTTTTGTCACTGAATTCATAATGTGTCTGGTCTTTTGGTGTGTAATTTTACAGCAAGATGCCAAAGATTCATTTACTTGAGACTGAACATGTTTGATAAAAAACTCCTTATGAAAATGTATTGTTTTGACTGCTGGTTTAAAATTGCATATTATGTAGACATTAAATTAAATTGAACAGGGTAATTGTTGATTTTTAATTTATTTTAATGTAATTATAATTTTTTCCATGGATTGACTAAATTAATTTGTGATGTAAATGTTAGATTAATTTTGATGGAGAAAAAGGCATTCCAAAGTGAAGCTCTGACAATATGTTTATTCACTAACGTTTAGTTAGAATGGACTTATAAAATACTTTGTAGGGAGTAGTAACATGCGGAGCATAAAAATCATATGCCAGTTATTATTCTGTCAGTACAGTGTATTTTGAAGATATTGTATATGTACACACAGCCTCCTGTTTTGCCTGAAACATCCTTTATTTCATGAACCTCATAAAATAGCATGAAAAATTTCAGATTTGTTATTACTTCTCTTACACCTGCTCTGCAATTAGTACTTTAGAGACAAAAACTCTCATTGGCTTCAATTTGCATTTTTTTTCTTATTCTGCCTTATAAAAAGAACAAATTTATGGAAGCTGAGATTTAAAATTTTCATCAGCAAAGATCATTGTTCAATAATTTTTATAGTTCTGAGCTCTAATTTTCTTTAAATTCTTGATGTCTAACTCTTTTTCAGCCAAAACTGTCGCATCACTGATTAGGTATCAAGGCTCAAGTGTCACCATCACCTTTTGTGGCCTTATGAGTTTAGTCTGATGTGCTGCTCATTCCTTCTGTGACAGATCTAGAAACAGAAAGACATTGCAATGCTGAAAATCAAGGTGATGAAAGGAAAAGAACCAATGCTCACCCTTTTAAGTAAATTATAGGATGCTCTACCACGTGAAACTGTGAATGCTTGAGAAGCCACGTGCTTACACAGCGACCATGTCACAGTGATTGGAGACTGAAGGGCTGCCAGCCTTCTTCAGCAGGGCCAGACATCTGCAGGGGTTTCCCAAGGCCACCCAGCTCTAGGTGATGGCAGTGCCCATAACAGAGGCAGAGGAACAGACACAGAGGAAAACATTTAATGAGGTCAAACATGTACTAACCACAATAAAGGTCGGGACATTTTCTGTGGCATTTTCTGCTAGTTATAAAATAGAACGTGTTTTGTTTTCCAACAGCACTTCAAATAACACACATTTTAGTCTGAGCTAGTTGAAGCCTCCCCATTTATGATACTTATCAATCCCCTTTGTAAAATACTGTGAAATTTTCTGTATTGACGCTGCTATTTCCACAGATCCCATAACGTTTTTTGAGAAAGAGATTTCAAATTAAAAGAAATACAGCCATTCACATCAGAAAAGTTCACCGGGGTTTCTGTGAGGTGCAAGCTTTTATACTCATATACAAAGCAAAGCATGTGCATGCACATGCACACACATTTTCACATCTTACTTTTCTAAAGTTAAATCCCCCAGCAATGTGTTGGTGGCTTACCTGAGGAATGGCAGAAAAATTATGTGCAGCTAGGCCCAATTTGATTATCATGGGAATAACCTCTCAGTCAGGTCTGGCCTTAGGTGCCTGAAGCATTGAGAGAGGCAGGGATGACAATGGGATGAGATGCTTCTGCTCCCTTACGTTGGCAGCATGTGAAACCCAAGCATACAGCTCTTCCAAACCAAATTCATGGGGTAAGAGCAATCCTGCTCTAAGAACTCACACATTACTCATCTTGTAATGCAACCCGGGTGTAACAGCTGTGCGTATTCAGGTTTCAATTCTATGGACCATACAGGCATTTTTAAAATAATCCCTAATTTTATATATCTTTATATATTGTACAATGTGAATGTATATCATACATTACATGCACTAAATTATTAAGAAGGGTAATTGACAATCTGGGAGAGCAATGTAACATTTTTCCTTTTATTTGTGTATTTATGTTTCTTCTATTCAAAAATAGTTTTATCTGATATTGTATACTATGAGCAACAAACACGGATCTTGAAAAAATTAGAATTTAAAAGGAAATACTGAGGGATTTTAAAATTATTTTTGCTACTTAAACCTTGTCACCCTGACAGTGGGAATAAAATTATGTTGAGAGCAATTTAATCTTTATGACATAAGCTGAAATATAATATTTTGAGGGATTCCAGACATTTGACTTGAATTACAAATTTTGGATTCTAAAGGAAAATTGTTTTCAAGCAAAATATCCCAGCATCCATTATTATCTTTCTTTTTTGTCCATTTCTAAGGGGGAATGATTGGGATAAGACCGAGTTCCAGATTCAGCTGTATCCCGGTACAGCCTGCAGAATACAAAAGATGCTTCTCTATTTTCAAGGCTTTAAAAAAACCCAGCCTCCAGCAAATCAACAAACAGTATCACAAAGGTTTAGGCAGAGAACATAAAGTCTTTAATTTAGTTCAAGATAAAATCTGCCTAGCAAGGGACAGATTAGGAAGACCTCTCACATAGCTGGTTTGTGCCTTGATCCATACAGGACCTTAGCTGAACCTCAACAGACCAAACACTTAAGAACAGGAAAATTAAAAGGGTAAAATGCAGTAAAAAATGGAATCCACAACCAGCACTAGGCTTTTAGTTTTCAAGGTGATGTTGACATGGATACTGTATATGGGCAGACTTTAAGATCTCAAAGCTGGGTTAAAACACAAGAAGAAAAAATAATGGCAAACTTACTTCATACGTGATTATCTCAGTAGATTGCTCAGTTTCAAAACCACTGGAAAGGCTGAATCCCAGACCTTTGTATTTGTTCAGAAATCTGCTGGCTGTGGGCAGTGTGTTCTACTTGACCAAATATTAAGAAACACTGAGCTGAAATTTTGTGATCCACACACTCTACTCCTCCCAAATGGGAGAATATCATCTTTTCCTAGTTAGATTCCAAATTTTCAAAGTTAAAGAAAATTGGTAAATTTTCCTGATACTTGACATTATTTTTGCATTATCTGTTTCAGTAAAGATTTCAATAATGTCCCTTTTTTTCCTCATTCATTTACTCAATTCTTCTTAATATCTCTCATAATTTTCCAGAAAAAGAAACTGAAAACCATCCTAGCCTGTTTGTCTGTGGACACCTGCCATTCTACTACCTTCAAATACTAAGAGACATGTACATGTAGATTATACTCTAACCGTGTGGGTGAAGTACTCATACAAGTAGAACAAAGACATTTTCATCCTAGGTTTTGAAGGCAAAGGAATAGAAAACTGTATCACCTAAAAATATTCCAGGAAGATCTAAACTTCTTCAGTATAGAAAGACTCAAGTTACAATATATATGCCAATACACATTAATTTGTGGCTATAATTGGCAAAAAGTACACTGACTCAGTACCGAAATTATGTCGATTTTGTGTTGCAGCACAACATAAGTGTTTGAGACAAACACGCTGATGGGCATGGTCCTCTACAATGTGCTTAATCTATGGTTTGTTCTTCACTTAGCCAAAGAACTGAAAAATCAACTATTTTGAGAGGTATATAATATAGATGTGATGATTGAAGCTAGCACTTCTGTATTAGTTACAGAAAGATCTAAAAACAGAACAGACATTAAACTTCTAGCTGGTTAAGCAAAATTAAATAAATCCAGTACTTCTTATTGAAAAAAGTAATAATACAAAAAACTTCTTGCTGATTTTTTTTTCAGAGAGAGCTCAGTGTCAGGCAATAGGTGTTTTCTCAGCAACGCCTCTGGGAAAACGCATTCAGTGCTTTGTGTCTTTTTTTTGTCTCCTACTTTTCATAATACCTGGACAACTTCTCTGTCCCATTTTCATATAAAATAAAGATGCTGTATATGAACCAAGTATTCTTACACTTTGGTTTGCTTAGTTTATTCATTCAGGTGCTAAATAGTGCTGGCTATTGAGTATCATTGGAACTCACATGCAGTTTTACTCAAGAATAATAAAAATACCTTTTTTTAAATTCCCATTATACACAGCAGTTTTTAAAATTATTTTAAAAAAATTATTTTCCAATTCAGTAATTCAACCCAGACCAAATTGAATCCCCTCTCACAGTGTATATGCATTAAAAAAATTAATATATAAGTGATAGGATTACAAATGTTCTGAGAACATTAACAGGAGGCGTTCACATTTAAAAATATCTCCTTCAAAGTTAATGTGAATAGGTAATAATAGGATTCATTATAAATTTTTAAAAGAGAAAAAAATTACAGTTATGTTAGTTAAGTCTTTTTTTCTATGTCAGACTACCGCAGATTTGATTTACTGGTTTTTGCTGTCTTATTTTCCTTGTTAGACCAGTAGCATTTGTTCAGTGATTGCTGTGTTCCGATATTTATTTCCCAATTTCTTCCTTTTTTTAAGGAGATAAAAATGATGTAAGTTATGGACCAAAGATTAATAGTTAAGAAACGTCTAAATTTGCACTCTTTGAAAAAATTAAAAAGAGCAATGAAGTCCAAGAAAATGAAGAAAAAAATTGCAATCTTATGAACTGCTTTCCATTTCAAAGTGAAAATATTGAAAATATCATCATCATTTTTTGTTTGTTTTGGATTTGTTTAAAAAAATGTCTTATGTATTTAGAGGAAGTATTTTTTAAGTCCTTGAAAATGCAACCCAAATCAATAAAAACATAAACAGTACAAAACCATGAAATTGGTAACACTGTAAAAATTCTTTCCTGCATAGATCTGGAAGTTCCTGTGTTTTGAGAAAACCAAAAGAATTTCAGAGCACTGCAAGAAATCAGGCAGATTGCCTCCACTGATTCAGGAATTTTTAGAGTCTCTTCACATCAAGGAAAAGAGTGCCTGTGAAGGGAATAACCATAAGCAAAAAAATAGAATAAAATAAAATTTTTGAACCCTAAAGGGTAAAAGAGTAAAAACAATTAGAAACCCAACAATGGAGTGGGCAACTTTAAACAGCAAATCCCTTTCAAAAACAACTAACCATCTGTTATCCAAACAACAGTATAACAAAGCATGAAACAAGTAAGAAAAGAACCCTATTTCATTTGCCTGGGAAATTGTAAGCTATAAGAATTCCTTACCTATGTTTGGAGAGTACAGAATTCGTATGTGTTTGACAATAATAAGCTGCAAAATACAGTTGGGAATGTTACCAGTAAGCTGGATGAAGGGCCAAAGTTACCCTCAGCAAGTGATTAAAAACTGCTTGCCACTTTAAAAACACAGCACAAACATAAATTTGACTGAGAGTAAAAGAAGCAATGTTTTTAAACTGCAAGAGGAAAGATTTCAATTCACTATAAGGAACAAATTTCAAAAGGATGGTGAGGCATTTGAAGAGGTTACTCAGAGGAGCTGTTTAAGCTCCATCCCTGGAAGTGTTGAAGATTGGACAGGGCTTTAGGCAGTCTGTTTTACTGAAAGATTTCTCTGCCCATAGCAGAACCTTTGGATTAGATGAACTTTAGAGATCCTTTCCATTTCAAACCATTGTGACAAAAATTTGTTTTCATGGGGAGAAAATTTGTGACTACAGAAAAAAAAAAATACCAAGGAAACAAGAGGAAAGCATCTTCCACTTCCAAACCATTGTGACAAATATTTGTTTTCATGGGGAAAAAATCTGTGACTACAGAAAAAAAAAATACCAAGGAAACAAGAGGAAAGCATCTTCCACTCTGAAAGTTGGTCTTTTGATTATCATAAAATTTATCATGATTTTCCCATGCATTGTATTCTCTGACTTAGCTCCAAGCAAAACAGTAGCTGAAGGAAATATAAGTATCAGATAGTCACTGAGATAAATGACAGTATTTTAATTAAAGGCACAATTCAATATTATATCCCACCATCTCCCAAATTTACCTATATTTCTTCCCCAACCTTCCCCTAGATCTAAGCAAAGGTATGTGGAGGTTATGTGCTATAACTCACAGTATTAGATTAAGGCTTGGACTCAGTTCTTAACACAAGGAAATAATTGTTACATATATAAATCTACACATTCACATTCAGAAGTCATATTCTGTTTGCAATTCCTAAGTGTTGTGACTTGCATGATTTGTAAATATTTACAAGAAAAAGCATAGATATTAGTAATAAAGATGGTAAAGACATGGTAATATTTGAGTTTGTTTCTCAGGTTCCAAATCTTACAAAATATTCACAAAAGTTTATTGAGCACTAGGTCTATCTTTTCATATGCTTACTACTCATAAAGTTTCTTTGTTAAAACAAGGAAAAAAGTCTAAATTTGCAATCGAGAAGATGTTCAATACAGTAGTGAGCTATTTCACTATGGATACAAGATAGTTACTATTGTTACTACAGTAGTACTGGGATAGTTGCTTCTGGCCTTGCTAAAGCAAAATCTCTGTTAGAAAACTTCTAGACTCTGAAGTGCATACCTGTGATATGCAGAGAATTTCCTATGAGTCAGATAGATCAAAAAAGTAGTACAAAAGGGAAAATGGAATTACAAAAGTAATAGAGGACATGGTACTGAACACCTAAATAAAACAAAAAAATACATAAACATCAGCTAGATTACTTTTGTGTTCAGAAGCATGAAATTTATTAAGGTTGTAATGGATAAAAATATATGTGGCCAAATTTGCAAAGATGTAACTAACAGTCATAAATTTTACAAATATTATATGCAACTTAGAAAATAGGATTTCTTAATTTCTCATTATTTTTAATGAATGCAACAAAGACTTTGTAAATATTTCCAATATAACTTGTTTACTGTTTTCATATAAAGGAATTAAAGAAAATAAAATACTTTAACTTCCTCAAATAAGCAAATTTTATATGTGAAGTTATTGTTGGACCAATTACTGAAATATTTAACTCTTCATGTTACAAAAACTGGTTTCATCTATAACTTTGTCAGGCACAAGCCATTTAAAATGAAAATTTCCAATTAGTATGAAAGGCACCAGCTGAATTTATTAGGAGGAAACAAGGAGGTAGAGGAATAAATTACCAACATCTGTAAGCATAATTTCAGTTATTTTCACTGAAGGTTTTAATACTTTATTTATCAGGGGAGGAAGGTCTACTGAATTACCACTGACATAATTTCTGTAGACTAATAATTCATGTGGGTTTGGTTACATTAAAAATACTGGGATAAGATTTTGAGTTTTTAGATAGTATCTACTTCAGGATTTGGAAACGCTTGGATTTTACAGAAATGGCACATCCTGAGGCCTCCAATTAATAAAGAGACAACCAGTTAGAAGGGTGATCACACATTGTGCTTCTGAATAGGCTTCTCAGATGGAGAAGGAAAGGCCTAGGAAAAATGTAACCTGAAAGTGGAAGAATATGTACGAAGGGGAATGTCGTAGAGTATTCAGGAATATCATGGTATTTGAGGCTGGTAACTTCAGCAGCTGAGCAACACACACCAATGTGGCTTTCCATCTCTCTTTTCTAGACTAACAGTGATCTCCCTTGTGGAAGTGTGGAAGCTGGTGTAAGTGTGCCTTTGAGTGGGGGAAGGGATTCCCTTGGAAGCACCTCCACAGAGCATATAGGAGTCTGACCTCCCATTTGTATGCAGATCTAGAAAGCCTTCTTGAATTCAGCACATTTCGGTTCCAGAAAAACAAATCTCAATACAATGATCCGATGACTTTCTAGTCAAGGATATCCAAGAAGATTGTGACAAATCCCATTAAGTCTTCAACCAGAATCCATATGTTATCTTATTTGAAACAGTTTGCTAATATCTTGCTCAGTAATACAAACTGTAACCTTATATCTGCTGATAGCACACTTGCTTGTCCCACTTTGACAAGGTAGAGACATACAAAGTGCATTATTTGGAATGCAGCTGTTTCATTCTACAATTACACACTTCTATTTGCCATTGTATCATGTCAGGGCCAAATTAGTGCCTTGCCTTTGAAGTTTGTAATATGTCATTTCTTCTTGCAAGAAAGTAAATCTAGAATAAAGCAACTGCCTTCATTGCAGACAACCAGTTTTAATATAGAATTTCAGTGGCAGCTTTGGAGTATTTGGGTTGTAGGTAACATTGAATGGATTACTAGCAGTTGAAAGAATATGGTTTCTTTTTTCTGTCCTGTAATAGTACATAACCAGAATTTATTACTTATGTTCCAGAAGGATTTTTTTCCTTCAAAATATATTATTTTATTTCCTCCTTCTCACTCATAATTTCAGAGCTTAAACTGTGAGAAAATATCCTATCCAAGCAGTAAGAGGTTGGGATGGGAATTTCTCTTTAATTTAAGAGGGCAAAAAAAGTATTTGCAGTTAATATAGTACAAACCATGTTGTTTCCTGATGACTTTGCTGCTTTTCTATAAATATGTTCCCCTATAAATGTTACTGCATGTAAACAACTTAAAACAAGACTTCTCTATTAATAAAGCTGAAATTCTACTATGTAAGCAGATATCTGATTCATAGTGCAGAAGATATAACTGTCCTCCCTTACTAGATATTACATTATTTCCACTCACTAATAAAATATCACAGATGCAATATCTCATACTGAATAGCCACAAACTTATTTAAATCCCAGATTTTAATTTGTCAGCAATATTCCACTTTGAATTTAGACTAATTTCCAAGTGCACTATGAAACTTAAATTAGATCAAACCAACCTACACCATTTATTTTCCCTTTGAAACCTACTGGTAGGAAATTATGTTCTTTGTATCTGACCCCAAGCATGGCATGTTATATATTCCAACATACACCATGAAATTCATTAATATGGAGACCATGTTAGGATTAATCTTCTTCTTATATTTTCTACCATTCCCATTGGTATAATGCTATAATTTATATATCTTTGTTCATTCAAGGGAATAAAAAATATTGTAAGCATTATGGAGTTTTTGTAACAGAAAGCTGAACATACAGACAAGTTGCACAGAAAGCTTGAAAATACTGACAGCTAGGGAATGTCTTATATTTAATTTTTCATTTATCTAATTGAAATGACATCTCAAACTTTTTACATATAGCTGATATTGCTGTAATGAAAAAAGTTTTCTTGAAAATATGATTTTGCAGTCAGGGAAGGCATTTCCTTGATTTTAGTCCTGTCACATCATTTAAAAATAAAGATAACCTATTTCTATTTTCCCCTAAGATTGCATGAGGTTTAAATGAAGCTGTCATGACAGAAATGTAAAATGTGAAGAATAGTCTAAAAGATTACACAAAACTTTCACTTATGCTATGGCTCTGCCATCAAAGGGTATTTGTTCCAATTTTCATACTAGCAGATGATGCAGTGTATGTCACCATGAATAGGAAAGAAAGCCAAAATAGATATGAGAGTGTATGGGACAGGGAGAAGAATAATATAGTAGGACTGCTCTAAAATAAGCCCCAAAACAAGAATCCAACAAATAAACCATTTCAATACAATAACCTCCCCAAAAAATTACCCTGATAGCAGTCCCCAAATTTAAAGAAGTAAATTCACAATAGAAGGAGTATTTCTGTCATCACTAGGTAACTGTCATCAGCACTTTAAATTTATTTCTCTCAAAACACATGATTACCTTTCTGACCTGTCTTTGAATCTGGGGAGTTGTGATGAAAGATGAACAATACAGCTGTGCCCATCTGGGTAATTTTGTTTTCAAGATGCACTGTCTCTACAAGTAGCACCATTCCTGGTCACACCAAGATGAAACCACCTCTCTTTTGTTCCATGAACATCTGGCTGCTGCTGCATGGGTCATAGTGTTGCTCTAAATTTGTGAGATAGGTTCAAGCAGCCTATAACAAATAACCTTCATTGTGTGACTGTTAAAGACACATATCAGATCATTCTCATGCCTAAGCTATCCTCATCCTTATGGATTCAGCAACAACAGGTAGAGTTTTCCAGGACCATATTCAGGATCATGTGGTATCAGAGGTTCTAAGAGAGAACAGTTATTTCCTGCAGTCTTAAGGCACATTACACATGGTGCCATCCAGGAGCTGCTGAAGCATCTTGGTCATTGGCATGAGAATGGTAGACCTGAGATAAAGTAAACTTTTTGTCTTCTTGGAGCAGTAGCTGTCCTGTCAAATGAAACACATCTTTGGTATCTGAAGGGTGACATGAATAATATGTACAAATCTATGTAAAACCAGATTTTATTTGTTTTTCTAATATACTCAACTAATATTAGTAATTGATGGTATAACTGTTGCTACTATAAAAGTGAAATTATGAAGTGTTCCCTTAGGCCAGGTTTAGGAGGGACTGTGTGTTAAGGCAGTCCTTTAAACTGTGCCTATTTTACCTGTGAATTGAACAGTTTTAAATTACAGGAATACTTAACCTGAAGTGTTACATTATTAATTTCAGGTACTTTATCATAACTGATGTTTCCATGGAGACAGGTTATGGATATTCATTGCAAATTATACTGCTACTATTCTCTGAACCCTGTGAAAATTATCAGTATTAATTCAATGGATTTTATTTTTTGCATTCCCTGATAAATGTGTTGTGATGCTGACACTATTCAATTTACAAGCCAGTATTAGCTACCTTCTTCCAGACTATGTTGCAATGACTCCTGCCAAGCAAGCACTTGAAATATTATCTCTTTTCCTTGCTAAAACAGCATAAGCAAAGCTTTTGTAGCACTAAACCCTGAGCTTCAAAGAAGTTCTCTACAGGATTCATGTCTAAACCTACTGCTGTTGCAATGTTGAGTTGGTGTTTTGTTGAGGCCATAAACTCAATAAAGTAGAAGAATGCAAAATTAATCTCTGCTAAAATGGAATTCACCTATCATATTTCAAGGGGTGAAAGCGGAAATATGCAGCACATCAGTCAGTGACAATTACTTTTGAGATAATAAAAGAAAGGGGATACTGCATTTTTTTCCTTTCTTTCATGTATTTTCATTTGGGCTGGCTATATAAAGAAAATTTTTACCAAACTAGAGAGTCAAATCTGCAAATCTAATTGATATATGTAATACAATATCAGAGCTAAACAGACTGTTCAGTAAAATAAGCAGTCTACATCCTACAAAGATATCTCTTTGCATTCTTACATATACTGAGTTCTCTATTTTGCTGTACTTTTCAACTAACTAACTAACCAAATAATTGAAATTGGTGAAGAACAGAAATATTAAAAATTAAGGGGTTTTTTCTAAATTGATAGCACCTAACAGGTTGCAGATTTTATTGTAATGGAAATACTTAGAGAACAGTAATATAATTGGCACTTAAAGCAAAGGGTTCAGATGATAAGAACATAAACTCTTTTCTTAAATTTATAAAAAAGAAAAATAGTGAAGTAAAACGTAAAATAACAATGCCACTGTCTCAAATATAATAATGTTTAATATGTCCCTTGCAAAGGAATGTCATGTCTGTTTTCTCTGTTGCATGATTGTTGTCTAGCCAAAAATTTCCTGAAATGATCATGGGGATACTGAATAACACTGTTATCCATCAGTACTTTCATTTTATAAGCATTAGCAACCAGAAATATCAGCTTAGAAATACGATTTATTCAGCAGGGACACTACTAAGGAGAGTAAAAGCATTACTGTGAGTGAGAGGTTTTATAAAGTGTTTTTTCATTGAACACCAATCTCATTATAACTTTTGAAATTCAGACAAAATATGACATATTCTCTAGCAGAAAGAAAAGAAATTTCTTCAGGATGTATCTCAAACTGGGAAAAAAAAGTAATATGTGTGGCTAGATTTCCCTTGTGCTATTAAAAAAAAATAAAAATAACCACAACACCAAAACAACAACAAGAAAACTAAAACCCAGAAAAAACCCTGCTGATATTTTATTTTGTTTTAAAATGGAATTAGAAAAAAAAATATTTCCCAGCACAAGAAGTGCAATGCATTGGGTAGATTTAAGGGAAATTAACTTGCATCAAATATAAAAGCAATCATAATTCATGTGTTTAATACTAACAATGAGAACCACATTCTTTAAAATAGAATGATATATAGTTAAGTATATTTTCACTTTGAAATCTAAATCAGGATTTACTGTTATAACTATCTCCCTCTAAGAAAAACTTGCAAGAAATACTGAAAGCAAGAAGCCCTAAGAAACTTCTGCTGAAATTACAATTGAAACACATCCACAGGAATAATAAATACCCCGGAATAATAAATACCCCATCTTCACATCACACACAGTACCCAAACAAGTACACTTTTCTTATTTTCCATAGGTAGACAGGTAGATTTTTCTCTGTAGATGTGTTAAATTTTCAGGGTTTTTATATCTCTGCACCAAGAAAAGTAGACATTAAGCAGAAAAGTGACTAGACATCAGAGCAGTGTCCTTCAATATACAATCTCTCTGCTTATTACATTACTTTAAATAAAACTTCATAGTATAGTATATAGTATCTGTAGTATTTCTGGTATCAGCTTCTACCGGATAGCACAGTACAAAGTGTGTCTACTGCTTTTGTTAAACTGATTAAACAGAGGTTACTAAAAATAAAACTTTTGTGAAAGTTAATATCTACTTCAGACATTGTACTGAATAATTACAACCTAAATTAGTCTTGATTATGCTTCAGTGTATAAATTAAAAAATGGGCCTGTCAAAAGACTATTCATAAAATTTAAGATAACACTTCTAGTTCCTTTATTGAGCTCTGTATCACCTAGCGAGAAGTGGCTGTGTATGTATGTATAAACAGTGTTTATATCAGTGATAAAATGTATATGTATTGATTTAACTGATAAAATACAGATAGACACATTTGCCTTCTACCAAAAAACTTTTATAGACACAGTCTGGGAGCCTGCATAGAAGAATATTATTCATTCAGTACCCACAAATGCTAGATATATTTACAGTTTGAGCATGGGATTAACTACTGCAGCATTTATGCTTAATGGCAGTCATTAAATTTAAGTCTTCTAAATGCAGAAAATCACAGAACCAGTATCAGCTATAACCAAACAAGAAATCTTTTTTCATACAGACTGTCTTCACAGATGGAGAATTTGCTTCTACTTGAATGTTTTTAGTACTGTCAGATAAGAAGTGCATAATAATTAGAAGCCAACTCAACTAAATTCTAAAATTTCAGCACTAAGAGTTTTAAATGCTTTTCAGCTCTAAATCATAAACACATAAATTTACTTCCCAAGTGTGGGAGTCTAAATTGGAGAAAGACATGTTTTGCTGTAACCAGTTGATGTCTTGGGAAGAATCCACAAAGTCAGCCACTCTTCAGAAGGCTTCCTTTCTTCTTTTTCTTACTAAGTAACTGGCATTTCTTATTAGTATAGGTCAACTTTATGAACACTCAGCAACTAAGCCTCCTGTGACTTTAATAATACAGAACATACAGAAAATAAGCAGTGTGAAATGAGAGCAGTGTGAGTTGATCATGTGTTCCCTCTTATTGATTTCTTCATTGCCATGAAATTAAATGGAAGTGATACTTTCAAAGTATAAAAATTATCTTCACTTAAATTTTGGATTTATTTTCCTTCAACTAGAATTCATTAGAGTAAAATGAGACTGCAAATCTGCTTAAAATGCATTTGGTTTCAGCAGATGAATTTCTTAAATGTGAGAAAATAGACAAATTATGTATTTTCTTTCAAATATCTTTTTTCAAAGGACACATTTCTGCTATTTAGATTTTTTAAAAAATCTCAAGACCTGTTGATTGAAAACCTATATTTTCCCCCAGTAATGGCCAAATTCTTTTTTTTTTTTTTTTTTTTTTTGTGAAAACTATACATGTTGAATTTGCTGTCTTCTACATTTTCCTTCGTGTACCATATTCAGCACTCATTGCTTCTATGATTCATCACCATTACTTTTTGACATGGAAATGGTACAAGACATATTCCAATCAGGTCTCAAAACAAGCAGAGAATGTGAACATAAAATATGTGGAGGAACAACATGTGAGACATCATGAGCTCATTTATTCCAGATAAATATATTGACTTTTCAATCAAAACTCTGCAAAACCAAAATATTTTTTAAAGCTCCAAAGTTTTCCAATTGAAATAATTAAAGAAATCTCTCAGTGACTGTGATAGACATCTCCTGGATTAATCTTACACTTCCTTAAAAGCAAGCAAGCTGACTATTTTGTCCTCTTGACTGAGTACTGTCTTGTAGCTATGTCCATTTAAAGTATGCATTTTGAGCCACACTGATGTGCAATTGCATGAATGTAAATACATGGAAATACTACCTCAGGAGCAATTCCAACTATTAGTCCAAGTGAGAGCTAAACACAGGGTATTTGGATGTGCAGTACTGCAAGCCTAATTAAACAGACAATTGCCAATGAAGCTTTAAAACTAGTCCTATTGCACATGCAAAATTATTGCATACACAATTTGGCTTTGTCTTGCATTGTGCTTCACAGATTCATTTTTAAATAACAGCTCACTTTTTATGGAATTACTTTTCCCTGCAAAAATTGCTAAACATTCAGATTTTATTTGTTTTTGTGTATTTGGATTTATGATTTCTTTATTTTCAGTTCTTATATGGCAGTAATTTTCTTCACAGTTAGGAAAAAAAACAATATCAGGGAAAGCTTTACTAAAATCCTTTATGTGTATATTTTAATCAGTAATATTATGACAATCTTTCAAAATCCATGTATTTAGATATACTTTAACAATTGGTCCATAGATAAAAAAAAAAAGAACACAACAATTAACCACATTTGGACAAAAGGACAAATAAAAATCAGCCTTTTTTTTTTTTTTTCTGAATAGATATTTTGCTTCTATCAGAACACATATGAAAAGCCATGGGAGTAAGGAAAAAAAACAACATTTCAGATCATTAGGAAAAAAAAAGTAGTATCATCATTGGAGCAGTATGGGCCCTTCTTGACAACGAAGGTTTTAGTACAAAAGCATTGAGCAACCTGGAGAAAGCAGTTTCAAAAAAATGTCTTTTTTGTGCCAGTACTGAGCCAAACCAGCTTAGCAAGAGGAATGCACCAAACCTCCTATATTGGCATGGTCAATGCCTAATCGCCACATAATGTTCACACAGCTGGTAGACTAGACATCAGCTCTCCCGAATTGATCTTCAGTGGAAATTCACCATTGCCCAAGATGCCTTTTATCAATACTAATAACAATCACTGCTTCAAATGATACTATTTTAATCTTTCGATTTAATTTGAACACAGCTCCTCAGATCCTGTAGGCAATGCAAGGGAAAACAGCAACTGAGAATTATCCTCCCTCCTTCTGTCCTCCATGGAGCTCACAGCACTGGTGCTGATGTCGTATGGCAGAGATGAATGTCTGTTTAGCCTTTCCAGTTAGACCAGGAGGACTGTGTCTATTCCAGGTTACGTATTGTGAAAAACAAAGGTGTTTTTTGGTTCTGCCTCTAGAGTTCTTGTTTAAACATGAACAAATTAATCAACTACCTGTTTAGGTAGGAAATGTTCCGTCCAAAATTGCCACTGACAAATGTGTTTCAAGAAAAGCGTGATTGTAGTTTGGGTTGTTTTTCATTTCTTGCTACTTGCAGAAAAGGAAGACAGGGTGAATTAATTTGGGACAGAATAGATGGGAGAGATGAGATGGAGCTAATTTAGGAGCTCTGTAAAACTGTTTCTCTCTTTTCCTTATGCCAGTTATGACAGGAAAGCAAATGCATACTCATAACAATTCTGCTGGTATCAATAGAGTTATTCTGTGGAGCAATTTGACCTTCAAATTCTAGTTTTCCATTTCCTTACACCCTTTTGAAGTCAGATACATGTTCTGAATAAACACAGTAATTATGATATTTGATGTTTTATATCTTCTTCTCTTGTAGGCTGAATTAACTTACTAAGTGGGGAAACTTAATGTGGGGTGACTGCACCACCTCAAATCACCACTTCCCCCACCCCCTCCAAAGTTACATCAAAGTTAATACTATTTAAAATATTGTAACTCTGTTTCTTTGGCAAGGCCTCATTTGAGATTTAGAAAGTGCTCTGTAAAGGTTTCTGTTTTAATGTGATTGATGTAATTTTCATTAAAAATGCAGGTTTCAAATATGGATACAGATTTTTTTTTTTTTTAATCTATGTATAAATGTAACATTTTATCTGGATTTTTTTTTTAAACACAAGTTTGAAAAGCTTCTGGAGGTCATGTAGGACACTTCTGTCTTTTAAAACACGGCTAGACATCTGATCTTTAGTTGAATCCTGACACCACTGCTAACATCCCCAGAGGAAGCCATCTAGCTTTCATCTGAAAAACCAGTGGCCTCCCAGTTCGACTGCTGCACACTACACAACCTTCAGCAGTTGAGGCAGTGAGGCCAGGATCTCCCCAAGGTCCTTGTCACCTCCCCCACTTCCATGCCAGTGTG
The DNA here is from genome assembly GCF_017590135.1 of Pyrgilauda ruficollis. Taxonomy (NCBI): domain Eukaryota; kingdom Metazoa; phylum Chordata; class Aves; order Passeriformes; family Passeridae; genus Pyrgilauda; species Pyrgilauda ruficollis. The sequence continues at coordinate 184,059 of NW_024518984.1, forward strand.
TCTGGTTAGCTCCAGAGCATCCTGAGTGGTCCTGGATGTTAATGTTTAGGCAATCTGAAGAGGTCTTAGTTACTAAAGAGAGGTTTGTGTACAGAAGCATGAAGCTCAGGATGGGAAACTGTAACAATTTTTGAGTAGGCAACACTATTTGGTAACATCTTCCTCTTTAACCCAGAACTTTCCTTATTATGGAGAAAACCTCTATAACCTCTGCTTATATTTATTTAGGCCACATTCAAAATACCATGTTCTAAACTTGATGGAATTGCAAATATTTGGCATTTTGCTTTTTCTGTAGCCCATCAAAACGTTTTCTCCATTTGATCTTTTGAAGGTGATTCTATTTAGTATCATTAAAGAACCCCTGACACGTGTTGATATGGTGAACACCGTTTGTTTGCCTATTTGTAGTTGGTTAGCACTATATAAGATATTCTGAGGTATCCAGGTATTCCATTTGGCTGTCAAGTTTCTCTTAAGTTCTAAGACTTAGGTCTTAGCCTTCCATATATTTGGGACTGCATTGACCACATTTTTGGTGACTTCCTTGTATATAAGAACGCAGAGAAAACTGTGCATTTGAAATCTGCTTGTCTTCTGGAATTTTTTTTTCCTATTGGCTGAGATTACAACATTATCTCCTAACTTACTGATGTTTTGTACATAATTACAACTCTATTAGTCAAGAAACCAGATGTGCAGATTCCCAACAAAGGCTGATAGCCCAAAAAGAAATGCTATAGTATATCAAAGCATTATTTGACTTTTGCGTTTCACACGCATGCACTTTTCTTGACTTAAGTCTGCTGTGTGGTAATGTTTGCTTTACATAGTAAATAAGGGCTGCATTACTTGCTTGTGTACAAACTGTTCTGATACCCAGAGACATAAGGATTTCTATGGTATTCCCAAATGATGAAAATATATCCAAACTCTTTAGGATATGTATGGCAGGCATACATATCAGAGATTGGATAGTTATATTAGAGTTTATCATTGTGATCCACATAATTTTAACATTAATTTTTGGTAGAAATAAATAAATATCTGGACTACAAGCCATGAAAACCAAACAAAACAAGAACTTAATATTCTGTTTAAGATCTTTAGGTTATTGGGGCTTTTGATTTATAAGTAAAGAGTTCTCAATATAAAATACTTTATAAATATCCTAGCTTTTAGAAAGTTTTATTTCTTAATTTTTTTCAGTCATCCAAAGTAGCATGTTGAGAAATTAAAATTAGCACAGAAAAAAAATGAGTATTTGTTAAAAATCCTGAGTAAAAGTCATGTCTTATTCATTCAGAAAGAGCAAGAATAAATGCATTATGCAATCTGTAGGAATAGATATTTGTATTTCTTGCTTACATGAAAGTAATATTATTAAGCATTCTTACTTCTGCAAAAAGGGATTCTATGTCTGCTGTAAACATTAGAGTTGAATATTTTGAAATTCTGGATACAAATGATTTTTTGTCAGTTAGTGCCTCTGCTTTTCAGTACACTGGCATTCAAAACTATTTTACAGGAGGAACATAAAGATTTGCTAAACCTATAAATCTATTCTTTGTATGGAATTTGAAATTCCTGTTCTTTTTAAAATGAAGAAAAATGCAGCTGAATAAATATCTATCCCTTGAATGGAGGAATTTTGTTGTGAAGGTCTATTTATAAGCAATGAATTCACTGCATTCACAGAGTTACACAATATTATATCTTTGTGCTAGTATAGGAGCACAGTTAGGAGCAATAAGAAACAATTTTTGCAAAATATTATTTTTATCAGAAACTGTCAGAAACTGCATCTTTTATACCTTGAAATTTTATTCATAACAAAACATTCTTCTAGATTTAATTCCTCCCCAATTCAAATCAAAATATATTAAAAAAGTCTTAATTATTTTGTTTAACTTCTGCATAATAATTGGATTTTACAATTTATGCAGCCCACCCATGATTATTATGAAAAACTAATCCCAAACTCTTCATAAAAATTATTGTTAAACATTTAGACTTGCATCAAGTGTGTTCAGATATTCATAAGTTATCCAGATGTCTGTCTGTATTTCAGTCATAATGAGCTTCAACCACGTGAGCTGTCCTTGGGAGTGCAGCCCCAGCAGACCAGGACCCACGTCCAGTGTAGGCAGCAAATGAAGACAAGACAGATCCTGATGGCCTAGCAGATTTTATTGATTTGCATTACTATTTCCTTTAAGATCATTGCCCAGAGACAAATTGCCCTAGGTATTTTGTGCTATAGCATAATATTGAAATAGAAAAAAAAGCATTTCTTTTTACTGCACATGTATTGAAATTTAATGCATTTTCCTTCTTAAGAAGTTATTAAATGCTAGGTTGTTGGAGTCGGGTATAGTAACAGTTTGAAGAGGAAAGCAGATTCATATTATTCCGCACTGCTTCCCTTGCAGCTGTATAGATTCAGAGCATGAGATCCACTACTTTGTACATACGTGTCTCTTCCATTGTAGCACCAATTTAAACAGCACTCCCTTGTGCGGTATGATTAACTGGCAAAATCCTCTGCTTGCATCACACATATTTATGGGATTGAGCAGGAGACAATTGACACAATGAGGACAGTACTAGAAAACAAATTTTAACTGCTAAAATGAGTGATAGCTGACAAGACTACCAGTAAAGGATCCAGTAGGTCGATGAAAAAATAAGAAGCCAAAGAAGAGAGAACACGATGTAAAGGAAATGGTTGATAAAAGACATATTCTGGCATTTTGGGGAGACTAAAGAAGAATAGAGGAAGATAAAGGAATTAGTTGTTTCTGCTTCTGATAACAGCAGAAAGAAGGAAGTGAGTCTGTCAGTACAGCATTTTCAGCAAATAAATAAATAAATACAACCATGCTGGCAGTAGTCAGGCTAAGTTTGATATGTTAAGACATATTAGAGGAGACTGCCACTGAGATTTTCAACCTGCTCTTCTGTCTTACAGGGCTGAGATAATGTTTTTTAACATATTCAAACTTTGGCAGGCTTTTACAAGCCAAAAGGAGCTTGTGGAACTTTTGAATATTACCTGTCTCTGCTTGAATGCTCTTCCCATAGGTTTTGTAACTTTATGTTGATTCCATGTCTGCAAATCAGGATTAACTCACATGGCAAATCAAGGGAACAATTTGGGTAGTGTCGTGTAGTCATGTAGCACCATTTAAATCACTAAAATGCAGGAAACACGTGCATGGGGCTGGCATATATGACACAGGACCTTCAGGAAAATTGGGAAATCTGAGGCTGGCAGGTATCAGCCACAAGTTAATATGTAATATCTAAGATGCCACCATGCTCATGCACTAGAATTACACACCTTCCTTCACTTTTAGTAAGAATCATGTAGGTAACAGATGTAAGCCTCAGTTGCTCCCTAAAATCTCCCTCAAGATTAGATTTTCTATCCATGCCAATACTGACTCTGCCAGGGTAGCTCTCTGTGTATCGTGTGCACAAGCAGAACCAGAAGATAAGCACACTGCAGTATAGTACTAGGAGCATAAGTTATCTGTGAGCAGGTTGTTTGTTTTTTGTCTTCAAGGACCACATAGGAAAAAAAAAAAATCTCTCTTTAGAAAGTTGTTTGTATTTCAGCTTTAAAGCCTCTAAGGCAACCTTTCAGGCAGGCACAAGGCATGACTTATCTCATTGCACTGTAATTTAGAGGTGATATCACTGAAGTTATTAAGCTCACACACATACAAGCCACAGGGAGAAGAAAAAATAAAGAGGTCTAATGAATTATGTAAAAACAGTATTTCTCCTGGAATTGCTGTTCCCATTTTCCAAGTTACATATCTCTCAACATATTGCACATGCTTCAAGATTTTAGCAAGACTCTGCATGCATTATCATGTACTCCCTTTGTTAGAGGAGGTAAAAAATTTTTTACTAAAAAACTATTTTCCATGTTCAGAACTATACTGAGCAGGTTATATGTTTTTTGATCCAAGCATTTTGTGTCATCTAGATAATGTTGCCATTCAATCTTGATAATCAGGTGAAGTCTATTCTTCCCCCGTTACTAATGCTGTCAATTTGAAATCTCCTTTTTAAAACATTAGTTTTCCCAAAAGAGTTAGAGTAATGCCTTTGAAGACTGAATTTGACTAAAAAAAATAGAGTAACAGAACACAAATAAAATAACAGAAGCTTGCCAAGGTGTTTTCTAGCTATCCTAGGTGGGTTAAGGATATTAATAGCCTTCTGGAAGTGCAATATTTGCTCTAACTTAAACCAGGAAAAGATAAGAATTAACAACTGGTTCTCATTTAGTAAATAATGAGAAGAAAACCTCTTTAACTGCAGACTTTCTGAGTGAGTAAAGGAAATAATTCTTCACTAGGCAGCTATACTATTCTTTGTCATAAGTTTTGTTTAGCTATGACTCCTATTCACAAAGAAGCTTGGGCATAGAAGGGAATTTACAAACCTGGATCAATCACTTTGAATTCCTGTAAAATACAAGGAAATATTTTGATGCTATTATTAGGATACACAAAGTCTATCTTGATGAGTTTTGAAACTAAATTAAAAAACAAATAATATGTTAAAAACATATCCCCAAATTAACATCAGGGAAACTGTCTGGTTTGCTTGTGTGCTAGCAAACTAAGCTAGTACCAAGACAAACGGGAAAAGAACAGCTTCTGCTGATGGCCCTAAAATCTGAATTTACAAAACAACCAATGATGAAATTGCTCCATGGCCTGTGCATAGTTCTGAAATTTGCCCATGATCAAAACCCATGCTAAAGGCCCTTTTAAGAGCACAACTGGATAGATGGTCAAATTTCAGCCCAAGAAGATTCCCTGCCACTGTTTAATTCATGAGTACAGAAATATCTTAGTTACTAAAATACTAAATTTCAGTGCTTTTCATTTCAATACCAGATAACTGTGAGCAGACTCTCAACTCCTGTAAAAGTGATCCCATTCTGAAATTAGATCCTCAGCCCATCGTTCCAGTTTGCCAAGATCTCTTAGAGCCTTCCCCCCTCCAGCAGATCAACACTCCCACCTAAACTTGATGTCATCTTTGAACTTACTGAGGGTGCATTTAAATCCCCTTGTCTCAATCATCTATAAATATGTCAGCACTGTCCCTGACACTGAGGCCTGGGGAACACCACTAGTGATCAGCCACCAACCACTCTCTGGGCCCATCCAGCCAGTATTGTGCCAAGCAAAGAGTGCACCCATCCAAGCCATGTGCAGCCAGCCTCTGCAGGAGAATGCTGGGAGAGGCAATGTCACGTACTTTACGTTAGATAGACATGTAAATGCTTTACATTAGATAGACAACACCCATAGCCTTTCTCCTACCTACTGAGCATGTCACTTTGTCACAGAAGCAGAATTTAATACTACTTTTCCCCATAATTTAACTGAAATCTTTATGAATTGAAAGGACCAGTTTAAGGGCTGAACTTTCCTTAATTTAAGTAATTTGATAAGATTTGATAAAAATATATACATTAATCAAGGCAGAATTTGATGACAAATTAATTATATGTAGAAAGGTATGCATGTTTTGCAGGTTTTTCTGAAGCAAAATCATGCCTTTTTGTATTTTCTCTTAGATGTGAGCAATAAAAAACCCTGCCATAATGGAGTATGGACAAAAAAGCAATGCAGTAAGTAGTACAGATTGATTTGAACGTAATTACCTTGGGTTTAGGTACATGAGTTTGTTTTTCTATTATCAATCCAGTATAAAACAAAAGAACTCAAAGCATGGAATCACCTTTGCAAATCCAGTAAGTAAAGAGACCTTGAATTGCCTGCCAGAAGTTTCTCTTATATTTAATGAAATTTGAAACTTCCTTTAAATATTTTTTATTAAAAATCACACCAGTATACAACATCTAAATTTGGTCTTCTGTAGACAACCAAGCCTATATTTTCTTGATCCCACAAATGAGTGTCATCTGAAGAAATATTTTGTGAAATACCGATTTCAGCAAAAAGAAAGAGTTACAGTGATCTTTATACCAAGTATAGTGTTAATGATTTTTTATACCAAGTAGAGGAGATTATTCAGAACAATTGGGAAAAGATTCCGAGCACATACCTGCAACTGAGCAAGTCACTTCACGTTTCTGTATTCAAAGGCGTACAATAAACAAGTGTCATGCCACAGTCCACTTAATCGGGTTTAGGGGAATATACTTGGATTTACTCTGGGTGGTGTTCAGGAAAAGAGCAAAATTCTCAGAAGGTTCAAAAAGACCTGTTTCTTGCAGCATTTAGAACATTCCGACTGAATATGTCATGTGGCAAATTTTAAATTAGCAGTCTAACTTATCCAGGCAAAACAAGGAGCTTAACAAGACATTGGCAGGAAATTTTTGGGCTGGCTTACAATATCTTTCAAGGAGAAGATAGGAGAAGAACAAACAAGAGTGAGAAGGAGAGAGAAAGAGAAAAGAAAGAGAAAGAGAGAGACAGTCAACACTCTAGAATTCAACATTGTCTCAGCTGCTTCCAAACCCAGGGATAGTCAAGCGTGCCTTGCAGCACACATCACTCTCCTTTTATCTGTTCTGGTCTGCTGGGACCCTCCTCCAGGCACGATTATGCTGATTTCAGCACCAAAGTCTCGTGCCTGCATTTCACACAGAGCCAGAATGTTCCCAGCTGCCTCTTGCAGCTGACCACCCCCATTACAGCGGTGATCAGCGCTGACTTTTCCAATGCTCACACACCTCAGTGCAGCCTGAGAAGGCTCAGGGGCCCCGGGGGGAGCAGAGAGCTGTCCCACGTATGGCTGAGCTTGGCCTGTTCCCCATCACCTCCAGACTGATTGTTTTGAGCCAGTCAGCCTCTCCTCCAGTCTCTCACAATGAGGAACAATTGATACGGTCTATTTTAGATGTCAAATTTCAGACAAGATGGATTATATCTTTTAAGTATCCATTTTATTGTGAAGGGATTCTATACAACTAATCTAAATATAGGGTATTATTCAGGTTCTGTCATGGTGTTTATTCAGAGGGGCAGACACAGATGCAGAGGTCTGAGTATAGCAAACTGTCAATGACTCTTAGAAAGGTTATGGGGTTTTTTAAGCAAGTATAATTAAATGAGGATTTTGATTTCAGGTGCATCTTTGAGCAAAGGATCTTTTGCTGTTATTAAGAATGATGAGGAGAGCTACAGCTTCAGCCTGTCTCTGATTGAACAGGTAGGAGTGCAGGCATGACATGCTTTGGGATGTTAATTCCTCCTTCATATTTATGTCAAATCAAGTTAGGAAGATACTGTAAAAATGTCTTTTCTCTGTCAGGTACTGATTTGGTATGTTCCAGGAAATTTGGTCTTATTCTTTTAAATTACCTGTGTGCCCATGATTATGAATTTCACAAAGTCATTTTCAAAGGAAATAGAAAATGCTATCAACATTTAATTTCTGGATCATTTATTGCATTTTGCCTTATGGAAAGGATGTAATAAAAGAAAATTTCACATTTGAGATGGATGTGGAGATGTTCTCTGACAGCTGCTTTGTACCTTTGTTATGTGATGCTGGATTCTAACTACTTTATTTACCTAAAATACAGATATCTGAGCTTTGCTTGTCAGCTTGAAAATTAATGAACAAAAGTAAGCCCATCTAGATGATAGTGATGATTCATTTTACTTCTCTTAGATGCCTATGTAAATAGATATATCTCACCCTGGAGGTATGCATTTCTCTGACATGACTATGAAGAAAGTCTGTCATTACTTGCTTGGATTTAAATGCTTAGCTGTTAGACATCAGAATTTAGGTGGGATAAATTTCACATTGTGTGAGATAAAAATAAACAAAAAAAAATACATGAAACTGCCTAAGTGGTGATTTTTAATCACACATATATAATATTGCATGTTATTGCATATTATTTAGGAAGATAAATAGATTTCTTTTGCATAGTTATTCATGTTAAAGTGTAGCTAAATTCATACAATACTCCTTGCTCTAAAACAGTTGTATGGGTGATGATAGAGCAGTTGGCACAGCAGTTCCATCAGCATCACACCTGTCCAATAGAAGCAGTGGCTTAAAAATACATATTTTTTTGCAGTCGTGATTAGTCACAGTCATTCTCAGCCAGTTCACATTTTTCATTGGAGAAAGCTGATTTCTAGGAGCAGACTACTGAGCAGACTGTCTGTATGCTAGCAGGTATATGTACAGATATACCTAAGAGGTTACCTCCACAACCACAACAGACCACAGAAAGACAATAGTGGGGAGGGGAGCTCAGATAATACTCTGCGCTCACTACTGATAACCAGGACAAAACAACCTTTGTTTAACAAGAACCTGGTTTTCAGCCAAGAGTCTGACAAGAAGCAGACCCTCCAAAGTGGGATAGTTTTTACCGTACCAGTGCCCTCTCTTACACAGTTGTCTCAGTAACAAAACTTCCCCCTGGGAAGGTATTGGGACATTCATACATAAGATTGTGGGATTTTACCCCTTCTGTTGGAACATAACTGCTTAGCTATGCTGAGGTGAGAGGCAGCTGTCGTATCTTAGAAGGGATCATAAACCATCAAAGATCCCTGAAGTGCCTCCAGACTAATTTCTGGGGCCTTCCAACCAGAGGACTGCACATGACCCACAATGTTGCAATAGACAGTGTAAAATTTCCTCCCCAGGGGAGCTACTTGGGCATTCCCATTTGAACATTGACCTGTTGAACTTTGCAGTTTGGGAGCTTCCTCCATGCCTGATGGATCAAGAGTGTGACCAATGGATATAGAAATTGCAACAAACAAGCCTTGTTGCCTTGTTGATCCACAGGTGATATCTTTGCTACCTGCTCTTATCCTTCCTTTCTGTTTCTTTCTTTTCCTTATATATTTTCTTAAGTGAGGTCTTTATACTTTTATGTAGATAATAACCAAAACAGTTACACATCTCCTTTCCAATGCAACAGCATCTTCTAAAACAAACCTGCACGTATATCAACACCAGTAATTCAGTGTCATTTCACTTTAATGCACCCCAAGGGATCTATTATTGAAAAAAACCTCAGCTGCGCCACCTTCAGCAACAGGTGGTAACTGAGCCACATAGTGGCTGAGTGGTGAATGTTTCAGCGGTGCACATGACTTAATATGGGGTGTTTTGAGGAGGAATGAAAGGAAGGAAAAATGGATTTACATGATTTGGGGAGGAGCAAGGACAGATAAATAATTGAGTAAGGGGGTAAAAAAGCCTGGTCATGTGTCAATAATTTGCTGTCCAGTACATTTGTATATTTTCACTCTGGAAAAAAGAATGTGGGTGTGACCTAATCACAGCCCTCCAGTACCTGAAGGGAGCCTACAGCAAAGACAGAGATGGACAATTTGCAGGAGCCAAGGGAGAATAGATTCTAACTAAAATAGTGTAGGTTTAGACTAGATATTAGAAGGAAATTCTTTGCTGTGAGAGTGGCAAGGCACCGGAACATGTTGTCCAGAGAAGTTGTGGATGTTCCATCCCTGGAAGTGTTCAAGGCCAGGTTAGATGGGGCTTTGAGCTTACCCTGGTCCAGTGAAAGGTGCCCCTGCCCATGACAGAGGTTTTGGAACTAGGTGATCTACAACCTCCCTTCCAACCCAAACCATTCTGTGAAACCATGATATATGTGTGAATATGTCTGACCTATATGCATGTGCTTGCTGGTTGCTCAGCTTTGTTACAGGTTGCCCCTGGGAGCACAGACCTGCAGCTGCCTCACCTCTGTCAGGTGGTTGGATCTGGCCCAGTGTTTTTCTCTTATGATGCCCTCTTACTTACATATGCGGCTTTGAAGGTGAGCTCTGTTCCACATCTGACTGCTCAGATATGACCAGGTGAATGCACAGATGTGCTTTATAAGAAAATATCCAGGTAAGTGCCCACAGCTGTAGCCCTTCCCCAGTGGATCCATTGTTCTCTCTTAGAACTTAGGGTATGCAGTATTTCATCTGTTTTCTACATAAATAAAGTGAGGATGAAGCATAATGAGGCATCAGTCAGCCTTTTTGAAATGTTAACAACATTGCCCTATGTTATATTTCCATTTGTTTTACAAAAATAACATCTTAGCTTTCCTATCACTTTTTACAATTAAGAGCAAATACTGAATTTTCTGTCCTTGGGATAATCCTTTCCTCATGTCACTTCCACCATCTTTTCACATTTTAAAATTCAAATATTGGTTCTGTAAAAAGAGTGTTCCAAAAATGCAGTAAAATATTTATTATTCACATTTCAAAGCATCATGTGAATAAATTAATTTAGATTTATTTCAAGTAGCATATGTCTCTTGAGCCATTGAAAATGCAGAAATTCTTCCGTATATATTAAAGTTTCTCAAAAGTCTAAGGAAAATAATGCATCAAATACAAAAAAATGCCATAATTATTGCTGGTAGCTCTTAGTTACTGTAATTTATGATTAAAAATACTAGTTGTCTCCTACATATTTATAGTAGCCAATATTATTTCAACACTTATGAATAATAAAAATAGGCATGTTTCCCATATAACTGATACAAATTCATTGCTACTCTTATGAAAATTTGAGTTAGGAACTCAGGAAGCTAATTGTGATTTCTTTTTCTGTGTTAAGTGAACATGAAGGGATATGGCAGTTACTGCTTAAGCTTTTAAAGCTTACAAACATTATGGAGCATAACAAATATTTGATACAAGTTAAATAATTTGTGAGTAGAAAATATGCTTTATTCAATTTTTCCTTCTACTGAAATAGCCTCCTCTCTCCCTCTCTCCCTTCCTCAGTTCACTCTTTTTCTTTCTTTCTTTCTTTCTTTCTTTCTTTCTTTCTTTCTTTCTTTCTTTCTTTCTTTCTTTCTTTCTTTCTTTCTCTACTCTCACAGTGAATGGGATATAGAGGTGGGAGGGAGGAAGGAAGGAGACATAAAGTAGGAAAATAAGAGCTTTCAGCAATGCACAAACCAGGTGCTTATTACTTATACTATTGTTAATATTGTCCATTATTTGTTCCAATAATAATCTTATTAGGAAGCCATGACTGCCACTGTTCTTAGTTATTTCTTGAGATATCCTAACTGCTTTTGGAATCTGACATAAAATTCTGTATTTCTTTTTCCATCTCATGCAGCTCAGAAGGCATGGAATGCAAATTCATGGTTACTGCCAATTGAGAAAAGACCCTCATGAATGAAGCAGTGCACTGTTAGAAAATGAATTGTCATTTAGGAACAATACTCACTGTTATAAACACAAATAACTAAATAACTGATGTTCTTAAAAAAAAAAAAAAAAAAAAAGAAGAGAGAATGAGAGTGACAGAAGGGCAGTATTTTCTAGTGTTTCTAATAAAAACCAAAGCAAATAGATGCTAAGAGATTTAAGTCTGAATTTACAAACTGTGGAATTCACAGTCACTAAATATTTCACATTTTTATGGTTTGCAGCTGTGTTTAAATAAATCTATCTAATTATATTGAAGGCTTCATTGTAATCACAGGTTAATTCCATTTGCCTGCCCAGAACATGATAACAATGAGCTTGACTGGGTTATTAAGATTTACAAATGGAGTGGGTTTTGGATTTATCCTAAGGTTCTCATTTTCCTTCCTTCCTTCCTTCCTTCCTTCCTTCCTTCCTTCCTTCCTTCTTGTTTGTTTTGTTTTGTAGGGTTTTTTTCCTAAATATGATTGGCTTTCTGCTTCAAAAGAATCATGTTTATGACCTTAAACTAAAAGTAAGAAAGACAGATAAGTCAATTCTTGACGCTTTCCCACAAAGTCCAGACCATCTGGACATTCTGTGTTTGTAACAGGTGCTTCTGGGGCTTAGAGCCTAATTCTGGCCCAGATTCTGTTCTGTATGGGTGACTCCATTACTGTGTGCAACTGCACATTGCATTAATTGAAAGGACTCAGAAAGGCCAAGTAAAGTAATTAGTCAGTTGGTCATGCAGAAAAGAGACTAGTGGCTTAGTGCCACAAAATGTTGAATGCACAGATGTACAGCACCATCAGCTTTTGCTCTCTGTGGTGCTCTACTAATCTCGGGCAGGTAGAGCAAAGATCTGTCTTAGTCCAGGTTTTCAGTCTCCTGGAAGAAACAACATAAATTTCATATCCACTTGGGAGAGAAAATCATAAGTTTGAATCACCTAAAAAAGAAGCTACATCAGCATAAAATTGTCAGAATGGTAAAAGTGCCAGATGGGCCAAATATGGCAGTTAGGTATTTAGGTTCCAGTCTGAGTTTTTAGGTTTATCCAGAAGCAACTGGCATATGCAATACAAGCTGTAAAATGGATGTGATTTTGATTTTCTAAACTTATTTTTTGAACTATGCTGTTTTTCTTTTCCTGTACTTGGCATTTTTTTGTAAGCCTAGCTATTTTGGGATCAGAGTTTGATCATAATCAGTAGCTAGTGTCACCTGAAAAGTTAAGAAAATATCTGCTCTGCTACTCATTTCCACTGAGCAGTGGAACTAAATGTGGGGAGTGGGGGCCTTCAAAAAAGTTATGAGAGTGGTTTATGGTTCAGTTTTTGTGTAGATTATAGCAGGAACTCAAATCCTTTTTCTGTTTCTTTCACTTTACACATGTGCTGTGTTTGTGCTGTTTTGCTATACATCCACTCAGAGCAGGTGTCATCAAAAGGTTTAGATTGTTGTATTTCACTGTAAAATTTCTAGACTAAACATTTATTTTTAAAAGAGTGTTTTTTATTTTCTGATCAGAACAACCAGAATTAAGAACTGGTAAACTGAAATCACAGTTTGCCTAGGCCACTGTTTTCACTATTATGTTAGGTTTTACACACATTGTCATGTTAAAATAATCCTCAGCAGCACACATTGCAATGATGCACTCCCACGGCCATCAATCATAGAGCTCACTACAAAAATTGCTTACAACCATAAGATGCAGTACTTGAAATATTATTAAAACTGCCTTTAATCTCTACTTTAATCATCTTAGAACCCTCTATTCACATTCTCTATATTTCCCACGTACTTTGATAACTAAACAGCAGTGTTATCAACTCCCTCAAGGGCAGAAAGGCCCTGCAGAGAAACTCGACAAGTTACAGAGGTGGGCAAATACCAACTCTACAATGTCCCACAAGGGCAAGTGCTGGATTCCTCACCTTTGACAGGGCAACACAGTTGGTGTCAATAGACTGGGCGATGAGAGGCTGGAGGGCAGCACTGCAGAAAGGGACTGGAGTGTCCTGGTCAATGGCAAGTTGAGCAGGAGTCAGCAGTGCCCTGGCAGCCAGGAGGGCCAACCCTGTCCTGGGGTGCATCAGGCACAGCAGCACCAGCTGGGCAAGGGAGGGGATTGTCCTGCTCTGCTCTGAGCTGGGGCGGCCTCACCTTGTATATTGCATGCAGCTTTTGGTGCCACAATGTAAGAAAGAGATTGTGCTGCTAAAGAGCATCGAGAGGAAGGCCATGAGGACAGTGAAGAGGCTAGAGAGGAAGCCTTATAAGAAGTGGCTGAGGTCTCTTGGCTTGTTCATCCAAGGGAGACATCATCAGTCTTCAACATCTTCATGATGGGAAGCACAGAGGCAAGTACCAATGCCTTCAGTGTCATGACTAGTGACAGGACTCAAGAAACATCATGAAGCTGAGTTAAGATAAGTTTACATTTATTTCTAGTGGAATAAATAATTATTGGTATAATTTCAGCTACATTGTTTTAGTCCAGTTCTGGAGTGCATTCATAAAATTCCCTCCTTTTCAAACCTCAGATTATTCTTTCTTTTACTATGTAGATTGAGGAGGAAATATGGCCTTAGTCTTTGTCACTTGCTGAAACTGACAGCTTTTTCCTACTACTTATATTCCTAAATTACAAAAGAAAGGGACCTATATGTCAAAATAACCAGTGTTACTTTAAACTTTATATTTTAATATGAAAACAACTACAAGAGCTACCGATTTACATGAACTACTGTTTTTTAATCACTATGACATTTTTAAAGAAGCTGAAAAAAAAATAACTGAACTATAATATTCAGATATATCTTGGTGATAAGCATGGAAGAAATAATATTTAAATAATTCTTGGGGACTTAAAGTGAGGTAAAAAGCCTGGGAAAGAGATATGAACCCAAGATACTGATCTTGTTTGGTATTATATATTTCAGTATTACTCATCTGCATTGCCTATTTAATTTGAGTGAGCAGGCAGGGGAATCAAATATCCTGGAGAAAAGGATTCAGAGCGCTGATCATCCTGTAAAGTTTTCAGTGGGAATTGTATATATTCATCTCCCGGGATTACTGAACATTTTACATGCCATATTTCAGTCCCCTACCTAATTAACATAAAGAACAGAGCTGAGGGACAGTACAAAGAGATGATGTGATGTGTGTAGTGATTTAAACAGAATTGCCAAATTTAATTGTAAGCTCACTGGACTTTTTTTAATATCCTGAGCACATAGTGCATGATTAAAAAAGTCCTACATATCAGTTGCTTTGATCGGATAACAAATATTAGAAACACGTTTATACTTCAGTTGGAATAAAGTATTCCTCTGTCCCTCAAAATTCATAAGGAGTAGACAAGTTACCAGTATAATCTAAGATGTTCATGTGTCTGAAGTAATTCATCCTCTTTTCAAACAAAGCAAGTGATTGTCATAAAATATATGGGTCCTGTATGAGTTGAAAAAAAAAGAATGTTACCTGGGAGCCAATGAAGCTTGCAAGCACCCTACCATCATGCTCTTCTATTATTTAATTCTCTCTTTTCATGTGCATCTGTTATATATACTCAATATTAAGTTAAATATACTCAATATCTATACTAGATATCTGTTAAATATACTCAAATATTTAGAATTATGAATGCTAATGCCAGTCTGTTTTGAATAATATAGAGACCATATATCGTTTCAGCTATGGAATTTCTTGTAATTTAGAAATTACTACAGTTACCCCAAATTTGTGCCAAGGTAGCTAGAAGCAAAGGTTCACTTTCAGAGTCTATGTAAGAAAATATTTCATGGCAGCCATCAATACCAATGGCAAAAAAAAAAAAAAAATAGCCAGACAGAAAATAATGTTTTGAATTAGCATAATGGATGGGGAAATATTAAAAAAGTACTCATGAAAATAAAGACTGACTTGCTAGAGAACCCTAACCATACAAACCCTAATGATTTACCCCATATGGACACAACTTTTTTGATTACCACTGCCTCTTAATGCTGTGTCACTGCTGCTATACTTTTTTGAAATTGCATCATTGAGGATAGCCTCACTGACAGGTCTGCCATGAGCTACCAGACAGCAAACTGATTCAAGGATAACACAATGGTGACTATTGTATTAGTTCCTTAATTTATCATAATTTTACTGCTGGATACTTCATGGATATAATATCGTTTCTCTGAACAACTGAAATGTGTGTTTGTATTTAGCTGTATGTATAAATTATATGATTGAGAAACATGTTAGCTAATTGTTTAGTGTTTCCAAGTAAACACCTGGCATATATCCAAAATATGCTTGATTTTACAATATTGTCCTTTATATTGAAATTAAACTTATAAAAATCCTACTTAGTCTGTGTATTTTTTCCAATCTAAACAATAGAACATTGTTGCAGCAGGATAAAATAAGGAATAAACAACAATTAAAAGTGTTTTCTGCTACCTTACCTCAGTTATAATCAAGTTATATAATGAGAGAAATTGACAAAGTTTTTAGACTCTAAAAGGACTCTAAGAAGAAATAGTATAATCAAGTTAGCTTTGTGAAATTTAATCTGCTGAACATACTTCAGTACATTCAAAAATATACAGTGCTTGTCAAATGTCAGTATTGATTTACCATTATTTTTATTTTACATTTGGTATTATATTTATTTCTTTACATACTTACTTGTTATTTATGGACTCTTAACCTCTATTCTCTGTTCCATGACTATCACTTATGGAAGGTGGAATCACCTGGACCACAGCACAGCTCCTGAGTTGTGCAGCTAAGTGGGAAAGTGTCTGACTCAAAGGATAAATATTCTTTGAGGAAAATCAGCAATTCATCGCTGCTGCTCCTATTTGCCATCTCCTGTCACGTGGCATGATTTAACCAAACTGGAAGGAGAATCTGGTCTTTCAAGAAGAGAATCAAAATTTTTGGCAAAAGAACAAAGTTTTCATATTGAGAACAAAGCCTACTATCAGGAGAATCTAAGTGTCCGCTGACAGAACAAAATCCTTTGGGAACAGAATAAAATCCTTCAAAAGAGGCATAGGGACTCTTCAGAGGAAACAAAGAACCTTGAGAAACAGCAAAAGGCTTGCCAACAAAATAAAGCCCTCAGAGAAGAGATTAAGTCTCTCAAAGGATATGAATGAGCATATGCATTGAAGGGAAAAGCTCTTCAGCATGAGATTTTAGCTTTATGAGAAAATCACAAAGCCTTCAAGGACCAGCTTAGAGCTCTTCAAGAGGACAACAAAGCCATTCAGGTGGAGGAAAAAGCTGTTTGTGAAGAAAAAATTCTTTCATGAGGAGAAATTTGCTCTGCAAGAGGGGAACATGCCTCTTCAAATAAGAAAAAGGCCCTAGAAGAAAGCTCTGCAAGAACAGCACAGAGACCTCCATGAATGGAATAACATACTTCAAGAGAAGGAACAAGGTCATAGAGGTAAAGAACCATTTGCTTGGGGAGATTTTGCAGCAGGACTGAAGAGTTTAGATAAAACAGTAATTTTTGTTGTTGGCCAATTATCAGCAAGTAATGGATGAAAATCGGCATCAAGCAGCCTGTTAGGCTTAGTGCAGAGGTCTTGCAGAAGCGCTGAATCATGGATGTTGGTATTTCTGGTCCCTGAAGCCTAGTAAATTAATGTTGCAATACATAATGAATATCTGAAGATGTCTGCTATATTGAGGTATTGAATATCACAGAAAACAACTTTCTTATCTTAGTTTCAAAGGTTAGATTAACACTTTTTACCACAAAATACTAGGGGATATTAATAGAAAATGGATTCTGATGAAATTAATATTAAATTCATATACAAGTGAGACTGTGACAGACTAATTTTTTGCATCTAGATTAACCAATAATATAACGTCTGAAAATAATTAATTTGAAATACTTTCAGAATAGGCTAACAAATTCTTTATCTCAGAAGTTTTCCTTCAAAGATCTAGTTTTAACTTGAATTGTGAGGAAAATAGTTTGGTATATCTGTGCTACTAAAAAAAGAAATATTATGAAAAAAGCTTGAACACTGTTTTCCTGGACAGTCCACCATGCTACTTTGCTTCTGCTTTGTGCAATTTCAAAGCCAACAGGTATGAACAATTGCTGCCAAAAGCAATACTTAGATGAGCCTGTGCTTGTCTTTAATTGTATATGTTCCTCAAATGCCAGCCTTGTAAGCTTTATACCCTTTTGCACCTGTACATGTATTTATATCACATTTCCATACCCATAAAAAAAGTTGTGCTATCATATGATAAAAACACTGCCCTTGTGGTGTGCAAAAATATTATTTCAAAATCTTGAAACCAAAAACCAGACCAGAATAAAACCAACATATTGACACTATCTGGTGTGCATTTAGGAAATCAGGGACAAGAACTCATTGTATGGATGTGACCAGTCTGCTTTTGTTAAGTCTAACCATAACCAGACTGAGACACAAGTGGAGCACTTGACACAAGACCTTGAGTCCAGGTCTTTGGAAAATATTTCTTGTTCAGCCAGAAACTGAGTTAGTAAAAAAATGTGTTAAAATACAGAATACTTGTTAGTGTAGAAACAGTAGGGGTGGAAAAGAAAGTTTTCTAGCCATGGTTCCAAAATCTCAAGGAGAAGGAGTATTTCAGGCAGTAGAGCAAGACATGTGTAGCTAGCACCTGAGAGACAAATTTAGATTTTTTTCTTTTGCCAAAAGTGAAACTCTTAGTAATTATATTTCTGGCCTTAAAGACTAGATAGGCTTTGTAACGTTGAGCACAGTGTTGTACTAGTGGACATCATGCCTGAGAAAACTGATGTAATTTGGAAATATTGTGCTGGAGAATCATCAGGAGTTTTTTTTCTTGTGCACATGATTTCCCAGTGAGAACATTGACAAGACTACTTTCTCCTCAGTTTAGAGATTTTTTATTCAGCCCCTTCCTTTGGATACAGACACTTTGTATGTTAGAGACATTGTCAGCAGATGTCTTGCTTGTAGAGATCTTGTTTTGTGGTTTGAGTGACCATAGAAGAGAGAGCTAAGGAGAGATGAACCGTGGACTACAGATCAGTATTTGAACTTTTTTATGAATGTAGGCTAAATTACGTGACTACTTATGTAAATATTGTATAATAATTGTTGAATATCATGTGAGCTAAAAAAAAACCAAAAAAACCAAACTTCTATAACCATAGAAATATTTAGGTTGGATATGACCTTTAGAGATCATTCATTGAAAGCAATGACAGATTTCAGGTTACTTTACATAAGAGGAACATTAAGCAAAGTTACCTTAGAATGGGGGAAGGAAAACACATCTGTCTCCAGTATTGGTCTGGATCCTCTGCTTGGTTCACTGGTCCAGTACTGGACATGTCCAATGTGTCCTAGTTGCAGAGAAAGGTGGCAAAGCCATGTGGGAGTGGCTAAGCTGCTATTCTATTCCTCTCACAGCATCTCTGGGGGACATGGTTTTGGGGGAAAAAATGGTGAATGTACCCTGCAAATGTCCCTCAATCTCTCTGGAGGTGGTTTTTTAATTTTTTTTTTATGCCTCCAGTAACAGGTGCTCTTTCCTGAGCAGGTATAAATCAGGGTGCTGGGGGCTCCTTTGCCTTGCTGCATGTTTAGTTGAAGGTGAGCTGCTTATGACAGTGCCAGAGCTTGCCAAAGCCTACTGGTTCAGAGTAGTTCGGAGCCTTCTCCACAGAATGCACCCTGCAGCTACCAGAAACCCAGCCAGCCTACCAGTTAGTTCAGTATTCCTGTACCTTTATTACATCACCAGTATGAGAATGGTTCTGTCCCCTAGCCTGGACCTTGTGTCAGATAACTTTTTCAGCTAGGTGTAAAATGGATGTGTGGGTGCATTTCAGTCATGGGGTTTTTTCCATATTGGATAAGCAATTATAGTTTTTGTGCCTTGCAACTCGCAAATACATTTTCCAACTAATCTTTTCTTCTATTCTGTGCATTCAGAGTTGAATTGGAGCAGGTTTCTTGGATAATGCTTCTAATCATGATTTGCAAAGTCTAACAACTCATAGTTTAGTCTGCATGGCAGCAGGAATTCCTAAGGATTGATTCACACAATAGATAGAGGAATTTGTGGTTGCAGTGGACAGGATTTTTAATACTTTAATGCACAGGCAAAATTGTTTTCTGGACAAGGAGTCAAGGCAGTAAGTTGGGGTAGTTAAGATACATTCTTAGTCAAATGTCAGAGTCAACCAAGCTAGACAGTCCTGGTATGCACATAACTTAAGTGATAGCTTATGCTTTGTCTCTCAGATGGGATATGTATGTAAGGAGCAAACCCTTACACAGGCATAAGACAGAATTTGCTGTTGTGCAGCAGAAAGTCTCAACCTTTGTTCTTTACTAGCTGTATGGTGACCAACTGAGGGAGAACTATCATTTTCCCCATGGAAACTTGACACATGTAGCTGTGTGTACTGTGAGACACTCACACAGAACTTGCACCTAAACTCATGGCTCCCCATATCTCTGAGGAGAAAGAAGTCCTTCCTGTTTTCTGATAGTCTCATACCCAAGTAAGTTTCAAATTCTGTTGAAGCATATGAAGGTGCTCTTCTAGAGCTGCTTTCTCTAATATTTTTCTTCCCTTGGTCCCCTTGGAATTTTATGATGTGTTTAGTCAGAATTAGGGACTGTGATAATAACTTGGCAAGATTATGTGCTAGTGATAATAATATACCTTTTGGAAAATACTGCATTAAATTCTAATTGCATTTGTGTGTATTTTCATTCTGGAGTTGGATACTTATATAATGAAGAAATATGGTGCTTTAATTTGTTTTTATTGCATTAATATGATTACATTTACTTGCATACAAATAAATTAATTGTTCCATAAATACATTATGTTTAAAACATTACAAAATTATTGTGTGTAATTAAAAACTTCAAGTATGATTAACAGTGTTTCAAAGTATTCTAAATTAGCTGTTTATTTCCTATGAAAAACTGAACACCACAGTGGTATAAAGAGTGATGATAAAGCTTCAGCTAAATCTGTATAATGAGAGATTGACTGTTGTGTGATGATGAAAGTTTTGGGCTGTAACAAACAGAATTAAATCCTGGATGTTTGGTTGTCTTTCTGCAATTGGATACCAGGTATCCATCAAATCTGCTCTATCAGTCCCCTCCACTGCTGGACAGGGGAGAGGAAATATAAAAAAGGGTTCATGAGTTGAGATAGGGACAGGAAGAAATCACTCACTGATTACTGTCACAGGAAAAACAGACTCAGCTTGGGAATATTACATTAATTTATTACCAATCAGATGCAGAGAAGGATAATGAGAAGTAAAACACATCTTAAAAACACCTTTCCTCCTTCATGAGCTCTATCTCCTCCCTGACAGAAGTGCAGGGAGATGGGGAATGGGGGTTACAGTCAGTTTATCACATGTTGTTTCTGTCACTGCTCAGGGAGAGGAGTCCTTCCCCTACCCCAGCGTGGCATTCCTCCCACAGGAGACAGTTCTCAATGAACTTCTCCAGTGGGAGTCTTTCCCACAGGCTACAATTCTTCATTAATTGCTCCACTGTGGGTCCCTTTCCTATGGCATGCAGTCCTTCAGGAGCAGCCTACTCAACATTGAGGTCCTTGAAGGTCACAGATCCTGCCAGGAAAATCTGTTTCAGCATGGGCTCCTCCCTTCATGACTGCACAGGTCCCTGCCAGATAGCTGCTCCAGCATGGGTTTCCCAAAGGTTCACAGCCCTTTTTCAGGCCTCCATCTGCTCTGGCTTAGGTCTCTTCCATTAACCTCCATAGGTTTCATGGGGACAGCTTTACTCACCATAGTCTTCACAACAGGCTTCATGGGATTCTCAGCTTCAGCCCCTGGAGCACCTCCTCCACCTCCTTCTTCACTCACCTTGTTGTTTACAGAGTTGCTTCTCTCATATATTCTCACTTCTCTCTTTCTCAGCATGCTTAAATCTGCACTTCTTTCTTCTTGAATATCTTATCACAGAGGTGCTACTACCATCTCTGGCTCAGCCCTGGCCATCTGCGGATCTATCTCGTAACTGATTGGCCTTGACTCTGTTGGACATGTGGGAAGCTTCTGGCAACTTCTTAGAGAAGCTAGCCTGCAGCCCAACCCCTCTACCAAAACCTGACCACGTAAACCCAATACAAAGAAGACCCCCAGTCCCAAAACCCAGTTACCAGCAGTGTGCATCAGGGATTAATACCGAGGTCCATGCTGCTTAATACATTCATTAATGACCCAGAGAACAGGATGGCATGCACCCTCAGCAAGTTTGCTGACATAAAACCAGGAGGAGTGACTGATATTCCCAGTGGTTGTTCTGCCATTCAGATGAACAGACTGGAGACTTGGACAGATAGGAACCTAATGAAGTTCAGCAAAATCAAACATATATTTCCCCAGGGAAATTCCTGTGGAGGAATAAGCTCATGTACCAGCATGACCATCTGGAAAGCAGCTTTGTAAAAAAACAAAACTAACCTGAAGCCCTGGCAGACACCAAGTTGCAGAGGAGATGTCAGTGTGACCTTGCAGTACAGAAGGTTAATGGTATCCTGGGCTGTATTAGGAAAAGTGTTGACAGCAGGAAGGTGATCCTCCCCCTCACTGTGGATGAGGCCACATTGAAATAGTGCATCCAGCTCTGGGCACCTCAGTAAAAGAGAGATATGGATTTATTGCAGAGAGTCAAGCAAAGGGCCACTGTCTCTCTGTTTAAGTCATTGAGTAGAGGCTGGGAGACCTGGAACTGTTCAGCTTGGAGAAGATTCAGGGGAATCTTCTGCATATCTATAGATAATTGATTTGAGCAGGGGAGGAGAGCAGTAAAGAATTTGGAGCCAGACTCTTGTCTGTGTTATCTAGTTAAAAAAAATAAAAACAAAAAACAAAAAAAAAAAAAAAAAAAAAAAAAAAAAAAAAAAAAAAAAAGAGGTAATGGATAGAAATTAAGATATAAGAAATCCAGGGAATTTTTTTATATTATTAAAATCCCTCCACTTTTTGTTGTAACGGTTATCTCACTTTGGAATAGGGTGTCCAGTGAGATTGTAGAGCCTCCATATCTGGAGATATTCAAGACTTTAATATCCTGGACTTTTTCCTGGGCAACCTCCTGTAACTTGTTCTATAAGTAGAAGGCTGGGCAGCACAATTTGCAGTGGTCCCTTCCAACCTCAAACATTCTGTGATTCTTTGGCTTACCTTACCACTGATGTGTGCTAAGCACCTCCTACTTCTAGCCTAACTTGAAGGTTTGTTTCCTGCCATGAGGTTTCTTTAAATTTTCAGTAAGAAGATAAGCAGAAGAATCTCAGAAACAAGCATTGCACTGAAGTACAATGTATTTAAAGAAGGATGTTATTAGCAGCAGCATCATAATCCAGTTCAGATCAAGGTCAGGAAAAAGAATATTTTCTGAGGATCATTTCCACTGGGCATTTAACAGCTATCTAATTGAATGGGATTTGAATTGCAACTTTTACAACAACAACAACAACAACAAAAAGTAAAAAGACAGAGATGTTACTAGAAGTCTTTTAATACAATTAGAATATGCATGGTGTTCCATTTTAAGATCTTTTGAAAATACAAGCCCTTTAACATGACCATTTTTCATATTATTGTTTTATACTTTGTCCCCTTTTCCTTCTATCTCTCATAATTTTCTACCATGGTTAAAAATGTGAGACAAGGGATAACTAACATAAATTGAATGTGCCTTGTAATAGATGCTTTCAAAAATTGTGAAGTTCCCAGATCTATAACTGAACAATATTTTTTACATGTTTCCATTGCCACAAAGAGAAAGAGGAGTTGAAGGGAAAGTAATTGCAAGAAAATAGCATTGCAATTTCCCTTATCAGGGTGGTAAATTCAATGTCCTGCTCAGTTCCTTTCCCACCCATCTCTCTAGGTTTTTAATGTGCATGTAGATAACTCATGAAATTTTGGACCTACCTGAAAAGACACTTTTAGCATACAGGAGGAGATAATTTTTGGTAACACATTGCCTGACTGTGCTGGTTTTGTCTGGGGTAGTTAATTTCCTTCACAGTGTCTAGTATGGGGCTGTGTTTTGTATTTGTGCAAACACAGAGCTGATAATACAGAGATGTTTCTGCTATCACTGATCAGGGCTTACACAGAGCCAAGGCCTTTTCTGGCACGCTGGCAAGGAGTGTGGGGGTACATGGGAGGCTGGGAGGAGACTGAGCTGGAACAGGTGGCCCAAACTGGTCAAAGGGATATTCCAAACCATGTGGCATCTTGCTCTGTATTTAAAGCAGGGGAAAGGAAAAGAGAAGTGTGGGGGATTGTTCAATGGTATTTGTCTTCCCAAGTCACTGTTGCATGTGACGGGGCCCTGCTCTCCTGGAGATGGCTGAACCCCTGACTGCCCATGGGAAACAGTGAATTAATTGCTTATTTTGTTTTTCTTGCATGTGTGGCTTTTGCTTTCCCTATTAAACTGTCTTTATTTCAACACATGAGTTTTCTAGCTTTTACCCTTCTGATTCTCTTCCCAATCCCACTGGCGGGGGAGTGAGAAAACAATTGTGTGGAGTTTGGTCACTGGCTGGGTTAAACCGTGACACTCATGAACATATGGAGATACCTGCACAGAGACTTTTAATATACAGGAGGGATACATTTTTTTGGTTACACGAGCTATGTAAAAGACGATGCTAGCTACAGAGACTGCAGGAACATAAAACCAAGACAAATATGCTGTGGGTATAAGACACAAGAGAAATAATATTGATGCTAATATTGGAGGGAAATGTGAAGCAATCTTATTTATGATCACTCAAAAAAATATGTTTCTACTTTGGATTAATTTTCCAATGAAATACATCTTCAGAGAATGTTTCCAGATGATGAACAATTCTGTAGTGCCAAAACCCTCAGATTTGAGGATTGTGTGGTGACCAAAATTATTACAATGGGAGGAAAAACTGTACAAATTTCAAATATCAGCAAAATCTTATACATCCTGAAGCAGTCCTAGGAGCTCAAAAATTATCTCACTATCCAGAACCCTTTGAGAAATAAAAGGAAAGTTAGAGGGCTTTAAGGTCCCAGGAAAGGGTAGTGCTACTAACAGAATCACAGCAAAGATGCAGAGAGATGAATGCACATCCCTGCAGCTTTACTGAAGAAGCAAACATGTCAAAGAAGATGAAAGTGCAGTGCTGTAGAGGACTTGTAAGTGTTTTGCAAAGAGTTTACAGAAAAAGTACATCATTAAACTATGTAGGGAGGAAATCTTCAGTATGGCATTACCTAAAAGATGTATCTCTGCACATTAGTGAGTTCCAGTCTCAAGCTGCTCAGTGTCTTACACTACGCTCTTGGTTCCAAAAACAGAACAAATGAAATCCTCAGCATGATACCCACCATGAATGACCTTTGCTCTGCCAAGTGTTTGACATGCAGTAGTGAATCTAACAAAAGTCAGAATCTTCCAAATATGAAAAATAATTGCTAGAAGAGTCTGGAATATATTATCTGCTGGTAAGCAATTTCTTCTGGATAAGAACTGTATGCCTTTCGTTGCACTGTAGAAGAGATCCTCTGTTCTTGTCAGATGTTAGGGAAAGTTGAAGTACCACAGCAGAAATGTGTTCGGCTCTACATTTAGCTCCTACAAAGGAGTCTTTTAAGAAAGTTTGTGCCACCTTAAGGCAAAGCTATGAAAATATGGTTTGTGTTAATTGTGTGGAAAAAATATTTCTACCCTTTGAAAATACTACATTTTGAGTTGCCCGAGGAGATTTTTTAAGCTAAGTAGATATCTCATTCAAACATCCTCATGCATTAATTTGGAATATTAAATATAATATAAAATAAAGTATAAAATCAACAGGGGCCCCAGAAGGCAGAACTATCTGTCAGAATAACGCTTTGAGGCTTATTAAAAGGGTCAAAATATTGAAAGTCAATAAAATGAAGACAATTGATGTATAAATTCAATATACAATCTCTTTGTACTAGGGAATACACATATCTTGGTTGGCAGAGTCACAAAGCTTCAAAAATTCTCTGAGAGAGATACACAGATTTCTGTTTCTTCCCTACAGTTACAGACATTGGATATGCTTCAGCTCAGTGTACCCAGGAGTTAGTAGATATATTAACTTTTTAAAAGCATGCTTTTATAACTTAGGATGAATTTTAGGAAAATGTTAAATAGATGGGCATAGCTTTCACTGAAGTTCCACTTGCTGGTTATTTTACCTGGAGCATGATATTAACAACATCTCTGGGTGAGGAAAGCTGTTTAGAAACAAGCTAAATAAGACCAAAAATAGGCAATAAAATAAAATAATAAAATAAAATTTTAAAAAAGGGTTAGTTTCATAAAGTTCATATTGCTTGAAAATTAAAAACCATGGGAAAAAAAAAAAAAGAGGAGGTGCTTTAGTCTAAGGCTGCCTATAGGTGAAAAATTTTGCTTAGATCTCCTGTTAAACAACAGAGAATTTAATAACCACAGTTGTGTTGCACAATAAGAGGTATATTTAGGAGAAAGTTATCTAGCAGATTCAAGACATCCAGTCTGTACATGTATAATAAACTGTTTCAGGATGGCCCACTTTCCTGGACAGCCTTTTCCCATGCCCGATCATCCTTTCAGTGGAGAAATTTTTCCCTAATATCCAATCGAAATGTCCCCTGGTTCAGATTGAGGCCATTTGCTCCTCTCCTGAGATGTTCACCTTAGGAGGATCTTATTAATGAATACAAATATTTGAAGGGAGGGTGTAAAGAAGACAGGCTCTTTATGGTAGTCTCCACTGTCAGGACCTCTGAACATCAGGAAAATCTCTTCTACTCTCAGAGTAACTGAGCACTGCTACTGTCTGCCCAGAAAGCTTGTGAAATCTCATCTGTGGAGATACTCAAAAGCCATCTCCACACTCTCTTCAGCAACTGTCTCAAGGTGTCTTTGAGCAGGGTGGTTAGACCAGGTGATCCCCTAATGTCAGCTCAAATATTCTGTGATTCTGGGAGTGTGTGATCAGGATAGTTTTGTCTCAGAACTTCAAAAAGTAGTAAGAAAAGAAACTGAAGGGTGAAAATATACTACCCAGATCTATACGGAAAGAGGATGAAAAGATAATTGGACCAGAGTTTGTAGAAGGAAAGATAAAGATCAGGAATGATGTAAGTGTTGCTGAAGTACTAAATACATGTTCTGTTCTTGTTTCAATAAAGATGATAATGCATGTAACGCTAATGGAGATGTAATCTAAAGACAATTAAAAAGAGGAATCAGAAAATCATGTGAGCTGTAAATTTTTGTCTGCTTGTTATGATTTTATTGAATATCTGAAAAATTGATGTCCCAACTACTTAAAGAACTAACATATTAAATAAGACATTAACGGATTCTGACATTATAGTGAGAGAAAAATACATTATTCAGATTAAAAAACAAAAGAAAAAAAAAAGAAGAAGAAATCAGAATAAGACAAGTATAGCCAGCTCCTTTATTCTAAGGATCATGTTTTGGGTTCTTTTAATAGAGTTTTTATTAAGGACATCAGTATTATCAGAGACAGAAGGAAATGAACAATGATATAAAACATAAATGGACTCATTGAAGACATATCACATTGGAATTATTAAACATCCCCCCTAATAGATTAATTTCCAAGATAAGGTTAATTGAAAAGACTTGATATCTAAACAGCATGATATTATCATATAAAAAAGTTCAAGTTGGAAATCTTCCATCAGTTAATAAAAAATTTATTAAATGAATAAAGAGACAATTTTGGCTGATTATTAAATGCAGGTTACTGAAATGAAAGGAAGATTTCAGTGTTTCTTTGGTTCAGTCTTGCAATAAATATTTATTATTCTCCAAATTGGCTGTGTTTTCAAGTATAGGTCATGAAGTCTATGCAAAACACAAAGTTCAAAATTTTGACCAGCCCTCTGAAAGAAAAAAATTGCATTGAATATTGATATCACAGAAATTGTGTTGTATTTGAAGTACACAATATCCCTCTAAATTAGGGGTTGATTTTTTTAGAGGCCATGACAGATGAAGAGAAACTGTGATGACAATAATCTGCTGATTTCTCAATGAAGTCTTAGAACTTCAAGAAAAATAAATAAATAAATTTCTTAAAATCTTGGCAATATTTTTACAGAAGCTAATGTTAGTCTACCTGTTGTTGTGTTCATTTCTGGTCAGATGTGGTCAGGAAGCACAAATTTGAACTTGAAGGAATAAAGATAAATGGAAATTATATTTCACATTATGAGAATAAAAACCTATGGCTAGCTTAGTCTAGTAAGATAAGTGTTGAAAAACATGATTCATCTGAGTAGAAAATACAATGAGAGGAGATACATTTAATACAGGATCTGTGGACATAACATTGCTCATAAACAAATGATTATCAATTATTACAGAAGTACTTCTCACTGTAAAACAACTCAGTGACCTGTCAAGAATGATAATTAAATGCAAGAAACTCCTTGCTTCACATGTCCTTAGATTCACTTCCCGTAAGTGGTCTTGTTATTATTACTGTTCTTAATATCCAGTATTTGGGGTTTCTTCTGGTTGCTGAACAGGATTAAGAGATGTTCTACTCCTTACCTCTCATAGCATAACTTCTCTTTCATTGCACTTACATTGTCAGCTTCTACATTAACAAGAGGGAATGACCGCTACTTGGTTTCACATCACAGATTTTTGCCCTTGGACCATGTATTCATGTAATAGTTTACAAGTAGTCTGTGTCAGCTGTATGGTTCCCAGGAACGAGAGATACATTCTAGAGACAAGCCCTGGAGAGCTTTTCGTCTGCAGTGCTGATGATGTGCTGTAGATGTGCCCCAGAAAAGACTTTGATTATGATTCCATGAGGAAGGAAATCATTTGGGTGCACCACTGTTGTGCCCAAACACCTACTGGAAGACTATGGATAACAGGTGCAAGGCATATTCACACCTGAAAACAACCTGCCACAGATGCAGCTATTGAGGATGGAAATGTCAGAGCCAGGCCATAGCTAGAAATTAATGGAGACAGAAATGCACTGATGTTATTTAGAATTACTACAAGCATGTTTGCACACATTTTGTAAGTAGGCAGGAGTTTGCTTGCCTGGCACTCAGTGTTCTGAAAACAGCTTCTGCTGTAGCTGAAAAAATACCTTAAAAGCAGGCACAAGAGAAGTGACTGAAAAAATAAACCAGACCTTCTGAATGTCTTCAGCATAAACTTTAGTAGTTACCATGGTTTAGCCTGACTAGCTTGAAAGAATTTTAAGGCTCAGTATTGAATCTATGAAGGGCTTAGGCTCATGTCAGGAGACTTAAAGTAGATGTGCAATTGCACATCTGCATTTCTGAAAAAGAAAGGTTGTTTCCTTAATTGAAACCCAAATTAATTTTTTTTTAATTATTTTTTTATGCTGAGTATAAGGAAATATTAAAGTGTTATAAATTTTTCTGGGAAGAGAAAGAAAACCTGTAACATAGTTATGTATGTTCTATAAACTTATGGAATATAGATGACATATATAACAAGGTATGTTCTATAAATACTTCTGTTTAAATGTGTGCTTTATTCATATCTCTAGTTACTGGGTGTCATAAGACATGCAGTTTTCTCTTGTCTGATGACTCCATGTGCTGCTCAGTATTAGTTATGGATTGAAGGTT
Source organism: Pyrgilauda ruficollis (assembly GCF_017590135.1). Lineage (NCBI taxonomy): Eukaryota > Metazoa > Chordata > Aves > Passeriformes > Passeridae > Pyrgilauda > Pyrgilauda ruficollis. Next base: position 212,994 of record NW_024518984.1, read on the forward strand.
TTATTTCCAGGCTGAGAATTTAGTGATCTGTACTTAGTGTGAAGTCTCTATTAGGGAAAATGAAGCCTGGTGATGTTTTATTTAAAAGAAAGAAAAATAATCTCTTTTCTTTCCATTCAAATAATAAAGCCCAGAAAGCCAATGTATTGAACACAAGTGTAACTTTAAATACTTTCACAATTACTGTGAAATTACATCACTAAGGAAAAATATCTCTTTTAGTACTTGGATGAATTGTGGCCACCTTGGTCCTAAAGGGAATGTTGACAATATCTGATCTGCAGATTAAAGGTGCAAAAGTCTTTTCTGTATTACATCAAATGACAACAATTCTCCATCATTTCCATGCAAAAGGGCAAAACTACAAATCCATTCCTGTCTAGACAGAAGAAATAATGGTTTTTTATCTAAATTGTCTCGGGCCACTGCTGGAACGTTCATGGAAAAGCTCTACTACTAATGAATAAAAAGACAATTTTTTTACAATTAATGAGTCAGATATTTTAAGCACTGCAATTTGAGGACAGAAAGCTATTAGATTTAGAGAAAGAATGGAAGAAAATAATGAGATCAGAGGGGTGAGCTATTTTGGTACCTGAGAAAGGTTGTTATTCTAATTTAATATTTGTCATGCAGTAGCAACTTTAAAATGAAGAATCTAAAGTAAAGATGCTTGAATCTTGGATACCATCTGGAAAGTTCAGCTGAAGAGAATCAGGCATAAGGAAAGTAATAACATTAGTAAGTGAAAATATGTCTGTAAAACACATTTTTTTAATTCAAAACAGGGGGGGAAAAAAAAGCAGATGGTAGAATTTGGAAGGGAAGATTAGAAATTAACATATTAATGGCCAGATCCTGCAGTGACTGGAATAAACAGAGCTTTCCCATTGATTTTAATGAAAGTAGAATAAAGTATGTCACCAGAAGTGGTGAGAAAAGGTTGTAAACATAAAAGACCACATTCTCCAGTTGAGGCAGTTTTCTGCTTTATAAACACAAATTGAATTTCAAGGGGCTAAACAGAACCACAGGCCAAGCCCTCTAGTCAAGGGAACAGTTTTCTGGAAAACAGTTAACAAAAGTAGCTTCATTCCTTTGGATTTAAATTTTTTATGATGGAAAGATGTGACTCAAACAGATACCCATTTGTACTTAAACTAGGGCAGCCCTATACTTACATCTTCAACAAATCTAGGTAGCTCAAATCAAGAAGGAAGGACTAGCTCCCCTGTAATCCTGTGTTCCCTCTATAAAGTTCAGTTTGAACAAGGGTATCTGTCACCAAGATAGAATTACTGTTATATTGCAGAACTCCACTGGTTTACGACTATGTATACCACACTTTATTCTGCATTTACAAAGCATCCTCTTCTAGGAAATGGAGAGATATGTCCTCCTAAAGGCCCCAAAGGCATAAGCTTGTATTTAGGCAACGAAAAAGGTGTCATTTAACCCACAACGGGCATGAGGAAGATTTTCTCAGATAAAAACCTTATTCTGTGAAGCAAACACATTACTGGGAGTGAAGCTGCATTTTCATATTGAATTGATCTGTTTTGCTTCTAAGGGTCATTGCACTGTGTAAGCAAAGAGCAAGGGATCAAATGTTAAAAAAAATATTATTGCATAACAGAGTTTGTTATTTCAAAAAATATGTAGCTATATACATTATTTACTAGTTCTTGGTTTTAATTAAAAACAAATAAAAAGGTGAATATAAATGGAATTAGGAATACTGTGCTAATTTACATCGTTTAATTTCCTGAAATACAATAATTAAAGTAAACACTAATTACTAAAACTATTTTTCATTTTTAAAGTGCAAAATGTACTTATTTCTCAAGTATCCTTATGTTTTTACAAGAGCTCTCTCTTGTGGCTATAACCGTTTCTGCATTGTAACAAGCTCAGGTATTTTGAGGACCATTTTAAAAATATTTTTTTATTGCAATTTGAGGTAGTAGGAAAAACAATACCAGAACTTTGTCTGGTCATGCAGCAGATAGGGATAATATAGCTATACATCTGGAGAAATAATTCTTATTCACCAAAACATAGGCTATTGAAAATAGTTTCTTGTATTTTATTCTAATAGGGAAGCTTAAAATAATAGCCAGCCTAGAAAAGATAGCAAAAATTATTGCTGCAAAAGCAAAGATAGAACAATCATAATAAATGTAACATATGATCAGGAGTACTGGCCACACAAGATTGAAGAACTCCTTAAAAATAATGAAGAAAAAATATGAAACTGCAATTGTTTCTGCTTCTTTTGTGCAGTAGTTTACCTCTGGTTATCCTCTGCATAACAAGGATATACTCGTAGCAAGTGAGAGGTGTTCAGAAAGGGATTTGAGCCAAGTTGTTCTGTGATGTTGTATTCAGTATTGGTCATCTTATAGCAGGTACTCACTTAAATGAACTATGCTGAGGACCTGGTCCACACCATCTACTGCCTGCATTCATGCCTGACCCCAAACTTTTACCTGCAACTTCTTCATTCTCATAAAAGAGGACTTCTGGGAATCCATTACGGTAAACCTTGATGTCTGGGCAACCTCCCTTTTCTGCCCAGAAGGAAGGGATTTTCAGCAGTATGTCTGCTGATTAGGAGAGAACAAGGCAAAGCAGCTTTAGGAAATGGTGTACTGCAGAAAAGGCGCTGTGATTGCTATCAAGGATTAGACATTTCATGTTTAATGCAGAATTTGGACATTTGAATAATGGAAGCTAAATCTCTGTTAAAGGGAGAAAATAGAACTCTGGAGTTTAGTACTAATGGGAGTTACACTCTCCAATGTTTGGCAAGTAGATTAATTGCTCTTTATTAACCCACTCGCATCAAATGGTGATGAAATGTCTTTAGGCAGGCTATGGGACTTTTGTTTGACATGGCTTTTCTGCTTCTCAGAGGCATGTACTGATATGTAGCTGCAGTAATAATAAATTTTATAAATCCGGCTTTCATTTTTCCCAGCTCACTGCTGTTTTACTGACTCACTTATTAATGTTTAAGGATACTTTGAGATCCTCAGATGGAAGCTGCTAGATCAAAAAAGGTTATTGTCTCATGAAAGGTATCTGAAGAAATCAAGTTTAAAATATCTGCAAGCCCTTGGATGATTTTTGTATGCTTATAACTTTCCATACAGCTAATAAAGGCTTTCCTAAAAAGGCAAAAATTTACCCTTGAAATCAAAAAAATCTGTTCTTGCAAATTAGTCAAACTCTTTTTAAAGTACACAAACCTCTAGTTTGCATACCACCAGAAGAACATGATGGATGAAAATCTTCAGTCTCAGGAGCTAAAGCTAGGTCAATAGCTATGTCAAATTAAACTTTCTGGGCATGGGGTTGAATTGAATGACCCAAATCTATTAATAAATGCTTTTAACAACAAAAGGAGAGTGGCTACATATAAAATGCCAGCTGACATTAAGACACAGTAGCTGGAATATTCAACTTTCTAAACCATATCTATGAATTAGTTAAGAGTTTGCTATTTGGCTCAGATCAAAAGTATTCCTGAGAATGGTTTAAGAGCTTAAAAATACAGACAGTTGCATTGCCTGACTGGTTCTACTTAAGTTACCAACACAGATGCAGTCTAGAAAGTGATTGTGCATGACATAGATGTAAACACTGAGGTGACTCAAGAGTGGAAGGATTTATGGTGATATTTAAATATTAAAGCTTATCAAACTAACTTGAAAAAATAACATGTCATTACATTCCTGGATTAAAGTAACTCCTTTATCAAGTTGGAGAGAAAAAGACAAATGGACTTAAATATAACTATTGTTGAGTTTCTCAATATTAAAAAAATACATTCAAAACAAGTAAATTTAATGTCACAATTCTCAAAATACACTCTGATTCAACAATAAATAATAATAAAATGTCAGTAGTTTTATTTGAATGGGTAGTTTAACTGACTTCAGAGGCTAAATTCTTAGGGATTTACACGTTAAAAAAGTAAGACTGACAAGCCTTAGTCCCAAGCCTATGTGAACTCAGCATAAAGCCATGGCCTGGTACTACCAGTGGCATGATTGTATTTACTGCACTGCAGAACGATGCTCTCAGACTCTACCCTCTGGCCCTGATCTATCATTCTACTGCACCTCCATGTGGCACCTGCTTGGTGTGGGGAGATCATTCATGGGATGTCCTGATCTCTACAGGAGGGCCATGAATGGATCCAAGCCCTTCTCCTGGCACACACAGATTTTCACTGATATTCTTTATTTCCAAGTGTTTCTTATCCAGTTTAGAACTGGACCATAAATCAGGGAATAAGAACTGGGAAAGAGCATTTCTTGTGAAGAAATTACATAAATTTTGAAGCTTGTTTTGCTTGCTGCTGGTAGTGCTTACACTAAGTCAAGGACTTCCAGTTTCCCATACTCCATCAGTCACCAAATGCACAAGAAGCTGGGAGGGAGCACAGCCAGGACACCTGACCTGAACTGGACAATGTGATAATCCATATACTAGGACATCATTCCCTGTATATAAACTGGAGAGAGTTGGTCAGAGGGGGCTGTTCACTGCTGGGTAATGGCCAGGGCATCAGAGGGTCAGAGGAGTCAGAGGCTGGTAAGCAACTGTATTGTTCATCTCCAGTGCGTCCTGGGTTTTATTCTTCTCTCACTTTTTTCTTTTTCTTTTTCTTTTTCTTTTTCTTTTTCTTTTTATTTTTCTTTTTCTTTTTCTTTTTCTTTTTCTTTTTCTTTTTCTTTTTCATTAAACTGTTCTTATTTCAACCCATGGGTTTTAGCTGTTTGCTGATCTCTCCCAAATCCCAGTGGGGGAGGTTGCAGAAGTGAGCTAGCAGCTGTGTGGTGTTTAATTGCTGGCTGGGGTTAAACCACAAAAAGTCCTTTTTGAAACACAAGGTGGGGCATGAAGGGTTGATATAACAACAGATCTGTCAAGAGCATGTTAAAACAATTTTTTATAAGTCTATATAAGTTGAATATTTATTTGCTCTCAGAGTTGTGCTTCTTCTCAGAGCTACATTTAACTTTACTTGCAGTGTGTGCTCTTTATCACACTATTGTGCTATTATCACCTCTGGGCGCTGGACTAAGGTTATCGTGTTGCTGAACTTTGTAACACTGCCTTGTGATATGATGGAATTACTTGTCCTGAAACTAGTCTGGTGTTTGCATTCGGCATTGCCGCAGCTCTGTACTTCGGGAGCCATCTATCGGAAATGGTTAATAATTACATCTTTTACCTACTCGGAGAGACATTCTGTAGAGGAGACAGCCTCCCATAGCTTCTTCTTCTCCTGCAGGACAATTGCAATAATGTTTAGGAATTTTGAAAATTTTTAATATCCTTGGGATGTTGAAGCCAACATAGTCCTATTGCTAGGAACCATGAATGTGGTTCAGATCTTGTTTATGACTGAGCAACCCTTTGTGACTACCCCAATTTCTGTGATAAGCACTGCAGCTACACAAAGCCTGGTGATGAAGACTGTGGTTATTCAAACCCCACTTAGGATGGGACACTGCAGCTACTCAGACTCTGGTGATGAGTGGTGCAACTGAACCAGAGAACCAATCCATGCCTGTACAAGTAACCTCTCTCTATAACCAGAAATGGACATGAAAGTCAGTTTGCTGCTTACTAAGGGGAGCAAAACAGGGTCACTACAAGAACAGGAGGAAGAAACAGAACAAGAATTAAAACCAAAAGTTCCTGTCTCTGAGTGTGTTATGGGATAAATGAAAAAACTTCATGTTATCACCTGGCTTGTCTGACGTTGTGATAACAAGTATAACAGGCTGCCATTAGAGGATAGAGAGGTCAAACAGATGGCATCACTTCCTATGGAAAGAGGCTTTGATAAGGCAGCTGGAAAAGGGACACAAGTCCCGAGTCTCTGGAGTCAACTCCTGTCAAGTGTGAAGGCAAGGTAGCTCTTTCAAGGAAAATATTGTATGTCACACAGATAAATGGGCCATGATGGAGAGAGGTATCTAGCACCTGAGGGATTTAGCTGTGGTAGAGATGATCTATCATGATTTAAACACCATGCAGATCTGGAAGTCCAATGCAGATGAGCCATGTGGTGGAAATTTAAATAGAGCACAATTGTCACATGCCAACCCAACGGCAGCAATGACCTGGAGAGACAGAATCACCATCAATGCATGAATTGTCCCACCAACTCTGGAAATATAAATAAAACCTCTCTTCTCCCTAAAGGTTGGCATCTTGGCAATGGAAATACTGTCCAAAAAGTGGGGAAAACTATCCCACGGGTTCCATCAAATCAAAAGAGGATATGTCCCACGTCCCATCTCTATGTACTTGCATCTCAGCTTTGGACAGTAAGTATTTTTTTCCTCAAGGGTGAGGATACAGAATAATACAGTCTCCTTCCTGTGTGGCCAAAGAGACAACATGAGGAGGTGGGATGGAAAAACTACCTCTACCCTAGAAGCATAGGTGTGGGAATCACAGGGAAAAACAACCACAAATGGGAGTCGTTCCAGGGAAGTTGCTGCTCTAGTCTCCAGTGGGCAGCAACTCAGAGAGTGTAGAACTGCTGATATTACTCCTGATTCTATGGAAAAGAATTCTAATCTGTTTTTCACAAGAGGTAAGTGGAGATTCCTTTGATCAGTACTAGAGAGGCTTGGCCTCTACTCAGGTGGAAGAGAGGGATAACCAGATTTGCTGGTATGTGTGAATTTGTTGGCCTGGCACATCAGACTCACAGAGATAAAAGGGTCCAGTAAGATGCTGGTGCACAGTGTACCCTTATGCCTTGAAGTTATACAGGAACAGGACCCACTTGTATTTCCAGAGTGACAGGAGGATCTCAACAGCTAAACCTATTGGAAGCTGAAATGAGCCAAACTAGGAATGAGTGGTAAATTATCTTGGCCCAGAGGTTCCAAGCATCTTTGGCATAGACTAATTATCTCAGCAAAGATGTATTTCAAAGGCCCAAAAGTAAACCACTGGGTTTTCAGTATAGTTGTCTTGGGGATGGAAGAAAATAGCAAGTTGTTCTACCTTGTCTGATCTCTCCCTTTTGTTTTGGGGTTGCTGAAAGCAAAAGAATGACAGGTACCTATCACTACCAGCACAGGGCACCAGTGACAGTGTGTACCAACTGAGACTTAACTGGAGAGCCAAGGAACGATCAGCAGGACCCACTCATCCTACAGGAGTCCCACATGGATGGTGAAAAAGTCTTATGGTTTATGGAGTCTAATTTGTCAGTTCAGCTTTTGAATAATTAATTGCCTCCCTTCAAGCTTGGCCTTGATCTTGATCATCCAGCTTTCCATTCATATCATGGTACATCCCTCCAGTCCTATTCTGACAGTTTGTCCCCAAAGGCTATATGGGATGTTGCCAAATAAGCAATTATTAACTCAATTTTAATTTTTAATGTTTTTCATCCTAGAAATTATTTTGTTGTTTGCTTTTTAATTCTTTATTTCAGATGGATACTTGGGGACTGGATACTTCCCCATGAGAACTGAGTCACAGAAGACACAAGATACCCCAGCCTTTTCCACATCATTTTGAACTATCTTGCCAGCCCTGATCAGCAGAGGACCTACATCTTCCAAATACTTCCACTGAATTTCTGACCATGAAAAATAGCAAATAAAAATGCAGAAATGAATGGAACTTACAGATTGGTGGCACTTCGGGTTTAAGAATTTTTGTGTGGGTTTTTTCCCCTCAATGTGCAAAATAAGGTTTTCTCATTGTCTATCTTCAAAACACCAAATATTTATAATTTCATACTTTAAATATTGCACCTTTGGTTTTATTTTCAGCAGTAGTCATGTAATGTGATCATAGAACAATAAATAAAGACAAGGCAATTCAAAAGGTTGTATTGTTAGATCAGAGCTTTTTACTGAAATGTAATTATATGTATTATTTCTCTGAAATGTTCTGCTTTAGAAGACATGTAACTACATTGAACTCCTTTTCATATAATGAAAAATCAAACAAAACAACAAAAAGCAACTCAAACAATAACCCCCTCTTAAATTCTTCAGAATATTTGGAACAGAATTTAAAAGTAATATGCCTGAATCAAGACAGTCAAAAGACATAACATCTTTTGTAGTCAAAGATATGTTTTCTTTGTAATATTTATGACTTTAAGCCAAGAATGTCAACTCTCTAAACTAACTGTATAATTGCAATTGAATTTACACATGGAACTGTAAAAAACAATCTCCCCTTATTGTGGAAATGGGTGTTAGAATTTGCCAAAAAGGAAAGGCATGTGAGTTGAAATTCTGTGAATGGAAATTCAGGATTTTTAAAATTATAGTTTTATAAGGTATCTCTTAGTCTGAGCAGTATATGTCTTCAAGGATAAATAATTTATTAGATCCTAATAACTTTGCAATCTTTATGAGGTAAAATTGTCTTTTAAAAGCTGATACTTATTGCTAAAAAAATAAAAAAAAAAATCATAACAAGTTAAGACGTTGAAAGTGATGAGATTCTTTTTCCATGCTATGTAGATGAAAACAGATTTTTTTATGTTGTATGTACATCGTGAAAGATAACACATCATCAGAAGTTAAATGAAGGGCACACACTGCAATAAAAATGTTAAATTAGCAACTCCTCTACTTCTTATGTTTTCATGTTTGTTTCCTATCAAATAATCAGTAGATTTTTTTAAAATTCTTAATAATTGTTTTCTTGATTCTACATAACTTTTTTAACACTGAGCCAGCTTATATAGCTTGTCTGTTCACAGAGCAGTTTGTGATGACATATATCATCTGTCATCCTCTAGTAGGGAAACATTAATGGCCTTTAAAATACATAGGCAGCAAGTAAGGATTTTATGCTTCATCAGTGGTGGATGTTGCACTGAATTTATCAGTGTGAAGCAGAGCATAAGAGCAAAAAAGATTGAAAATTAAGTCAGAACTTTGAAGCAATGGAGGTAGAAAACACGAAACCCAGCAGTGATAAATGGAAGAACAAAAAGAAAAATTACTTTTGAGTGTGAAAAGACACAGCCCCTCCACATGCAGACCAGACATCCAAGAGCATGCAAAATGAAATTACAGTTGTAAGAGTTCACTTTGTGGATTATCTGTTTGATCTGTTGCAAGCTGAGTGGAGGAGAGGAGAGGAGAGGAGAGGAGAGGAGAGGAGAGGAGAGGAGAGGAGTTGAAGGGATGTACAGCAATCCTATAGTCCAGCTGCCTGACCTGTTCAGGGCTGACTAAAAGTTGAAGTACATTCTTAAGAGAGTTGTCCAAATGCCTTGTAAAGACTGACACTGTTGGGGTATTGACTACTTCTCTAGGAAGCCTGTCACAGAGTTTGGCCACCTTCTCAGCAAAGAAATACTTCCTGATATCCAGTGTGTTCCTTCCCTGGCACAGCTTTGAACCATTCTCATGCATTCTAGCACTGGATACCAGGAAAAGGAGATCAGCAGGTTCCTCTCCACCTCCTGAGGAAGCTGTAAAGAGCTGTAGGAGCTGTGAGGTCACCCCTCAGCCTCCCCCTCTAGAGAACCCCATAGGATATTCCTCAGCCACTCTCCACAGGACATTCCTTCCAGGTCTTTCCCCAGTTTTGTTGCCCTCCCCTGGGCACAATCAAGCATCTTCACATCCATCTTAAATTGTGGGGTTCAGAACTGCACACAGCACTCCAGTGAGGCTGCACTGATGTTGAATACCGCAGGATAATCACCTCTATGGGCCAACTGGTTACAGAGTTTTTGGTGTATCCCAGGATGCAGTCTTCCCTTCTGGCTTCCAGGGCACACTGATAGTTCCTATTGAGCAGCTGTCTACCAGCACACTCATTTATTCTCGAACAATATCTGTTCTATGATCAGGTAGGTACTCATTCAGCACAGCCTAATGGACTAGCAGCCAGCTAATGCTATAATGTGGGGGTTTCTGAAGTAGAGATGGGCTAAACTCTGTCACATACTGCCAGATGGACATATGTGAATATAGTCATATGTGTCCAAATGTTTTGATCTGCTGCTGTATATATATATGTATATATAAAAGGTACCTTTGCATACAAATAAAACCAGAAAATAGTTAGACTTTCTTTGGAAATATTTTCTTCCCAAATAGCATGGTAGAAACAGAAATCTTGACGTTGAATTCTTTACTGGGGTTTTACTTTCTCCTATAGGTGTTGTCGGAAAGATCACTCAGAACTAATACAATGAAACCCACTCCAAGTACTTTCTTTGAATGAGCATGATGCAGTCGCAATGGTTTATTGAAGTGTTTGGTCAAACGTCCACCAGATGTCAGTACATCCTTGCACAATCACACAGGTTGTGGAACAGGGATGTTTGAAAAAACTGGTCCTGATACACCATCCAGAAATGCAGTGTTGCATATCACTGATGCTGCTGCTGCAAAAAAGGTGCAAATTAGTGCAATTTTAAAAATCCTTATGCTTTCTAAATGACAGATAAAAAAATAGGATTTTGATTCTGATTTTTTCTATATCAAGCACTGTTGCTGCTAGCTAGTTACAGCTGCTTTGAGATTTCATTTATGAAAACAGAAACTATGTGGCAGAGAACTGCCCTGTAGATATTGTAACCAACCATATTCTTAAATATGAGAGATTAGGAAAGAAAGAAAGAGCTAGACTTCTTGAATCATAATAAATGAAGACTAAGGAATAATTTTATGGTTGCCTTCAAATATCTATACTGTCTTACAGCGTGGAAGGAGCCAGACTGTTCTTGGGCAAGTACAGCTATAAGGTATAAGACAATAAATACCAGTTGCAATAAGGGAATTCATGATTTGTCAGAAAAAAACCCCACAATCCACAACTGGGTCACACTATGCTTGTTCAATCTGTCTTCAGATATTAAAAAAATCAGTCAAAGAAGATAATAAGCAAGTTCATCAAACTTTGAAGTTAGATCCAGCTTCAAAGTTGGTTTGACAGGGTTTGGACCAGGTGAGCTCCAGAGGTCCTCACCAATCTAAATTATCTTCTGGTTTTATTTCATTAGTATTTCAGAAGCAGGAAACCTAAAGGTACATAAAACCTCATTAGGCTCCAGGTGTCAGATGTTTTCTTTGTTGTCAGATGTTTTCTTTTTTTAAGATAGTTTATGGAAATCAGGAAATCAGCCTCCTGACTATAACAGTCAGCTATATCTTTCCTATCATGTGGTTGGCAGCTGCACTGAGACGCCTCAGTGATTTTCTGTATTTTTTGCATGAAACATCTCCACATATCTCCATTCATGATCATGAAAACTCTGCTCAATAACAGTTTAGTTTTTGAATGTCATCATTTGGTTTTGTATCATTATAAATCTGACAAGTTTGTTTTATTTCCTGACACAGTATTAAATACTTCACATAAGTCTAGTGATTTTTGATGACAGCCTCAGTTAGAAAGTGTTTCAGGACATAGTTTGCATTGTTTGAAGAGTTTAATAGTATGAATTGCAACATCACCAAAATAGAAACAAAGACAACCTAAAGCTAATATCTAACTTAAAGAAACAGGTACTTTCTGGTTCAATAAGAACAATTTAAAAAATAATTTTAATGAGAATTACTCTCATTATTCAAATATACTCTCAGTAATTAAATATATTTTTCCTGAAAATCTATGGACATATTACAGAATAATTGCATTCCCTTTCATTTTTTCTGCAAAGCTTCTCTTAAAAATTCTTCAGATGCAACTTAAAATTTTCAATACACAATTACTTTCTCATAATCTTCCAAATTCTTTGAATGATAGATGCCTGTTATCCTCAACAATTTTACAATACCTAACATACAAACTAAGACAAATTACTTATCATAGCTTTAAAACAGTGGTGCTTGTCCAAGAAGTTTGATAACAACCTTTACCTTGGTTATAGCATGGTACTACAAGTGCCAAGGTTGGGTGCTTGACCCCTGTATGGGCCATTCACTTAAGAGCTGGGCTTGGTGATCCTTGTGGGTCCCTTCCAACTCAGAATGTTGTCTGACTGTAATATTCCTATTGCTTTCACTTTGCCTTATGTTTATTTTTGTGAATAAATATTTCATGCTATATTTAAAATAATACTGCTATTTTACTCACAAGATTAATCACAACCTTACATGACCTAAGACCTAGGACGCAACCCATAACTGAAATGTAGAAGAAACCTAAAGTATTTTCTTCTAGAAAGAAATGGAAATTGTGTTTTATACATAATTTCTGAGATAATAATATAATTTTCTTGATTCCCTGTTTTTTGATAATGATCCCTAAAGGCACAAAGTGATGTCCAGAGGCCTAAGGCTGCTCAGAACAGCAGTTAAAATATTTAATACTAGCTGACAACAGAATGTGTTGTACTGCAGGGATGTATTGATATAGCATCTAAAAGCTTTTCTTGGTAAGCCTTAGGCAAAAATTAGAGGTGTGAGGATAGTGTCCTGACAAAACCAGAACCTACTTCCCCAAAGGGATGGGTCACCACTGGTGCTGTATAAGATGAACTGTGTAAGATTTTACCTCATTTATCATGTTATTCTCTTTCTCAGTGTTCCAGTTAATGCCTGTTGAATTGTCAGCAGTCAAAAGAATCATGCTTGGGTATTCATATTTTATAATTTGGAGACAGAAAATGTTTGGGAGGTTTTTTGTTTGATTTTCTGAATTTTTTTGGGGGTTGTTTTCATTTTTTGGTTGCTTTTGCTGTTGTTGCTGTTTTAACTGCTGCACAGTTTTCCTTGTTTTCAGCATCAGGATATTTGAAATCCCACATGATTACAGCTCAGGGCACTTCACAATCTCTGCTTATCTGCATAAACAATTCAGTCTACTTCCTTGTTTCACCCTGCAGATACAGCAGTTTATGTCTGAAATACTTTTGTATTATACTTCATCTTTTATGTCAGACCAGTTTGCTTTTACAGTTTACCAAAGTATTCTGTCACATAATAATACTCTTATTTTATTATTTTATAAATACCATCACATCAACAATATATTTATTTCCTACCAAAAGGAAATTTCTCTGAAGATTTTTACAGCAATTGCAAATACAAATGTCTAAAGAGTGAAGTACAGTTTAGGATACAGGAATATTACTTGTTTTTCAGGGATATCTTGTACCACACAGGTAATTTTTATGTGTCTTTACCTGTAATTAAAAACAAATATGTACATTTCTTAGTGCTCAAGTGAGATGAATTAGACTCAATAAACAATCTAGTAAAAATATTAAAATTTGATAACTTCATTATGAGCATAAATAAGTGAAAGATAAATGAGCCTACACAGTTGTTATAGTAGATTGTAATATGAAGACTTCCAGAGCCACATTATGGTAACTCCCAGTTTTCTTTCCTATAATATAAGAATGGGAGAATGTGTCTGCATGCTGAAGTAAGAAAGAGGCATTTTTTATTGGCATGACATTTAATGTTGTTTGGTGTAAAAATGAAACATATCACTACTTTCTGACTGCTGAAACTGGTGACTAAGTAATGGGAGGGATTGACAGTTCAAGTGAGAAAATATGCGTACGCTTTTGGACAGTATGGGGGAAAAATATATTGTTTCACAAACATTCCATGCTTATTAGGATTCTAGCTGTATAACAGCCTATTAACAGGAGTATTTGCTTACAAACCAAAATATCATATTTCTGGTCCTCCAGGCAAAGAGACTGTAACAGGAAACAAAGCTAAGGCCTTCCCAAACACCACTGTGTCCTCCAAACCATCCTTGTGTGGTTTAATTTGTTTGTTCTGGTTTCCTTCAGACTCCATAATATCAAGAATTAATCAAAACCTTGTAATTATTAAGCATAATGACAGGTCACTTACTGATGCTTGTAACAACCTGTCAAAAGGACATTTTAACATTCACAGGTTTCATTTCCATTTCTAGACCTACGGCAACAGCCACAAGACAGTGCTCGTTTACTGTTTCTCGTTGAAGTGATTTTATAGCCATTGTTGTATTCTGTGGTAAAAGAATTGTAGAGTGGAGAGGATTAAGTAATAGAATTGAATAATAATCATTCTGTATGAAAAAGAGAGAAAGAAAATCATGTGCAATTACTGGAAATAAAAATAGGATTTAATAATACCAGACTGGATATAACCATAAATGGTTAAAAAAATTTAAGCAAAGAATGGAAAAAAAGCTAAAGTAAAATATGTATGATAAAAGAATATCTTTAATTACAGATAAAATGCAGCACAAACTCAAGCTTCACAAGGATATATGTACATAGAGACATCTGAGTTCTCATGTGGAACTCAACTGAATTGGCACATTACACAAATGTAGGAGTACTTTTCACAGGGATCTGGGAACACTTTGACCTGGGAGAAAAAAAGCAGAAATGTTATTGTAAAAGAACAATCAAAAGCTATTTAATTGTTTTCATAGAATGCAAAAAACTACCTGTGCTCCTTAGTCCTTTACTGCCACTCCTGTAACTGTAATCCTTCTTGATGAGGCTCATACTGCTCCTGGCTGCATCTCTAGTGCCTGCATGAAACTTTACAAATGAACAATCATCGGAAGGCTGTATGAAGCTTGGTATTCTCTCAATGAAATCCCTGAAACATGCCCCTGGTAAGCAGCACACCTCTTACACATCACATTAGCAAGTAGGTGTAGGCACACAGTTTGTGGTAATTGGGAGAGGGGCTGCAGACAAGACTCATCCCTAATGGGCCACAGCTGAGAAAAGCAGGTGACCAATATTGAAAGCAATGAAATGCACAGTGCCCAGATGCTCTGAGCCTCAGCCCCAGTGGGCTACAGCTGTGCAGGGCAGGTGAGCAGCATTGAAGGTAACGAGATGCGGAGTGCCCGGATGCGCTGACCAACCACCAAAGGGAACAGAGAGCAGGCAGGGGTAAAGCATGTAAGATAAAGGAGATAAAAGTTTGGGCTAAAGAAGAAGGGTAGCTGTTTGAAGCCTTCTGGTGTGGTAGGATGTTTTCCTGTATGGGTGAAAGCTTTTTGAAATTTTGTGGTGATACTCTGTGTATTGTGGTCATCTCAACTGTGACACTTGCTGTGGCATATGCTGAGACAAGCAGGTGCCACTGCACCTTTCAGAAGATAGTTGCCTGCTACTATCATTCTAATAATAAAGCTAAAATAGAGCTGTTTATATAACTCCACGAAGTCGTGGTTTCATTGATTATGAACCCAGTGACCATTCCCACACCACCAGTCCTCACACACTTACTTACTGAATATCTTGCCTACTAACACTTTTCTTTTTTTCTCTACATTGAAACCATGGTTTTCACTTACCAAATTTTCATCTAACAAATCCTCTGCTTTCTTGGTCTGTAAGAATATTTGATGTTGTGTAACAAGCAAAAGCTAATGAGAAATGAAACCCTAAAAGAAATAGCAATCACTTTGCAATGAATAATAACAAAGAGTTTTCAATGTATTTTTTTTTGCAGGTATTCTTCCTCTGAACAACTGTGTTGAGACAGATCTAAAGATACTGATAAGTGCATGAAGTTGGAGAGCTCACATACAGGGACATTATTTCAAAGTAATGTGTACCTATGCGTTAAAAGAGAAAACAGTATTTTAGAATATGGGGTGAGAAGAGAGTAAAACTTAAGATTATAATAACAATAGCATCAACAGCAATAATAATAGTGTTAATAACTCCCAGTTATTTATAGTACAGTGAGTATTAAACTGAACTTGAAAAAAATTCCTTGAAATAAGCTTTCACAGCCAATAGAGTCTCCTGTGGGAAATGAAGTGCGTTATTTCTCTTGAACATTTAAAACTAAATCAGGCAAAACTCTATTGAAAACTTGACAAGGGGTAATTATGAATCACCAGACTGATGAACCATTTGACATAATACATCTTCTCTTCTAGTTAAATTATATTATTCTGTTACTTAAATTATGTTCCTTCTCATTTCTAAGCAGAAATTTTTCTTGTAATGAGTGTTTTATTCATAATGAAGATGCCAATCATTTTTGTTTGAAATGGCAGCTTTTCTTATGAAGTCACATTTTTTCATTTATGTATTTGGACTTGACTGAAAATAGCTTTTATCAATCTATTCATTCTGTAAGGCTCAGCAGACATGAATTTACAGTGCTGTATCATGCATTTGTTTAATAGAAGTCACTGTTAAGTATACTATTTGACAGTCATACCTGCATTGGAAGCAAAGTGTTCGATATTTGTCAGTTTAAAGGAGAATTACAAAATAAATCTTTATTTTTGTTTGCCCTTTTATACATTTTACTAAATCATGAAGCAGACATTAACTATTTCTATGATTTGGAGATAATACTAAGTCATAAAATCAAAATAGCTGTATCTGGTTTAGTTCTCACAAAATCTTTATAATATACTATTATTTTTTTTTACGAAAGATTCAGATTTCAGTAAAGCAGCAAAAGTTCCTCAGAACTTTCAATACATCAAGAACAACAAATGACTGTTGGTTCATTCCAGCCAAAAACTGAGCTCAAATTTTTTATTGCATAGATAACTTCCAAAACATGAAGTAAACTGACTAAATTAAATCTTTCTGGATGGGGATTCATCTTCATAGAGTTAAAATATTTTCAGTGCATATTCTACATTTAAATGAATGTCTCTTTGTCATTTTAGATTTGTGTAATCTACTTTAGGATGAGAAGACTGCTACTTAATCTGTATGATTATAAAAATCAAATAAGGTAATAAGTACAAGAATTTATATTGAAAGCAGCTGAAATTTAGTGAGAAAGCAGAAAACAAATGATCAGATACAAAAGTGCTCTTCCTGTGTTTTTTCATAAATCTGGAACATGTATCAGAAGATTAGCCTTAGGATAACAGGCAAAAAGAGACTTAAAGAAGTTTCTGGTCCAACCTCCTGGTAACTGCAGGTCAGCTGTGAGGTCACATCAGGTTTCTCAGGCCTCTATTTAGGGGAAAACCATCATTTTCTGAAATTTAAAAAAGGAAGTTATCATACAAAATCAGAGAGTCACAGAATATCCTGAGTTGGAAGGGACCCAGAAGGATCATCAAGTCCAACTCCTGGCCCTGAACAGCACCATCCCCAAGAGTCACACCATGTGTCTGAGAGTACTGTCCAGATATTTGAACTCTGTCAGGCTTGGTGCTGTGACCAGTTCCCTTGGGAACCTGTTCCAGCCACCCTCTGGGTGAAGAACTTTGTCCTACTATACAACCTAAACCTCCCCTGACAAAACTTCAGGCCATTACCTCAAATTCTGTCGCTGGTAACCGGAGAGAAGAGATCAGTGCCTGCCCCTTCCCCTCATGAGAAAGTTGCAGACTGCATTGAGGTCCCCCCTCAGTCTCCTGTTCTCCAGGATGAACAGACCAAGAGACCTCAGCCACTCCTCATATGGCTTCCCCTCAAGGCCCTTCACCATCTCTGTTTTGTCTTGGATGCTCTCTAATAGCTTAATGTCTTATTCTGGAAGCCAAAACTGCCCCAGCACTGGAGGTGAGGCTGCCCCAGTGCAGAGGGGACAATCCCCTCCTTTGCCCAGCTGGCGATGCTGTGCCTGATGCTCTCCAGGACACGGCTGCCCCTCCAGGCTCTGTAGCAATTTACATTTGGTTACTAGAGAACTGGACAGGGGCTTAAGACTCACAAACATTGGTAGAGCAACCTTCAGATCATTAACCAAAGTAATACTGCTCTTAAACTAAAAAAGAAATTTTGTATTTAATTTTGGTGGTTTACTGTAGGGTTTTGTTGTTGTTTTTGATTGTTTTTTTCAAATAATGCTTTTGTGTAGTCTAAATTGTTGAGTTGTTAAGAATTTTTTGTAACAAGCAAAAAATATTTCAGAAGATAGTGTGATATTAAAAAAAGTCATAAAATGTAAACATGAGTAGGCATGTTCCTGAGATGTTATTGCTTTCCTAGAGAAGGTGGATATGAGTGTTTTTGTTGGTGGTTTGTTTTTTTTTTTAAGATTTGGAAAATGATTTAACAACATATTTTCCAGCTTATTGTAGATAGCAAAATCAATTAATCATAAGACATCCTGAACAGAAGAGGTTTATGGATCAGCATTTCTTGTGCTATGGTGGCCTAGAAAATGAGCTGGTATGACTGATGTGGAAGAAAACTTGCTATCAGAACAGAATCAATCTTTATGAATTTAGCTCTACATCATGCAATATATCAGTTTATTCTGAATCTTAGCTTGAGCAAGCCTAAGTCACACTTCATATCTATGACAGAAAGTATGGAAGGCTGCTCCTCTGTATTCCAAATTTCCATGAAGTAGTTAGTGAGCGTGCTGGATAGAGCCCTTACCACAAAACTTGAAGAGAACAAGGTATGATGGGGTGAAATACAAAATTTTTCTACAATGACTATTGAAAAGACTGGAGACAAATTTGTAGGAGTAGAAAGGAAGCTTCATTTTGAAAGAAATTCAATGGAATCCCATGAGGATGTTTGGGTGCTGAGTATGGGCATATCTGGCAAAAATATGCATTTTATAAGTAATGATCTAGAAAAGGACTGCTAAAGATAAAATTTATATATTTTGTCAAAGGCTAAAGAGTTACTGAAGGCTGTTATACTATGGATTTATCAGAAAATTAAATGGAGACAAAGCCTTATGAATATAATTCCCACAAAATTCACGTTAAAAAATATAATCCAGCTTTCTTGAACATACATTGAAGAGCTCTAAAGAGGGCTTTGTGACTGAAAAAAACCCAACTTTATCTAGGTAAAAAAAGAAAATAAAATATTTTACTATGTCTATGTTGGTACATAATAAAGTGTATGCAGTTCTGACCCTCTACCTTGAATAGAATCCAGAAGGTACGAAAAGATATGAAAAAGTATAAAGACTAGCAAAGGTGAAAACCAACTTGGAAACGCTTCTTGTGAAAACAACAATTAAAGTAGAACACTTAACCCTGAACAATAACAACAATTGTGGAATCCAATAAAGCCTAAACAAAATGTTGCCATTCATTTTCTGGTTAAAAAAAAGATTAGTTTCTATTGAGCAGAACAAAAGTCCCTTATTATAAATACTGTACGTCCTGGTATTCATTTGGGATTTATTTTAGCAGTATGGTACAGCATAGTCACACCAAACATTTGTTGCTTTCATAAAGTTGGTTTCTTAGGGAAAAGAATAATTGCCTTCCATACTTCTGCACTGTATAGGGATGTACTTACATATTACATAAAACTGATAAGAATTAATTTGGTAAGAGACAAAGGCTGAGGGAAAGGCTGAGGGAAGTTCTTTATGCCTTCTTTGCCTCAGCCTTTACTAGCAAGACCAGTTTTTTACTGGGCACCGAAACCTCTGAGCTGGAAGATAGGGATGGGGGCAGAATGAAGCTTCCCAACACAAATTTGGGTGGCGTTGTTATCTGGAGGGTAGAAAGACTCTGCAGAGGGATCTGGACAGGTTGGATCTATGGGTTGAGGAAATGAGATGAGGCTGAGCATGACAAAGAGCAAGATCCTGCACTAGAGCCCAAGAAACTCGATGCTATGGACCTAGGAATGTGTGGCTGAGTGGCTGAGTCACCATCCCTGGAGGTATTTAAAAGACTTGTGGATGTGGCACTGACGGACATGCTTTAGTGATGGTTTTGGTCAATCGTTTGACTTGATCTTAAAGGCCTTTCCAAGCTAAACAATTCTTTGATATTATGTGGCAAGGTCAGCTGCAGATCTAAGAAAATCACAACACAGAAGGAACAAATGAATAACAGAATGCTCTAAAATTTTTCTTCTGTACAGTTTTAGGTATGTGTCTTACACACACCTCATTTCATATTTCTACCAGGTAAGATTCACCACTGATATAGATATATTACATTGCACACAAGAGGTTTATGAGGGGCACAAGAGAGCTGCTTTCTGACACAAAAATAAGGGGAATATAAGTCTCTCCTATTAAAATGTCCACCAAAGCTATTCTCATGCTGAAAACATAAAACAAAGTCTGATATATTTTTTTGTCACTGAAAATACTTTTAGAAGCTATGAGTCACTATCCTTCACCTGGAAAAAAAAATTGTCTTGAGTTCACATAGCTCCTATTTCATGTGTTTCTTACGGAAAACTCATTCTACAAATGAAATAATAATTTTAATAAATTTTAATAATTCTTTAAAAATCTCTTCAAAATTGAAAAAGAGAGTTGGACTTGAACTTTTTTAAAAAACAGTGTGTGTTTCTTTTTTTTAATAAAAAACTGGCTTTTAACATGGATGTTTTTCTTTTGAATTCTTTACAAGACCTTTAACAGAAATATTATTACAAAGGAGACATCACAAGTTATCTAAATAATGATAACAAAACCAAACTCTGATAGAATTAATTAATGTTTTACTTGTTTGACTGAGAAAAAATATGTAGGAGATAATTTCTTAGAGAGAACAATTATTAAATATTCTACTAATTTGTGATAGGTCTGTATCTCTGTGTTCTCACTGTAATTATTTTTGAAAACTTAATGTCTTTTTCACTTCCTTTAGAATGTACAGTCTTAAAAAGCTCACTGAAGAAAGGACCCATAGTACACCATACTATCACAACAAAAAAATATTACTGTGAAAGTTGCTAAAGACCAAAATGCAAATTAAGACATCTAAAAACCTGTAATTTTCTGGATGTCTCTATTAAATAAAATGAGGCACAACAACATGATCATCTGATAACTTTGTATCTAAAAACACATTTGTATATTGTTTAATAGTGTCACATAATTGTATTTTCCTACCTCTGATCTTGAAATTTACTTAATATTCTTTCAAAACTACACAAAATCATACTGCAAGGTGGTGAATTCCGTTCTATCTATTTCTGTCTTCTGTTTAGTGGTGGTTTGGGGTTTTGTTGTTTAGTTTCCCTACCCCCCCCCCCTTCCCTTGTTATTTAAGACTACAGGTTTTTTGGAATTAAAATTGGCTGTGTTGACACAGTGAAAAAAAAGCTTATCCTTTCTCAAGTAATAACATAAATTGTTCGAGTAGTTATCAGTATTTCTATATTTCTGAGAGATCTAAGACACCCAAGGCTGCCAAAGCAATTGAATCATTTAATAGTATCATTTAATGTACTGCTTTGGCATTCTTTAAAATGAATCTGTTTCCCACACATTTGTAAATTCTGATGGCTCTACAGATTGTTCAACAGTATCTGTAAAGAAAAAGCTGGATCTAAAGTAGCAGCTGCTGTTTTGTAGCCCTTTGAATAATTACTAGAAAATGTATGAATCTTTTTCAAATATAGTCATACAGTTCACAAGACAATCCATGTCTTTGTAACTAAATGCATGCTGGATAAATCCCTAGTCCTCCAGCTAGAAAGTAATAGAATTTCTTGTGTCTGCAGCCATCAGTTAAGGTCTATCAGGGTGGACTGGTTTTATTCAACTACAAAGAACTTTCCCAGAGAATCTCTGTACCCTCAGGAGCAATCATCACTTCTTCAGTACTTTTTCAGTTAAGTGCTATATCACATCTCACTAGGACAATATACCAAAAAATGCACATTACATATCCTAAAATGACATCTGAGGGCATGTAGTGTTTTATAAGAGCACATAGTTTGCTAATCTTCACAGTAAAGGGAATAATTTGAGGCTAATTTTTCCATTTTGTTTATATGGAAGGTGCCTGGGGAACAAAATTTTCTGAGATCTGCAGTTGTGTTATGTCTTAAAGATAATGTGATTCTTCATTAAAAATAACAGCTTAAGAGTAAATAAGCATACGCTGCAACTGACCGGGAAATGAGAACAAGACTCCAGATGCACATTATCTGATGGTATGGAAACTCACAGAATATTTTAAATTTCTTTTATGAAATATTCAAGTACTAAGAAATAAAGAAATGTTATTTTCTTTAAATGCTATGAAATTTTATATAATTTCCATTAAATTATTTAGACTATTTTTATTATGTTGTGTTTTCCTTTAATTTTCCAATCTTTAAGTTTCGCCTTACAGAACTAGGGTATCAAAGCATCCTGAGACTAATTGATAGATTTCATAATTTATGTCTGAAAATATTTACATTTCTGGGATTAATTCTTATGATTACAGAAATCAACATTAAATTGCTGAATTGTGTTGGGAAAACTCAGCAAGAAAATCCCACAATGGTATATTATGAAAGTATATTTTATTTTTTAAATATGTTGTGTGAAATTTAGCAAACTTCTACATTACAAGATTAGATATTATTTAGTGTTTTAATTATGGCACCATTTCCTTTGGCAATACTGTATTAAAATTTTAAATAACCAAAGGGTTTTTTTCCCCTTCTGTTTGCTTAAATAAAGAGCCATCGGGAATTTCTACAAGATTCATCATTATCACTTTCACTTTGTGAAGTAAAATTATTATTCAGCACAGCAGGAGATGTAGAGCAGGAAAACTTCTGAAGGCTTCTCTTCAAAGAATAAAAAACATTCAGCATGCCTTGCAGTCACTTAATCAATTACAGTGCTAGCTACATTGCCAAATGCATTTTGAAAATAGAGAAATAGGCACCTTAGAAAGACATGACAGAAAACTTAGTGCTTAAACATGATCAGATTTCCTCTCCAACTGAAAAACCATACCTCAAACTGATAAATGTGAAAATTGTAATGCTTATAATTTTAGATCAGCCTGACTATTATAGATAAATCCTGCAAAACTAGCACAGCACATAAAAAACACCAAGACCACCTGCAGAATGATTGGAAAGTATGCATCAATATTTGCTTATCTGGAACTTTTGTATACATATTTTGACTAAAAGAACTCTAGATAAGGACTGGAACTTATTGCCTATGCTCAATAAAATGAAAGCATTACATTGTAGCAGTAAGTTTATGCAAATAAAATTGGAAAAGAAAGTGTCAAATACATGACAAATCTGAGTCATTCAAACTTTAATGTGCAAACATGAGATCTTTCTGAATTTTCTTAACCTATGTTTAGATTATACATAGATTCAAGGATATTTTATATGCAGTGTGTCACATGTGTTTGTTTTTTTTCCTAAGCACCATAGTGAAATGGACAGCATGAATTGACTTGCACTCATGGAAGGAAAAAAACCAAGCTGAAACTTAAAATGCTCTGAAGCTCTTAACCATTTTGCTTGACACCTGCACCTGCTTGGGATTTGCAGATCTGCAGGGAGCCTCTCAGAGATGTAAGGATCTTCTTCAGTGCTTTTCATTTGATCATGAAAAAGAATCAGGCTGAACAGATATTGCCTGTTTATATTTAACAGACTCAACGGAAGCACAGCTTATTTTAAATGTGATGACAGAAGATTGTCTCACTCAGCTGGGGTATGCACGTCTGAAGGGCAGATAACTTTTTCCCCTCAAAAACTGTCATTTCTGTCTTCACTGCTTTATGGATAAAGGCTGGCAATCTATACATCTCTAAGGTAAACTTTTCTTTATTTGTTGAAATAATATCTTCAAATTGTTTGGGGTATTAATTAGTACCCCTATGCAATATTCACTATTTATCTGTACTGATAAATGAAGTGAACCCAAGGGGCACACACTCCACTCACAGTCTGGCAGTCTGGTTTTCAGACATATTTCTCACATAATCTCTAAAGTCAGATGACCAAACTACTGGACATTTGGCCCTGAGTCCTCTCAGCCCTGTGGCACTCCTGGAACCCTAAGGCACAACTTCTTCAGTTTAAAACGTCTAAAATAATGTAATACATTTTCTCCCTTCCTTGCTGCCTTCTTACTTAATTTCTGTCTGCTCATCTGCCTGTCTTTCTGTGCACCTGTCTTTCCTTCCATCATTCTTGCTCTCCATCTGTTTTTATTTCAATCTTTCTTTCTTGTCTTTTTTTCTTTCTGTCTTCATCTGACTGTCTGTTACCCTTTCTTCTCTTCTTCATTTTCTCCAGTCATTTGCTTTTCCTTGCCTTCCTTCTGCACAGCACTCTTACTTGAGAGGTAAATCATGTATTTAGTATCCTGGGGCAGTTTCTTAATACAAGTTGATTTGTTTCTTTTCTCAATGACTTCTCTAAATGTATTTCTAGGAAATCATGGGTAATATTGTAGAGACAAAAGTGCCTACACTACCAGGTTGAACTTTTTACTGATTTTAGACAATAATTTTTGGTGTGAACTATGTCCTCAAAGTCATATTTTTGTTATTTGTTTTGTCTTGAAGAAAACTACCATGCATGCAACATGGATGATGGATTGACATCATGAAGAAAGAAAATTACAATGATGAAATTTGACAGCGAGTATATGTCTAAGTTATCCCACCTTATTTCTTGTAAGCAGAATGTGATATTGTCATCTGGGGCATGCTATTACACTGCTATTCTAGTTTTTCTCTCTTAGAATCTGGAATAAGGGAAAGAGAAATGGATAAAGAAGGTGTGGAGTCAGGACCTTATCAGCCAGTGGAAACACTTAATCCCAAACTCCTGGAATTCCTGTGTTGGTTTGGTATTTTTTTGTACTTCAAAGTGAATGTAATGCACAAACAGATTTACAAAAACTACCTTTCTTTTTTTTTTTTTTTCTTTCTTCCTACCAATAAAATATTTGCTAGTAAATATCAAACTGCTGCCTGAGGTAAGTATCTGAGATTTCAGCAAACATTAGAGGACACAGAAGTAAGGGTAAACATCATTCCAACATTTCTGGCTAAGCTGTGAGGTTTTCTGAATTATTTGATTTGTCTCCTACCATATCCCACAGGTAAAGTAGAGCTCAGGCATCTCAGCAGGAAAGATAGTGTAATATATTCACCCCAGATCATTAAAACTTTGAAACAGTGTATTCTTTTACCCACTCTTGGTCACGGATTAGAAAATATATTATCACTTCTGCAGATTTCAAGCTCTGTAGCTACTGTTCTATTCATACCTTGAAGCTTTCTGTCCCTGAGGATACCTTCTTTACGGAAACTATTGATTTTTTTCCTTCTGATGTACAGTCACTCACAAAGTATTCCAGTCTTCTGTTTGCCTGCATGACTTTTATGGAGGGAACCATTGATTTTTTTTTTTTAATGGGTTTTCAAAATAGTTCTTTTAAAAGTTACCTTTCTTCCTCTTCTGTGTCAGTAAGAAGAAGAAAAGTAAAGAATATAGAAAGGAACTGTGTTGTCATTGAATTTATGATGCATGTGGGATCCATATACACAGACTTTATAAAGCTGTTACACAAATTGGCTGCAGTTCTCTGGAAAACAACCTATTTTGTGAGGAAAATATTCTCTATAAATAAAATTAAAGTTAATAATTTGCAGGCATTCTTTTAATTATATTTTTTTATCTTGTAGGTTTTGTAATGATATAAATAAAAAATCCTTATTTTTTAGTCCTGTATAGCTAGGACTTGCTCACTATAAATTTCTATAAGTGAAGATATACATCAAGATTCTTGTTAGATAAAAATCAGAACTGTAAGCTTTTGTTCAATTTTAAGTCAGGCAAACCACAATCTTTTTTCTCTTGTGGGATTTTTTCCCAACTCTCTAAAATGCCTCTTTAGAAACAGTGATAGCACATTTGTTCTATTGATTTTATTCTCTCCTGACATGGATTAGCATCTTCTGAAAAGAGCTCACATGTACACACTACTTTGCGTACCAAAATAAATATAAGCGTCTATGTAATGATTTAGTAGTTACTTTCTTGCTTACATGTGCATGTGTTTACATGGATGACTTAAAGTGTACTAATTACTTTTGCTGATATATACAGACTTGATAGTTTAGCAATATTTTTGGGTATGAGTGAAGAGGAAGTATGGAAAGTCAGTCGTGTCACATTTCAGAATCAAACTTCAAAGACTAATTAAATAGGAAGATCAAGCTCCTTTTACACTTATCTCTAAGAGTTTTTAAAAACAAAAAATAGAGGTTTTCTATATACACATTTTCAGTATTAAAAAATTGTTAGTTGTACATTGTAAATCTTTGCCTAACCATTCCAAAATGCTATAGTAAACTTTAAAACAAGTAAAAATATCACCATGAAGTAATATTTTTTTTTGAAGAGTGCAATTTTAGTCAGATTTTTTAGATGAATTATTGTGCTGCAACAGATTACTCTAATGCACATTACAAGGCACTGACACCTAATAAAATATTGTACTGTAGCACAGATAATTCACATAAAGTTGCCATGAACAGTATTCTTATTTGGATTTTAATTCTTTATTCTGTTAATGACAATGAGAGTTCTCACATAATTTGCAGAGATATAAGAGTTTTATTTGGCAGTTTGACCCACTGCTTGTTTATCCACTGGCTATGAATATGATCTGAAAATTCTTTTACAGAGATGCATATGACTCAGGTAGTTTTCCAGTTTGTTTACAGAAACTGGTAAATGTTAATATCTTCTGTCAATGTCACATTTTCAATTTTAACTGCAAAAAGGGAACTTACCAAGTCACACAGAATTGAGGATTTTTTCATTCTTACCTGAATTCTTTTATACGAAATATAAGAGAATATATTCCTGAACCATTCTTTTATACGGAAATAGAAATACAGAAATAGATTAGGAAATCCTTTAAAGTTTCTCAAAAAAGAGGGTGCAATACTAATGAATGGATAATTTAAGTACAGATCTTTAGTCTGTTTAAAAAGTGCTTAACTTGCAAATGTAGTCAAAGAAAAGAGGCAGGTGTCTTTGATGGCATTTAATGCAAAAACCTACCTTCCTGTTTGATTGTTACTTTTTTCGTAACCTAGGTTAGACACTTAGGGTCAAGTGAAATGGATTTTTATAATAGAAATTGATTTAATTACAAATTTTTTACCATATGAAGCACTGTTTCAAGCCTTAAATGTTCTAACTGAAACATTTATGAGATGTCATAGTAGAAGCAGTACGTAAATGCTAGTTTTCTTCTGGAAGAAACAATTGGATTGGTATGGGTATGCAGTATGTTCTTTTTATTCAGGTTTTTTTGGGGTTTTTTTGTACTAATAATTCATTAAGGTTAAAATATATATAATTTTTCCCATTTGTTTCAATGAAATTGTACATAGGTTTGAATCTACTGGAGACATTTCTGTATTTTTGACAATTTGTCACTGCTTCTCAAAAGACTTCAAAATAGGTTAGTAATATCCTAACAAGATATGAGTGAAAGAAGTGACTGAATTTGTTTTAAAGCCATGAACTGTGGAAATTCATCTGGAAAAGACAGCTACCTGAACACTTTATAGAAGGAGGCTAAAGTAATTTGCAAAAAGACAATCAGAAACTCTTCAGTGAAATAAGTCTTACAGAGAATTCTTGAAGCCATTAAGACAACAGTAATTTAACACAATTCAGAGTAGAAAGGCCCTGCTGTTCAAGTTATTGTATATCTAAAGTTATTTTAAATTGTAGCCTGTGTGGACTATAGCCTTCTTAAAGATCCAGAGTCCTAACACTCTGGGAGTTATTGGGAAAACGCACATTGCAAGAGATGTAGAAATAGCTATGTTTAACAAAAGTTGACGAATTAGAAAAACATGTCATCAAAAAATGAAAAGAAAGAGAAAAAAAGTCAGACCTCTGCTTCTACTTTATGCCTCAAAAGGCTGCAAGTTCACCTTCTGTTAGGTATCTTTTTGTAAGTGCTGTATCTGTGCTATAGGGTTATTAATCTCTCTTTTCACTAATAAGAATTATTGAAGTCATTTGGCCCAAAATCTTCACTGAAAGGCTTTCTTTTTACAGAATATGTTGAATGTCCATGAAAATAAGCAGGTGATGAAAAATTTACCTGATGATTTAGGTTAGGCTAAAGACCCGTATGCCATTCACCTGCCATGTAGATAGATGAAAAACAGATAGATGGTTAGAACATCTAAGAAGTAGGTCTTCTTACTTACAGTGAACACTGTATAAAAGCAGAGTTCCACCCTGAATTTTAGGATATGTTCATCCAAATCGCTGTGTGATTAGGGACTAATCACACAAAAAGCTTAAATATTTGCTTGAATTTCACTGTGAAAATATTTACTACTGACTGGAAAAAGGAGATATGTTAAATGATGAAAAGACCATAGTAAAAGAAACCTAATTATTGAATTCTAAAAATTTTTATCTTTAAAATTAAATTTTATTTAATTATAAAAATAGTATGCACCCTTCACTATGAGAAAGACACATAACTTTCTTTTTCTTTTAGCTAGATAGCTCCACTAAGTGTTTTTTACTTAAAAAGAAAGGGGCATGTCTCGGGACCGTTTAACAGTTTTTGTCTCATTGAAAAACAGCTAAAAAAAGAAATAATTAAATAGATTAGATATCTTTTTTGTAGTTTGTTCCTTGTGCATTAATTTCATTTAACATGGCTTATACCATGTCTCTGATTCTTCATTACTTCTTTGGCTTCTTCGGCCTTGTGGGTTTAAACATGGTTTTTTCACACTATGCTCTGCACACTTAGTAGTTTATTTTAATTTCTCAATATTTTGCAGAAAAATTCCACTTTGCACAATTTCCTCTTTGATTCCTATTTTTCTGACTGAAAAATATGTGTGCACATGGAAGAGCTTCTTCCAGCAGACTTTGCGAAGGTGGAGATTAGGCATCCTGAATGAAAATACAAAGGAATTTTTCTAGCATGATTTGTCTCTGCCAAGGAGAAAAACTGAAAACTACTATGTTCTCATCTTAATGTGATCTTTTCCTAATGTTACATTCTTCAAATCAAATATATTTGAGTTTTTAGGGTGGATGTAGCCTTGCAAGAAGATTTATCATTATATTTTTATAGAAGGAAGAAAAAACTTTTTACAAAAGGTAATCAGAAACTCTCTAGTTAAATAAACACTACAGATAATTCTTCAAACCAATAAGACAAAGATAATTTAGCACAGATCATGACAGAAAGGCCCTAGTGACGAAATTATCGTCTATCAAAAGTAATTTTAAACTGCAGCCTGTATGTCCTGTAACCTTGTGAAAGATCTGGAGGCATAACACATTGGAAGTTCAGAGCATTTTCAAGTTTTTCCATGACTGAGGATTCACTGAAGCTCCTGGCATGGTATGTTAATTGAGGCCTTAGTGTACCCAAGGGACATAAAAATCTGTTATTAAAACTCCCAGAGAAATGTTCACTTGAGGCAGTTTGAGGAGGCAGAAGAGATGATGCAATGGCTTCAGCACAAACTACATAACCTACACAACCTCCTCCATACCCTAATCTCTGGTTGTTTTTTCCTCTGGAAAAAATTAATTTTCTGGTTTTCACTATGTTTCCATTTCTACTGCAATGCCAGGGTAGAACACATTTTTTTCGTCCGAAAGATGGAGAAATGGTAACAGTAACACCTTCACAGAAAGGAATCAACATGTTAAACAACACACTGATATTAAATTAATACCACGTTCTTTATCTGAGAGTTGGATATAGGTCAGACAATATTTTCTAGATTGCTGACAGATGAGAAATTTGTCCTTTTTCTAGACATATAGATGAACATATTAAAACTGATTCTTTTAAATATCTTAGTTGTAAGAAAACCAATTTTACATGAGCATTCCAAATGCTTTTTCTTAGTGGCTATATCAGTGGTGTTCTCATCAGTGGGGGTTGGACAAGAGGACTGAAGGGTCCTGAGGAGGTCACCTTGGCCACCACTCTCTTTCCAAGAAAGTTTGCCATGTAGTTTCACTCCAATAAATTTTCTATTTAGTCTTTGTGACAGTGACAAACGATGGCCAGGTCTTGGCAGTCACACACACACACACACACACACACACACACACATACCCTGGCCCTTCCTGCCACCTCTAATGGGAAATGTGGTTCCTCCTAAGGTGAGAACACCCTGTGGGGATTGCACAAAAAACTCTCTGGCCACAGCTTGCAGGTTACTAGCTGCTTGTCTTTAAAGAAGTCCTGCTGTGTCACCAAAACTTTAGATGTTTCTTGCATGTCCTCAAAAAGTGATTACTTTAGATACTTTTTAAAGTTTAGTGATCTATTTCAAATCTGCAAATGCAAGGTCTCTTTAATCAGGGACAGGATTCTTTAGTAGTTCTTTTTTTTGCCCTTTTGAGAAAACTTTTCTCTTTTTTTTGCTTTTCATTTAAATGAGTGAAATCCCATCTTTATCCAAGTAATTTTTCCTCTTGACTGTTGAAAAAATTCAAAGCTAATACACTGTAAGTGTTCTCCAGGTATAATTGAATTTTCTATTATCTTCCAAAGGTGAAGAATCAAGTGTTCATGAAGTATAATATATTTGATATAGCATTATTTCTATTTGAATTGATACTTAACATTATGAAGACCTTTCCCTTGTGTAGTAAAAAACAGCGTTTGATTATAATTGCCATCCTACTGTGAATAATCACTTCATTCACTCATACATGCAATTAGAATATTCATATTTTATTAGATGTTTGATAAGTAGCACTGTCTTAATTTTATATTCCTTAGGACAAAATCTGATAAATCAGACAAAAAGAGGCAATTAAGCAAGTTGTATGCAAAATAGTTTAGTACAAGTGTCAAAGTTCAAACATTAGATAGCATAATCATAACTCACAATCTAGATACTATTTTTCATCAATTTTTACAGAGTCCATATAAAAAAAAATGTCCCAAAGAAACTTTTTTTCTGAGGACTGGGTATATATATAAATAAACCAAAAGACTCAATATTTAATGCACTTTTGTTATCCTTGTGTATTATGTTACTTCAGACCAAAAAAATATATGGAAGCAATATATAGACAACAAATAGCCATACTGACAAATAGCAGTTTAAATACGACAATATTGTAGATTTCTTCAAAATGTGGCTAATTTGTGTGAATTTTAACACTTATTACTTAGGTGACAGACTTATTTCAAAGGATATTATTAGGGAAGGAAGAAATGTGTTTTCTGTGGGGTTTTTTAGGGGTTTTTTTTGGAGTTTTTTCTGTTTGTTTGTTTTTTTTTTTTTTTGGTTGGATTGTTTCTTAAATTCTAATTAAATCACTGATGATTTTCACAATCATATCAGCTGCAGTTAAGCTTTTTCAGGTAAAGTATTACTAAACTATGTCATTGTTGCTGTTTAAAACCAGTCCTGTAGAGAAACAGAAATAACCAGTAGCTCACAGTAACCAGTACCATTATGATATGGTAAACCCACCTTTAGATCCACAGTTTACCTAACTCAGAGCCATGATTTGAACATGAGTCTAAACACTGAGTCTATTATTTCTGATGCTTCAAAATACTTCAAGACTGCCTAATTTTTTACTATTTTTTTTTAATTGCAGAAGTTCTCTGTTCATGGAAAACCATTTTCTGTTCAAGTTTACTTCTAATTGGTTGATCTAAAAGTCATCATCCTTCTGAGCTATCAAACTTACAAAACAGCTGACACCCACTTCTTCTGACAGCGTTGTGTATGCAAGAACTACTAAGCTTCACTGCTGCTCTGGGTAGATCATCTTATTTTTTTGAAGATAGAGTCCACAGTCATCTTTGAACATCTTCAATTTTTCTGTTTAAGGATGCCAGCTGAAATAACACTTGACATTACATTTCATATGCACAGCATTTCTCATAAGAATGTTGTACCTCTAAGAAAGCAATCTCTCAACTTGTTCCTGCAAAATTACTTTTGTTTGGGGAAAGATGTGTTACATGGAATTCTGGAAGAGCTAGAATTCAACTTCAGAATATTGATATCATTCTTCATTTCTCTTTTTGGTCATAATTGTTCCAGTCCAGAACAGCTGAGAACATTTTGCCTTCATCTTTTTCTTTAGATAAGGAAAAAGAAATGATTTCCAAAGGATTAAAAGGATATATGTTTTGTGATTTAACCCCACCTGGCAACTAAGTACCCATCAGCCACTTGCTCACTTCTCACCCTCTCCCAGGTGGGGGAGGAGAATCTGGAAAAAGGTAAAACTCTTGGGTTGAGATAAGAACAGCTTAATAATTGAAACTAAACTAACAAAAAATAGCAGCAACAGTAATGATGACAACAACAACAACAATAATAATAATAATAAAAATAGTAATGAAAAGGAATGAGAGAGGAATAAAAGCCAAGAAGAACAAGTGATGCACAAAGGAGTTGGTCACCACCTGCTGACCAATGCCTGTCCCCAGGCAGATATTGGCAAACATATGGAATATGCCTTTGAGCTCTTCATACAAGATATTTGTGAAGATGTTGAAAGACTATTGGACCTAAAATTACGTATATATAGAAATTTTATTCACTAAAATGAAAAAATACAGAAAATTACTGCCTGATGAAATTTCTGTGACCAAGTCTAGATTCTATATAGTGCTTTATATATAATCTGAAAACAAGGAAAAAATATACAGCATTCTGCTAAGAAAATTCTCTATAAATATCCCTTTAACTCACTAATATTAAAGAGTTTAGTGCATAACTAGACTTTAGTAAAACCTTTGATACTTCTTCCAACAGCATGCTCCTGGAGAATCTGGTTTACCTGATGTAGACGGATGTGCTCTTCAATGGGTAAAAAATTGGATGGACAGCTGGGCTCAGAGTGGTAGTGACTGGATATACATCCAGTTGGTGACCAGTCACCGGTGGTGTTCCCCAGAGCTGAGTATTAAGGCCAGTCATGTTTAGCATTTTTATCAAGAGCCTGAAGAGGGCATCAAGAGTACTCTCAGTCAATTTGCAGACAGCACCAAGTGGGGTGGGGTGGGCTCTGCTGAAGGGTAGGAAGGTCCTGCAGAGGGATCTGGACAGGCTAGGAGTGTTGCTCTGCTGAAGGGTAGGAAGGTCCTGCAGAGGGATCTGGACAGGCTGGATTGATAGAATCAATCAAGGCTGGTTGGTAGAATCACTATCCCAGGAAGTGTCCAAAAAATATGTGGATGTGGAACTTGGTGAAATGACTTAGTGGTGAACATAGCAGCACTAGGTTAAAAATCTGTCTCAATGATCTTAGAGGTTTCTTTCCAGCCCTAAAGATGCAGAGTGCTACTTCTCTCAGAATTCCTCATTCTGGAATTCCTGAGTGAGGCATAGCATTATACTCCCTGTGAGTATAATGCAACTTCAGGCTCTGATTATTTCTGCAATTGTAAGTTATCAATTTCTGATGAGTAAGTTTATTTTATAGATGCAGGCTAGTCCTGAACTAAATTTTTCAATTATAGGTGACATATACTAACCTTCTTACTATTTCTGCCTTCCTTATCTTTGACCTTTTGCCAAAATTTTCTCTCCCTTTTCTACAGACAATCTTTCTGCTTTTTACTATAAAACTCTCTACTCGGTTTTATGATATTTGTAGAATCATAGGATACCATATTCTTCAGCTATGTTATACCTATACTTTTATAATGCTGTTATGAGAGACATATTTTCTGTTGAAGACCTCCAAAGGGTGATTTAATCCATGTAAATTAGTACTTCATCTGTCAGTAAGTTAAACATGCCCAGAATTTTTTTCTGGCACTCGGGCCAACAGCCCATATCTGTTCTATTAATCCATCTTCACCTCAGAAAAAAAAAATTGGCAACACCCAAACTGAATATGGAAGATGATCTTGGCTCATATCAGCTCCTGAGCTGTGCCCAGAAATTGTCAGGCAGAGTGTTACTTGTTCCAATCCAAAAGTATGCTAGGGTTTGTTCCACTTTCACCTAAAATATACATGACTAAATTACATTTCCCTAAAATGTTCCCCTTTTCTGTCAATGTACTAACAGAGCAAATATAAAGCAGAAAGAACAGTGCTTGTTTGCTTACCAGGGAGATGGCAATGATCAGAGTCCATTTATTTGGATGGATAGCACATATAGTAACTTGTAAAGGCCTGTTCACTGGCACCTAGATGGAGGGCTAAGTAGGAGAAAGATATTTCTCTTCGAATAAAAGGATTATCATCTATTTGGGATTAGTACTTTAAAAACAGAATCTGTAACTAATTTCTGTTTGTTATCTGAATACATTATCTATATCTATATATATATCTCTCTAATATATTATATATTATACATTATATAATATATTATATTATATATTATAATATATTATTATATACATTATATTATATATTATATATATAATATTGTATATTATATATTATATATTATATTATTATATATATCCATTATCTATATACAGTACTAGTATTATATCACATTGTGGTGGATTCACCTCGGATGGATGCCAGCCTTCCAGTCAGTCTCTCTCAGTCCCCTTCTCAGCTGCATAGGGGGAGAAAAAATGTAACAAAAGGCTCAAGGTTCAGGATAACAATAGGGAGAGATCACTCACCATTTAATATCATAGGCAAAATGAAGTTGACTTGGGGAAATTAGTTTAATTTCTTACCAATTAAATCAGGGTAGGATAATGAGGAATAAAGCAAAATATTAAAAATACTTTCCCCTCATCCCTACCTTCTCTCCAGACTTAACTTAACTCCTTATTGTCTCTACCCCTTCCCTTCCAGTGATGCAGGGGGGTGAGAAATGGTGCTTGCAGTCAGTTCATAATACATCTCTACCATTCCATCCTCTACAGGTGGAGGACTCCTCACTCCTTTTCTTCACTTTTCCTTGCTCCTTTGCCAATGTGTAGTCCCTCACACATAAGAGTGTCATCCATTAACTTCTCCAATGTGAGTCCTTCCTGTCAGCTACACTTCTTTAAAAACTGTTCAGGATGAGTCCCTTCCATGAGGTGCAGCCCTAGAGGACAGAGTGCTTAAGCGAGAGTCCCCCACAGGGTCACAAGTCCTGCCAGAAAACCTGATCCAGTGTGAACTCCTCTGTCCATGGGACTACAGATTCTGTCAGGAGCCCGTTCCAGTGCAAGCTTCCCACAGGGTCACAGCCTCCATCAGGAAGTCTCTCCAGCCTGTAGTTCACCATGGGCTGCAAATGGATCTCTGCTCCACCATGGACCTCCACGGGCTGCAGGGGGACAGCCTCCCTCACCATGATCTTCACCATGGGCTGCGGGGCCATCTCTGCTCCAGTGTTGGAGCACCTCCTCCCTCTCCTTCACTGACCTTGGTGCCTGCAAGGCTGTTTCTCTCATATATTTTCATTTCTCTCTCTGCTGCAATTGCATAGTTTTTCCAAAGCCCTTAAATACTTTATCCTAGAGGTGCTACCACCAGTGCTGATGGGCTTGTCCTTGCCCAGCAGCAGGTCCATCTTGCAGCCAGCTCTGTTGGACATCTCACAGAAGCCACTTCCATAGTCCCTCTCTACCCAAGCCACAGAAAACCAATACAACCATACAGTATTACCCCACAGGATCCCAGATTTTGAGAAATCTATTCTGAAATCACCAGCTAAATAAAAGTTTAGTAATTCCTCCCTGTCTCTGAAAGCAGTGTTGTTCTTAATGCACAGAAGAGAGTAGTAAATGTCAGCTTAGGATAGCTCATGTTTTGAGTGGTAGCAGAAACAGATAAGGCATTATTCACACTATCTGTTTTGGGTACTTAAAACAGGTAACTGAGATGTGATTGAGACTTGGAAATTAGTTCTTAATTCCCTGTGTAGCTAATAGAGTGAAAGAGAATTAGCAGCAGAGGTGTCAGTATATTACAACTGGATGATTAAAATTAGATGGAATGAGCCTTATAATTTCTAATAAAAGTCAGTAGAAGTCACTAACTTCTAAACTCAGTGTGAAAGAAAAAATATTTTCTACCAACTTTTAAACACATGAGTCATGTTCTGTTAGTCACACTTCACTAAAAAGATGCTTACATTGTGTAAAACAGTTTTGCAACAGTTACCACTTAGGCAAAAAGTGTGAGTAAAAGAGACCTGAATGAGAAGAGGTATTAATTTGGACTGAAAGTACAGATGTCTGTTGCATGGGTATATTCCACGGAGAGTCAGAAAATATTTTGGAGAGAGGGTAATGCAGGTGATTTTTCATTTAGTGATGCTGGCTAAAGCCCTACAGCTTCTGTAAATTAGCTTTTTGCTGGAGAAAGAGGAAACTGTTTCCTCAGTAGGAAACACCATCTAAAAAAAATATAGTATCAAACTATAATTAAATGTATTTTATTGAATTGAAATATACAGGATTTCTGGGTGCTTTTCCTTTCCTGGAACAAAATTGTGGGATAAGAAATGGCAACACTTTCATTACAGGTTTGTCACTCGAGTGTTTTATGAAGATATTAACTTTATCCTGGCAAAGACTAGAGTAAAGTATGATCACATCCTTTCCCAGCACTGGGAGGCAACCAACACATTTTCACTTTTTCAGTGGTTTGAATACATGTTTCAGAATTAGTCCTGAAACTCAGAAATAAATTGATTAATAGTCTCAGAGTTACCCAAAATATTAAGCTATCCTTCATATAATACCATAAAAACTCATGATCAGTGGAAAAGATTTCTTGGAGGGACTAGCTGATGAATCATCTGGGAGAAGCGAAACACAAAATTTTTAAATTTACTTTTTCAGATATCAGGAATTGTCTGTATGAAGTACAACTTCTACAGATGTTATTTTCTTTATTAAAGGTGGTTTTTATCTTTTTCTGTGCATATTCAACTTTCAGTGAAAATTAGAGAATTAAAACCTTTGCTCATATTCTAGGTTTAAATCATTTCTCAAACTTCTTACAAACATTACTGAAATATTGCTACTAAAAAATGCTTCTTCATATTAAGCCTATCCATATGGTGGTGATCTTATGGAAAAAACTTTCTAAAATGTTAAATGACTTTTTAACAAGTCTGAACAATACTTTTTAAAATAAAATCTTATAGGTATTACTTCAGTACAGGACAGAATTTCTAGGGAAGCTCATGCAGCCCATGATTGGCAAAGCTGTTAAGGTAGAAATGAGAGTAAAAAAATGGGGAGTGAATGGCACAACCAAAACTCTCATGAGGATGCCTGCCAAAGACAAGCTTTTGCACATGAAAAAGAAAGATGACCAATCCACTGGTTTAAACAGCAAGCATTGAATTACCAAGTGACTTGTCAAACAGAGGAAACTTGAAGAAAAATCAGAGTTCAGAGACATTGTAAGGGAAGCAGCAGCAGTCAGGCCTGTCTTGGCAGTGTTGGAAATCACCCTGCAGTGCCCCAGCCCTCCCCATGCAGGACAAAGCAGATATAGGGCAGTTTGAGCAGCTGCTCTCTGCTGAGTGGAGTGGCACTGGAGGGTGCATCACTGAGGGTGATACTGCAGGAATCACACCTCGAGTGTGCAAGTATGGGTGATTTCTCAGCAACAGATCCATCACGAAGGTGATGATGCCAGCAGAGATGCATTTAAAAACAGAGCATCCCTTATCTCCCAAAGGAAGTGTACACACAGAGATGTTATAAAATCATTTTAGCTAACTTCATTCTTTCAACTGCATTCTTTTAGCTGAGTAAATTTGGCACAAGATGATTAAGTAGTTGAAGTCTTAGGCAGGAAGCTCCCAGCTCCCTCTAACTTACCTTGAGCGGTTATAAAAAAGTGGTCCTGAAGGTAGTGTAAATGGGGAGATAAGGAAGCCATGGTTGTGATCAGAAGCATAACCTGTCCAGATAAGAAATGGATAATGATCTGCCACAAGACAGCGATACAATTCACTAAGGCATAAAGAAGACCACAGGCCAAAACTCACCACTTCATCAAGAATTGCATGTAAGGTGCATGAAGAGTCTGTGAGGATCACTAGTACAGACTGTAAGATTATAAAGGTCCAGGAATTTCTTTGTTCTGAGCCCCTCTCTGGAGACACCCAGTTCAAGCTGTTCCTATTTCTGTACCACAAAATTATTAATTCTTTTTTTCTGGAATCAGAGGTCTGAGAGTCTGCTTTGGGAAGCCTGGGGCAAAGAAATTTCTTTTACAAAAGGGAACCTACCTTCTTATAATGATTAAAACTATGGTGCCAAAAAAAGAAAATAAAAAAAGTGCCTCCATTTCTAAATATCCATTGATATAACCTTCATGGATTTTCCCCCCTATGACTGATGACAAAAAATCATTTATATTGTAATGTTAAGTTTCATTATTATTATTATTATTATTATTATTATTATTATTATTATTTATAG
This sequence comes from Pyrgilauda ruficollis, assembly GCF_017590135.1. Lineage (NCBI taxonomy): Eukaryota > Metazoa > Chordata > Aves > Passeriformes > Passeridae > Pyrgilauda > Pyrgilauda ruficollis. The sequence continues at coordinate 251,035 of NW_024518984.1, forward strand.
AATAGTAAAGTTATTTGGGTTGGAAAGGACCATAGAGACAATTTAGTTCCAGTCTCCCTGCCATAGGCAGGTATACCTTCAGCTAGGCCAGGTTGCTCAAAACCCCACTCAGTCTGGCACTGGACACTTCTCAGAAGTCCAGATAGAAAATATCTGTAATTCTTCCTTCTGCACAGATACAGTCACTCCATCATAGAAGGGCACTGGATGATTCAGGCACAAATTGCCCTTTGTGATGCCATGTCACCTGTCTCTAATCATCTCCTTGTCTTCCATATGTTTTGACATATCTTCCAGCAAGATCTGTACTGTGATCCTGCTGGGTACAGAGGGGAGGTTGTCTTGTCAATAGTTTCAAGGGGCCTCTGTTTTACCCTTTTTGACATTGGGTGTACTATTCCCTTTTCTTCCAGTTACTGGCGACTTTGCCTTACTGCCACAACTTTTCAAATATGACAGACAGTGAATTAACAACTGCATGAGCCAATTCCCTCAGGACCCTGGGACGCATCTCATTGGTTCCCATGGACTTCTGTATGCTTAAGTTCCTCAGGTGGTCTTGAACACGATCTTCACTTTATGGTGGGAGAGACTTCATTCCCACTATCCTTGCCTTGAGGTTCAGGGACTTTAGAGGTATGGGAAAAGAAACTAACATAGAAAATTGAGGAAAAAAAAAAGTCCCAGCTATATCTATGTTGGTTGTTACTTGTTGTTCTGTCTTATTTACCAGGGGAAGTATATTTTCTTTAATTTTCTATTTCTGACCAATGTATCTTTAGAAGCACTTATTATTCTTTGCATCCCTTGTCAAGCTACACTTTAGCCTTCTTAATCCCATCCCTACCAATCTGGGAAATGTCCCTATATTCTTCCCAGAACAAATGTCCCTGTCTAATTCATTCTAACACCTTAGTTTAACTAAGAGGTTCTTATTCAGCCATTTCTCCTGCTTTCAGCAGGTCTGCGGCTTTCCTTTTCCAGCTTCTTACATGTGGGAATTTAGAGCTCTTTCACTGCAAGAATAATGTTCTTAAAGGCCTGCCAGCTCTCTTCAGCTCATATTATGGTGAACAGATGAAACAAGATATACTGCTAAAATAACACAAGCATAAGATGACAGGATTGTTCTATATTCTTTCAAGGTTAAAATTTAAAATTTGCTACATACAAATCCTGTTCTTTGTTCAGAATTTTACAGTTTGGGTGGGTTTTTTTTTTTATTTTTTTTTTTTTGGGTTTTTTTTTTTTTTTTGTTTTTTTGTTGTTTTTTTTTTTTTTTTTAGCAGAAGAGTACATAGGGTTTAAACCTTTGACTTGCTTTCAAATCCAGTAGTAATACCAATAAACCCCCTTGCATTGCTTTGGAAATTTAGCACTTAACCTCATGATATTAAAAACTGAGCTGTGAAATAGCTAGCATCTGTATTCAACTACTCACATTCTACAGGTTTGTGGTATTACAAGATATATACCTCAAATCCTTAAATTACTCTAAGCTTGTAATTTCCCCTCTCAAAGTACAAAGGAGTGAATTTGAAGGAAACTGAAATGCAAGATTTTTCTTCATTTGCTGAGCAAGCCTGATCTTACGACATTTGTCACTCCAAAACATGAAGTATACTATGAAAGTGTGCTCTTAGAAGCAAGCAAACAACTTAGTAAGCAAAATAAATAAATTTTAGACAAAAGACTCTTGATATAAACTAGCTAATGCTAGTGATGAAAAAGTGTACTTGCAGAGTTTTGGTAGGCATTGCCTAGAAACTAAGGAATGTTTGATGAAGTTGCTAAGATTTTGAGCACCTGATTATGAAGAAAACTTATTTTATTTTATTTTATTCAATTTTTTTATTTTTCTGACATTTTATTTAATATCAATACTATTAATGTTCTGTGCTTCTAACTATAACTTTTTTATTGCATTCTTTTATTTGGAAATAAGAAACATCTTTTACAATAAGTAAGATAAAATTTGCACATATACAATTGAAATTTGACCATATATATACTTCACGTGGATTTGCCATTTTACCTCATAACCCAGGTGCCAGCATCAACAACAGCTCTTCTGTAATTTAGGAGGAATATTGTAATGCTAAGACATTCTACTCCCAAATACATTTTAGCACAGGTGGATTTTGTCTGTTAAAATATTCTGCTATCTTAATTTGAGAGACTTCTTGAAATATAGAGAATACTGAATTAAATTTATCTGAGTGCATTCTGCATGTGACACATCTACAGATACAGAAATAACTAATTATTTGTGTGAGAGAATTAATCATGCTTGACAGAAACAATAAATAGCAATAAATTTTGTTTTCAAATTCATCTATTAAAGGAGGCTAATATTATCTACCTTAGTAACAAAGCAAAATAGTTAATACATTTGGCTTATGGTTTATCACTAGTGAGCCTACTCTAAAATAACTTCTACACTTGAAAACCTGAAGAATAATGTAAAAATCTTGACATATGATCCTACTAAAACACTGAAAATATGAAAATTTTGATGGCAATTAATTACATTATTTTCACAGGAAAATTTGATTTTCCATAATACATTTCTACATATTGCACTTCCATATTTTATCACTGTAAATGACAAATTACCATGTCAACATTTACATTTTCTACATTGTGTATTTAATTAGAGTGCTTTGTCACAAGATTTCATTAGCACTGTTACAGTTTGGGATTTAAGTGTGTTCATCTGTTGAAGGAAAACTCAAAACTCGCATTTTTATCTTTAATTCATGGTTCTTTCACTCTACTTAAATCTTTTCTGCATAGTATCTAAATTCCCTGCTTGTCTCTCTGGGTTGCAGTAGCTGTGGATTGCTTACTATAGTTTGGCATCACTTCTGACTCACTGGCCTAATCATGGAGATGCAGAGAGTAATGTTTGTGCAAATTCTTAATGTCAAACGGAATCTGGTAGACTGCAGGACCCATATGTGTGCTAGCACACATCTCAGCCCATGGACTGATAAATTGTGGTGCCTTTACTGGTAGCACATTACACTTGAACTTCACTGACATAAGGGTGAGCAACAGAATGGGTCTGATCTTGCTCTTACTTGCTGCCTGGTCAGATCTCACCATCCCCTGAGGCACATACACGGGGCAGCATGGGTGCCATCAAGTCTGGCTGCGACCTCTGGTCTGGCCCTCCAGCAACCAGCCCTCCTACCCCTGCTCTCTGTGCAGCTCTGGCTTCTCAGATACCACAGACACCTCAGTTTCAAGACAATTAGTATGTATTAGTACATATTGTGCATCTATGCCAGCTAACAGGTGACATCAGTTCATGCTCATGGTGTAACAAGGAGACAGCTGCTCATTTATCGATGTTAGAGAGAGATCAAACTCAAATACAGGAACAATAATTTGTTCTCAGAAAAGTTCCTCAAATGACTCCTAATTCCACTTGTTCTCTAAGTAGCCAGGGCCATAAACATAGCCAGGCCTGTCAGCTGCTAAAGGGATCTCATGCAGACACAAGTATCTCAGTAGAAATCCTCTTGGTCACACTATTACACTTCAGTCTTGGTTATGACATACTCTTACATCAGCATTGCTTCAGATGGTGAAATTTGAGCATATTCTCTGAGCTAGTCAGCTACAGCCTGGTTTGTATGCAAAGTTACCAGAGGATCTTGGGCTCTAGAGTCCTTGTTTGTGGCAATATGCAATTTTATCACATTTCAATCTTTCAAAATCTCACTTACAGAGCATGTTTTCATTTAACAGTTATGCATCATGCTGCCTTTGACAATGTTATCTTTACTTTTCATACCCTTTTCCCTCCCCTTTCTGTTTCCCTTGCTGCCTGTTATAATGATCGGTCTCACTGGCAGAATGGGTAGCAGAAAAGGTTAAATGCACACTGTACACTTGCACTCCTTCTCTGCCTGCTCTGTAAACGTGACGGGGAAAATCACAGTAAGGTTGACTACACAAATAATCCATGTCTATTTGTTACAAACTTGAAATCATGCAACTTTTCCTACTTTTTGCTTTTATTTTGAGTGGGTTTGTCAAAAAAAAAAAAAGGTTTTTGGTGCAGGTGGTTTTCTTTTCCCTATCTGCTCTGTACTTCATTCAATGTAACAGATCTCTGCTTGGGGATAAGTGGGTTCTAACTCCTCCCAAGACTCAGGAAGATCACTTCAAAATACACATTTTTAATAAAAGCATGCTTTGCCCCGCCCCCTCCAGAAGCAGCTGAAGCATATTAAAGCCAACTACTTAAACAAAATGTTAGTTAAATCTTAGCTGTGCCATGGAGGATTGGCATTTCCAATGGAGATGTGCCTTCAAAAGAACTGTATATGAAAATTTCACTTCAGGGGGTTTGAACAGACCTGATGCTTTCCACAGAGCACTCTTCCCATCAAAAATAGTAGAGATCATTCTATTTTAGATACAGCAAGGTTCCATAGGAATAAAGTATGATCAAAGACTTTTTTTTTCCCTAGATTTTATAGTCCCTTTCTGTGGCAAATAAGGAGTAAAAGTTAACTGAACATTTGGATTGCCTGAGGCAAGCGTATGAACATAGCTCGACTCTTTTGCAGCTTATATTGTCTTCTATTTGGATTTGATAACTCTTCAACTAAGCCTCCCCCTCTCTAGTGCAACTGTTATCCTCCCTGAACTGATTTTTTTCAACAAAATAATGCAGCACAATTTCACAAAACTGCATGTTCTTGGAATAAGAAACACAAATAGTAAATTCAAATATAGAAAAAAAATGTATTTCACTTTCAGTCTGTTAAATTTTAACCTCTAATAATCCCTAAATTGCTGGGGAAAAATCATATTCTCCCATATTAATTATCATATCATTGTGCAGTCTAAAATATTTCTATTTGGCACAGACTAGAATAAAAGATTGTCAGTTTAGTTTCGTATAGTAAATCCACAGCCTTTTATGCAATACAAAATAAAGTGTAACCTGGCTATGTTTGCAAGGTGAATTTAAATGCAAGTTGAGCTAAGAATGAAGTTTTAATTAACTGAGGTTGCTGAAGGAATGGAATATCAATCACAAGGGTTAGTATTTTTGTTTAGTTTTGGGCTAACATGTTTCAAGGTGAAGAGTTGTGGAAGAGTGTTCACTTTAATAAAAGAAAATACAAAGGGGAAAATAGCTGAAAAAATTAGTGAAGGAACATCCTATGTAAATTTCCTTTGCATTATTAAAATCCTGTCTTTATAGATATACTTACAGAGATATAGATGTACTTATAGTGCAATTTGTGTTCTTATATAACTCCGTTTCAGTCCAGAAGTGTTTACTTTAGGATATAAACAGAAATTTTTAAAATAAAAAATAGGTCATAATATTAGAAACTGAAGAGAACTTTTTGTCACACACATTTCTATCGCAAAAGCTACATGAATCCACTTGCAAGTATTTGGCAGTTTGTTCATCACTAATACTACATCAAGTATAGGTCTCATCCCAGAGAAATCTTTCATGTTTTGCATTTTTTTCCAAAAAATGTTTCACTATAGTTATTCTATGCTGCACTAAACATTTAATGTTCTCATTTCTTTTTTAATTAATTTTTATTTTCAGTTCATATGCTTCCCAACATTTTTAATTTCTGTGGCATTATTTGCATATAAATAGTGAGAAATACAGATTATGTTTCATGACAGTGTTTTAGGGAGAAATCCAAAGTCTTCCACCTGTGGATGAACAACCAATATATGTTGGAGGCCACCAGCCAGGAAAGCAGCTTGGTAGAAAAAGCCCTAGAGGCCCTGGTGGCCACCAAGTCATCCATAAACTAGGGAACTGCTTTTGCTGTGAAGAACGTTAATGGTGTTCTGGGTTGAATTAGATTAAATATTGCCAGCAGGGCATTTATCTTAAATTATAGGGCTTTCCATTAAAGAATACCAGGAAAGAGCAGTTTTTATCCCTATTAGATATTTACATATATGATTGAAAATAGAAGCTGTTTCTATATACTGCAAATGTCCTTTATGTCACTGGGTCTCTATTTTAGCAACTATTTATTTAGTTTTGAAATTGCAGCTGTTTCAGATAATCTTCTATCAGTGAAGACAGATCTTTAGTTATGACAACAGTTTATGGCAGTCAGTATAATGGGCCATAACTGATAAAACTATGAAGGAGATTTTAAAATTTATTTGATTTAAAAGATAAGTATCTCAAGGCCTACTAAAGATGCACATTAATAGTAGTTTCTCATTTAAGATCTAGTCCCTAGTATCTACCAAGTTACAAAGTAGTGGATTTCAAAACTCTGATATTTATTAATTAAATAAATTATTTTTTACCGAAGGTAGCACTTTGTTGTGCTGAATACTTTCTCATTGGAGAGAATTTTTTTCAGCATGAAAGCAATCAGCTAGAACAATAAACCTCTCAAATAGTATTTAGAGTTGAGGTAGAATCAAACACAATATTCCCAAGGTAAGAAAAAGATTGTGACTAATGATAGCAGCTGCTTATTCACCACATCGGTAGGCTTATGGCCTTATAACTTTCATTGTTGCACTCGAAACAAGCTGGTATGCCAAGAAACATAACAGTAATAATTTTTGGTGCAAGACAATGGTTGACATTGTTAGTGTCCTAAGACTATATGGAAATGCTATTCTTGTTTAGCCTGGACTCTGCAGAGCAGTATTCTCAGTCTTAGTTGCTAGGGGATGCTGCACTTTTGACTGCCTAAACTGTGCTGCTTAACATTCTTTGTCTCTATGCTGTTTGTATCATAACCTAGTTTAAAATGAAAAATCTTCATATGGCAGACTCTTTGACTTGGTATCTTCACCATTCTTTTGGTAGCCACTATTTCTGATAATTGCTGTTGGAGCCAATAATGATTTTCTCAGCAGCTTTGCCTTGCTGGTGTGTGTGGTTTATCAGCTTTACTACAGGTCACTTGCAACATGTAAACTGAACCACATATATGCCAAAACAATAGGATTCAACTAGTGAATTTAAAATAATATTACAGGATATATAGGATAAGATGTTATATTCTGTTTTAGTTAAGTGCTAGGAAGAAAAGATACTAGCTTGGAAAGATATTACCTTATGAAATACATATAAATAAAAATATTGGAAAACAATGCTGTGAAATGGACACAATTTTATTTAATGATAATATTTTACAGATTTTTTGCCTAGATATAGTAAGCTTAAATGATATAAGAAATAAAAGACTAGCCTTCTGAGACTTGGATTACAATATATCTTGTTAAGATTGTTCAACTACTACTTTTAGATATAAATTTTGAGGAGGAGATTAAGAAGAAAACTTTCACTTATGACAGTGAAACCTACTGAGCTTTATGGATGTCATTGTCTTAGAGATACTTAATTAAAAATTATATCAATAAGTATGTGGAAATGGGATAAAATGAAAAAAGTCCAGAGAGACTATACATATTAGAAATATGCCAGACTCTTTACTTCAGGGTAATCTTATTTTACAAATCCATAAAAAAAAACAGTAACAACTCAGGCCTTGCCGAATTTAAGCCTGCCTCTGGTGCATCTGCATTTCTCAGTAACGTTCACTGGACCTTTAGAAGTCATAGATAACTCCCTGACATGACACAATCCCAAGCTGCAAATGACTGCTCACAAATATGAAACGCAACAGCACCTCCTTTCACATCAGGCTTTGATATGGCTAGCAGAGTAAATTTCCTCTATCCTCAGCCTTTGCTGCATGTGGAACTGGATTTCTCTGAAAAACTGATGACTTGCATACAACAAATGAAAAAACATTGGAGCTTTACATTTTGATAAGCATTTCTAAAGCTGCGCTATGCATTTTTTTTCTTTTATTTTTTTTGAGGGTGGGGCAGGGAAGATACCTGCATCTCTATACATATATAAGTAAGATATAGTGACAATTTCTATGGCTATTCTTTGTAATTCATGAACAATAATACTAACATCTATTATTATTGCTTTTTTGAAAAGTAAGAATTTTATTTTGAAATGAAGGTAAAATCCTGAGAACACGTATGTAGCCATGGAAATGAATTCTAGCAAAGGTAAAAAAAGATTTTTAAAATAGTAAAATATTTGGTAAAATAGTTAAAAGAGTGCATTTAAACACTAGATTTCCAAAGTTATTAAATTTTTAGTTCCAAAGCCATTAAATATTTACTTATTTAAAGTATTACTATTTAGTTTTTCCCAGTTATTTTATGAAATTTGAAATATTTGAGAAAATAAAACTTAATTTTTAGTTATAACCTGCTTATGTGCATTTCCAGTTTACTGCAGATGCAAAGAAGATTTATAGATTAGCCAATAACTATCCTGGGACAAACACAATGTATATTTTAGGGAAGAACCCAAGTAAACAAAAAACATAAATCACTATCCAAAAAAACCCAAAACAAAGCAAAAAACCCAACTCTAAGGAAACAAGAGATTAAAAAGAAAAGAAATCCAGATAATAAATCCAGAAATAGAAACCCTCTCCCATTTTGAAATTTTTAGAAAATACCCAAAGTAACTTTATAGGAAAATAAGTTTGTTGAAGATTGTATAAATATTTTAGAAACATCTTAAACAAATATTAAGTTACTTCATAGGGTCAAGAGCTTAATAGACTTGAAATACCAAATTTAATGTCACACGTTAAGCTTGTGAAATTTTAATTCACTGTTTTAGGGTCACGCTTCTGCATTAAAATACAGTCTTACTTAGTTTATTTCTTCATCTTTCTTCAGACAATTCTTAAGAGAATCAGAGGACATGAAAGCTTAGCATGGACATGAAACTGAACCATTGGTTTTTTGGTTTTTTCTTTTTGGTCAAACTGATTAATGTTTAACATAATTTCAAATAAATTTTCCAGTCCAAATTGTGCATAGAAATTGCTCTAAAAATAAATGGCAAATTTTGTTCAGAATTTTTCGGTCATCACCATGTGACTAGAATCTATTAATGTATATTAACTACACTCATTTATTGTCTTGTAATAGCATTATTCCCATTTTTACAGAATGGCAAATGAGCTGCAGAAAGTTTTAATTAGTGAGTTTCCACTCAGTGTGGGTGAGATTTGATAGAAGATGAGCACTGTTTTTTCAGCACATTTGTGATTAAGTGAATGAACCAATGCTATGACTTTCAGCAGTTTTACCTGGGATTGATAAGAATTCAGACATGAAAGACTCTACCAGAAAAGGTCATTATGCTAAGGAAAATCAATTAAGAAGTGTCTGGAGGGGCTTGCTGCATATCTGGACAAAGAAAGAGAGAATATAAATCAGTTAGGCAACAAAATATTACCCATGAAAACTTGAGGACACACACAACTTCTCTGGCCTACCTGTTCCAATGCTTGACCATCCTTTCACTAATTTGTTTTTTGTTTGCTTTTTTTTAATATTTGAGTGGTATCTTATATTTCAATGTATGCCCCTTGTTTCTTTTCATGTTGCAGGGCACCACTGATCTTCGCTCTGCCTTCTTTAAACTCTCCTTTAAACTCTCCCACTAACTATTCATGCATATTGATAAGACGTCCTGAACCTTCCCTTCCCCAGGAGAAACAGTCTCAGCTTGCTCAGCCTCTTCTCAGGTGTCAAATGCTCCAGTCCTTTAATGATCTTGGTGTCCCTTCACTAGATCTGCTCCAATATGTCCGTGTCTCCCTTGCGCTGGGGAGCCCGGACCCGGACCCGGTGCACCAGATGTGTCTCACTATTGCACAGGGATCACCTCACTCACCCTTGCTGATAATGCTTCTACTTATGCAGCCCAGGATTCTGTTTGCCTTGTGTGTTTTGGGACACTGCTGATGATTTATATCCTAGTATCACCTTAAGAAAATACCTGATTTCTTTTCAATTCAGTTGCTCCCTTTGAAGCATGGACAAAATGTGGGTGTATGGTTCTCAACCTCTTCCATCTTTGCTTCAAAAAACAGGTCTGGCATCCTACTGGATTCTCTATTTCCTCAAATCCCCACAGACATTAAAATATGAATGATTAATAATATATTGAATTCTGCAGCAATTTTTTAATGTTGTAAGTGGATTTTGAACATGTTCGAAATTGTCCTGAATTTTAACAATATAGGATTGCTAGATAACAATGTGCCTCATTCATGCACATAATCACATACTAATAAAATTACCTACAAAAATGTCATTGTGGTCTGAGTGGTGGAGAGTGCTGACACAAATACATTTATCATTTAATCAAATTTTCTGATTAAAACACAACAACAACAACAATGACAACAAACAAAGAAAAAAATCCCATCTGGCATGAATACTGCTTTGATTTAAATAAATTATTTATTCTTAGTATAGTGTCAGTCTGTACATGGGGTCACTACCGTCATATTGCTGCTTAACAAGTAAAACTTTAATATTTTTACTTCCCTCTCTCAAAGTGGACATAAATTTTCCCTGCCAAAAGGCATTTTCTGTCTTTTGGGAATTTAGTATTTGTGAAGATCTGATTTATATTAGAGAAACTTTGAAGTTGCACAACTGAAATGATCTTTTTCTTTCAGTGCATGACTCTCAAAGTATCTCCTTCAAACAGACCTGAAGCATGGGTGTGGGAGTATTGCTCTGTGTTGAGAGGTTTCTTTTCCAGTTGTTGTGTCTGAAAGCTTTGATGCACTGTCTATTGGGAAATCCTGAGACTAACCAAACTTCATTCTGGGATGATATTTTGGTGTGTGTGTTTGATTAATAGGAGTTTGAATAACTTTAATAATGACAGAAAAGCTGTATTTCCAGAAACACAAGAAATTCTTACTCAGGTAATCATTAAAATTTTCAAGATTCTTTAAAAAGGTTTTTTAATTCTTATAATGCTATGAAGAAGAACCACTAACATCTCAAAATCTATTGAAATATCTTTTTCTGAATAAGCATCAGCCACAAAATTATAGGAACATAAAATGAGACAATTATGCAAATAATTATTCATAATTCTGTTTGTAACTCAGCATAAATAATTCATTCCCAACATGAGTCAGAGACAAACAATCATGGAATCATGGAACCATAGAATGGCTTGGTTTGGAAGGGACCATAAAGATCATCCAGTCCTAACCCCTCTGCCATGGTCAGGGACATCTTTCACTAAATCTTTCACAAAGTCTCATCCTACCTGATCTTAAATCTTGCCAGGGATGGGGCATTCACACCTTCTCTGAGTGAGCTCTTCCAGCGACTCACCACCTTTATAATAGATTCTTACTTTTGTCCAATATAAATCTTCTTTAGTTTAAAACCATTTCCCCTTGTCCTGTCACTACAGGCCCTGGTAAAAAGCAAAACCAGAGTTTTGTAGATAACTACCTTGTTTACTCTGCACCTTTTTTTGAGAGACCAACATGTTGCAGTATCAATATGACAGCTAATATCTTTATTTACTCTTCTTGTGATGTGTTCCTTAAAGAAAAGAATTAGAAGGTCAGGTGGAGCCCCCAGCTGCTCCGGGAAACTCAATGAACTTCTATATCTCTTTTGGCATGCTTTGGGAAAAGGTGTTTCCTGGGGTACTGAAAGGAGAAATGGTGATAGTTTAGCATAGGACAACGAGTTTGCCCCTTATGCACAGACTAAGACATTAGGAGTTAGGAGGAAGAGAGCAGACGGCGGTGCTTTGGACTAGAACTCACAACAAACAGAAGGTGGTTTCAAAGGAACCAGGTGGAACTGCGTAGAGTCAGTTTTCATTGATGGAACTGCCAAGAGACTAACCTTAACCCTAGAGTTGGAAAGGTTGTCTGAAAACAGTGATTCGACTTTCTGTAATATAATGAAATGCAAATCATACTTTCTGCTCTGGGTTTGTTTGGTTTCTTTTCATTTATGTTGGGTTTTTTTTGTTTTTGGTGGGGACGAGGGGTGTTGTTTGATTTTTGTTTCATTGGGTTTTTTGTTTGGGTTTGATTTTTTTATTTTGTGGGGGTTTTTTTTCTATTTTTGTTTGTTTGTTTGTTTCCTTGCTTGGTTTTTTGTGGGTTTTGATTTTTTTGTTTGTTTGGTTGGTTTTTTTGGTTTTGTTTTTTTTGGGGTTTTTGTTTGTTTGTTTGTTTGTTTTTTGTTGGTTGGGTTGGGTTTTGGGCAGGGTGTGAGTTGAAGTGGCTGTTGAAGTGGCTTTTGAAGTGGATTTGCTAATTTTGTTTTAAAGCCTTTCTGGTAATTTTGTTACTCTGGTAATATTCTCTAAGAAAGGACCTAGTCAGTTCTGTTTCAAATGTTTGTGTAAATAAGGATCCCATTGAAATCACTCATTGAAATGTTTGTGTAAATAAGGATCCCATTGAAATCACTCTGATTCAGAGACCACTGAAGGCAGTGTTACTGTTCTGGAAGATGAGTCTGGCCATCTGCAAAGGTTCAGAAGAAAAATGATAATTATGACCAGAAAAACTCTGCTTATATATAGTTTGGCCAATCATCTAAATGGAGTCTATATGGATTTCAGACTTATACGGCAGGAAAAAAAATCCAACTAAATTTCAGTTATCTGAGATTAATAGGCAGAAGAAGAGGTCACTCAGGATAAAAAGTAAAAATCTCTAACCTGCTGTAAGGGCAGATGAGATGACCAAATTCTGCTAGCAGTGGAAAGGTCTGGATAACCTTTCATAAATTTGCAGTATATTTTGCTTGGAATAAAGATAAAGGTTTCCTCAGAGCACTTCATGCATCATTTTTCTGCAAAGGAAAAAAAGGCACCCAGAATAAAAGTTCATGACGCAGTATTGTCAGACATAGTAGTAAAATCCTCCACAGGATTATTAATCCATCCCAGAAGTCATATGTTCTTGTCAAAGTACAATTATAATGTTTAATCCTTCTTTTGTCTCCTCAGTGAATGTCACTCCTGTGGAAATATATGTCCAGCAATGTCAAAGTCATCACAGCAGTCTGTGTGGGGAACATTTATCTTTTTGGATGTTCAGTGAACTGCAGCAGTATTAAATCCACATTTATATGTAGGGCTATGCCCAGGACAATCAGGAACTCACGGGGACTGTGTTCAATTTTTACTTCTTATTAACGGAGAATGTGCTCCTCTGCAGAGATGAAGGACAAAGGTAATACAATGTAAATTTAAGAAAATTTATGTAGCAGCAAATGAAGGGAGATGAGGACAGAGCTGCAAGCAGTCCTTCTATTGAGATTGCATTTGTTTCACTATAATTTATTTCAAAAATATATATTTGTGAGATATCCTCCTATGCAATTCCTTCTGAGCACTTACTAAGAATAATACATACGGAAGTGACAGAAAAATTCACAAAATTAACAAAATCATAACTGAAGAAGGTATTAATGTTGAGAAGTATATTACTCTGGCAGTTGCCTTATTTCAGTACAACTTTTGAAAGACTTGTACACACACTTCAGTGTAAGTACTACAATTTACTTTTCTCTGAGTCACAGAGAATTATAGAATTCCTACCCGACATGAGCAAATTTTCCTTTTTCTTTGTGTGCGTTTCCTGAGTTCATTAATCTTCAGACAATGTGTGATATAGATGAAACCTCTTACCTCAGGATGTCAGACAGGAAAAAAAACAACAACCTCCCCCCAGCCAAATTATTTAAAAAAATTATCTTATTAATTAGGAGTTCAGAAATTCTGAAATTTACACTGCTGTTGTCGAGTTAATCAAACAACTGTATGTTATGTGTATGTGAACCCAAAAGATTGAATGTGTGTTGTTAGGAAAATATGGCCAGGTATTAAGTACCTGCTGAACAAGGTAGTTACCTGATATATTTGGATTAAAGGAATTCCAAATCAATATACCACTGTAAATATGTAGTCTTTTTCATAGTACATACTAATCCATCAGTTTATTTACCAAACCAAAGTCCAAGAAGAAAAAATCAATCTTTAGATGAAGCCTTAGATCATGGAATGAAATTAAATGATTTTTCCAGAAAAGGGAGATGTAGTGCTTATGGATGATCATAGAATATCTTCCAGCAAATTATGTTCATTTGTTTCTGAGATTAAAGACAACAAAAATGAAAATTTTCCTTAAAAAATTCCTAGGACACAAACTTTGACTGCAACTTGATAAAATTTGTGTAAGAAATTTTATGTAAGAAAAGACACAGTCGATCCTTTTAAAAATACTTATGAATTTCTGTTGCTAGATCTTGTAAGATTAGGTGTCATGTCAAATTAATCAGCAGTTTTATTTTCAGACTTATCACATGGTGTGTGTTAGTGCATGGTCACCCCCAAAAGTGAGGTAAGTAGTCATGTAAGACTACCCTGGAAGTACAGATACATCTGTTCAAATTTTATCCAGCAACTTATGGAATGAGTATCATCCATGTTTGTATTTATATATGTGGATAAAGAGTACTTCTATACAAAACAAATGAACATATATAAAAATTGCACATAAATATTTTCTGAATCTATAAAATAAAAGTGAGTCTCATCTCACCAAGATATAGCTATTTATCAAATCCAAAATACTTGGAATTGGTTGAAAGTATATATATATACATATATATATATATAAATATATATATGCTTTTTTTCTTACCAACCCCTACATTCCTCTTAGAAAATGATTTCTGTGATCTATGTTTGAATTCTGCAAACAAATTACTTCTTTACTTATTTTAACATTTTGCTCTCAGAAGTTGCTTCGGCAATGTTAGCAAACCAAAAACAATACCAAATAATATTTGTTCATATTTGTTCTGACTTTTCAGGATTTTCAGAGAGTGGTCATCTGACCAATATCTCAAGGTCTTACTGAAGAAATATCCAGGAGAGGCTCCTTTATTATGTTGCACAAAACTTTCAGGATTCTAGTCTTATGTGCCTCCATGATATTACAGCAACGGGGAGAATGCCTGAGACTATTGCAGTACCATTATAGAAGTTTTGTCTCTGCTTTTCAAACAGTTTACACATAAAAACATTCTCATTTCGCTATTAAGGATGAGTAGCCTTGCTTTAAATACTCTCCCACTGGTTGCCATCTTAATTCTCCAAGTGAAAACTCAAGCTGGGGTAACCACAGTCTAAACAAAAATTTCAAAGAGGGCCAAAACTATCAAACTGAAAATTTTCAGTTTCCAATCAGTGTCTTCTTCCTTGAGTAAAACAGGGTTTCATGATTCTTCAGAACCTATGTGGATCTCATGCATCTGCATCTTTTAAGATTACATTTGAAAATCCTAGACATAATAATTTCCTTCCTCTTTCTTCCCAATGGGATTCAGCTTTGTTCCTTGCACGTATAGCTTTGTTCCTTGCATGAATGTCTCTATGAATTCAGATTTTCCATGTAATGGAGTCTGACTTTTAATGTCTGTCTTGCAACAAGAAAAAGGAACTTTTCCCTCCTTTCTGTAACAGAGATACAAGCCAATGTTCCTGTTTTGGAAAGGTAATTATACTATATTCTAGTTTTATTTTTAAGCTATATGTCTATTATTTTAAATACTCCATTCTCATATAATACACTTGGTTGCTATGGAAAATTTTCCATCAGGAACATTTCTTGTCCAAGTGGAGAAGATGAGCCATTCATTACTTGGAAGAGGAAGAAATATCAAGGAATACTGGGTATAAATCATGGAGGAATGAGTTTAAAAATCACTTCACAGAAATTTCCAGTAGTCATTATCTTACTGTATGAACATTTCTAGAGACTAATTTTATGACTGTCAGTTTTCATTACTGTAAATGACTGAAATCAGAAGCTGCTCTGAGTCAAGAGATCTGCTGTCAAATTTAACAAATCTAATTATTAAAGATTGCCACTGTGTTGTTTTTACGATAAAAATTGACATTTATGCAGTATCCCTCTCACTAAAGTTTAGTTGTATGCATCACACATCTGTTTCTGAGCTATTTAATTAGACTCTCCTTATGAATAGTAAAGAGAAAGAGAAATTTCTAGTGTCATTTCTCTTTCCCTATCTAAATTAGTTCACCTTATGCAAAAAATCAGACAGCCTTGAGGTATGGCTAGATCCTATGAAATATTCTTATTACTTCTTCCTTTTCAGCCTAAGAAAGTCGTTTGCTTTGAAGAATACTTTCCCTCCATGCCTTAACATTAATAAGCTAAAATATAGCTGAAGAGACTTTATAGAATGGAACGGGCAGAGAAGGGAGGATTATTGTGGAACATGGAGTTTCAGAGGAGAATATAAGTAACAAGGAATTTGAATACAGTAACTTTTCCTTCAGTGTTAAGGAGGGACTGAAGAAATGGAAGACCAAAAAAACTAGGAGGGGAAAAGAGAAATCATGAGGACAAGACTGAGAACTGTGAAATGGGGTGATCTGCTGAGGGGTGTTTAAGGAGTAGAGAGAAAAACAGTCATTTAATAAAATAATTTCATTTAATTTTTTAGTACAGTAATTTTTCTTTTTCAATAACAGTCTCATCATAGAATTTTATAAGTGGCAAGTACACATACTAATGCAAATTTTATTTACATTTAAAGTACTTTATTATATTTATTTCTTAAACTTTCTTTTTTTGGTCTATAAAAAAAACCAGTGTCCCATGGCTGACATATCTAAACGGTCTTTAAAAAAAAGGAATTTATTTCATATTTCAAATAACCATATTTCCTGATAGCTCAATGTCACTTCTACACTTCTATAATGATTTCTTTACTCTCTGCACTTAACACAAACTTGCAAGGAAGACTCAGATAGTCTTAAGGAAACACAAAGCAGAAAGAATTCTGATTTTCCTATATCTACTATGCTTTCCACAACAAGATGTAATAACTCTTCTCATGCTAAGACTTCTCTTTAATCTACCAGACACACCCTCTGAACAAAAATGTGAGACATTTGAATTTTTCTCTGTTGTAGTATCACCAGATATATCCCTGTCTGATATCTTATTATTCATTTTAAGAAACTGGTCTTGAAGTTGTAAAAATACAAGCTCATCTTTATGGCCTTATGAGTTTTTATGTAAGCATACTTATTGAAAAGATTATGATCAAACTTACCACATCCAGCTCATTTTCATGCACAGAATATGTAGTGAGCTTGTCTTTCTCAATTTACATTTTTCTTTTCTTAGTTCAAGGCAACTGACTAAAATGAGATTTCATATATTGTGTATTTCATGCATCAGAAGCCTGTTCAATATTCATTATTAACTTTGATAGCAAAGGTTGTCATACCACAATATTTGTCTTGTATTAGGGTTTAAAAGCCTTCAGCCATGTGTCTTACATTGTTGGCATATTTTTAATAATTGCTGCTTAAATTAAATAAATTCTTTCTGCTTTTTGATATAAGGGTTTATGAAACCGTTGTGACCATTACAATGTCCTGTAATTTCAAAGCAACATACTTGCTACGGAAAATTTTCTTATGAAATGGTAATTCTTATTGCAAGGATTAATGTCATTAGATTGACACATAAGTTTCACATTATGCATTTTACATTTCTGAAAGTAAAGCTTAAAAGTGAAAGATTAAATACTTGATGCTATACAATACTTTCAAATGTTTATCATACCAACTTGAAGCAAGCAGTATCTTCCTAGTGCTACTGGAGAATTTCACACAGTTAAAAAGAAAAAAAGTAACATAGACATAAAGACTCTATTATATGACTTCACAATTTACATCCTACTGAGTAAATCTCAGGAAATGAATATACAAATCACCTTTTCCTCCATTTTCTGTTGGCATTTCTTAGATGTCTCATAGGTCATATAAAGGACCATGCATTAGTCTTGGCATTCATCAGCCCTTTGCGGCAGAAGGAGAAAATATTATTTTCATAAAAGGCTTTGCAATGGCCTCGTAATGTATTAGTGAGAAGCTGTTGTGTAATATGACCATTTTAAACAAAGTGAAATTAAACATATTATTAAAGAAACTGCGTTGACTCCTCAATGGAAATATTTGCCACCTATAAAAACCAACTCCGAAAATTTAAATTGTTGGGAAAAAAAAAGGAGATATGTGTCTAAGTAAAAGAAATCTTCAATTGGCAAAAGATATGATGAAACAAAGAAAACAGAAGAGACAAATATAAATCCTTAATGAAACTGGCCAGAAGAAAATTTGAGAAAATACTTCCTCAATCTTATTAATAGAAACGAGTTCAGATCCAGAAGAAGGACAAAAGAATTTAGCATATGCACAGACAATAAGGATATAAAAGAACATGCAAGAATTATGAAAAAAGTTCACATTTGTAGAAAAAGGAGCTATTTCAGTAGCTTACATTTCTTATGGAGGAGTTCTGGAAATTCGCCACTTTGAATTTTTCCTTTACTGAGATAGAACTATTCATTAAAGACAGGTGTCACCAGAATAGACCAAGTGCTAATCAATAAAATAAAATACTCAGATTTCCAGCACAGTGTTAAAAGAAGCCAGATACAAAGTTGTTAAATAATAAGGCTGGCTTTAATTTACCTTTAGGAAAGACATATGAAAAGTAACACAGGAGTTAATAAGATTTGGGGGCATATGAATATCTGCATGCAATTATGTCTGAGTTTTACACAACTATGACTGTTGGAAATTGTGGTAAAGAATAAAATTATTAGCTTAAAGATATCAGGAAAAGTCAATATCTATTATTTTAAAGGAAGTCACACTGGAAAAATAAATTTGAAATCTTTGAAAGGCATTTTAGAATAAAGAGCACCTTGATTTCCACAACTTTTTAAGATGATATTGTAAATCTTATTAAAGAAACTAAGCCATCATGGGATGAAACCAAGATCACAACAGGGATAAAGAAGAAAATGGGTTAAAGATTATTACATTCGAAACTGATAAAAAATTATGCTTGACTGTAAAACCAAATCCTGAATTGAGTGTTCTAATAACTTAGTAAAAAGACAAAATTAAAGGCCAATATATATAATACAGTGTGGAAAATGGTCTTAATTAAAACAAATTATAAACATTTATAAATTATCTATTCTTAGGGAAAGCATCTTGCAAATAAACCTATGTTCTTACAGGAAGGTTTTCTTGTTCTTTTTAAAACATTCAAAACAACTGGAAGTCTGTCACGATGTCTTCCCAATTAACTTCCACCAGGTAACTTGTGTTTTTCTTTCTGATACAACAGAAAGCCCTTCATTTGATTCTTCTGTATACACTGGAGACACATAAAGCCCCTTGATGTTTAGCATAAACTCTTTGTTCAACACAGGCCTAAGTTACTTAATGAAGTTCTAGATATCTTTCTACTGTCATACTAGGGCAATCTTGAGACATTTTAGTGACCACTATTGTGTTTGTTACACAACCATGGGATTCATCAAACTCTTCAAAGGCAGTTTCAGGCAGGCTGAGTTTTGTATTTGTTTTTGTAATTTATCCCCCAAATGTATCTTGGTGTAATGGTACCAGGCATCAGACGAAGGCATCTCTCAGACTCTGAAGAACTCTGCCTGTGGTCAGACAGCCTCTTTCATGTTTGCTTGTTTGATGAATATCTTTGACTTGCAATATAGTACCATCAAAAAGAAAAAATAAAAAAAGAGACAGAGGAGAAAAAAACACCAATTTTGTGTTATTTAATGTTCTGAATTAATCTAATTTTCTATATTTTAAAACCAACACCAGTAAAACCTGCTTGAGTGAGGTAGGTAGTTAGAGGTAGGTAACATAGGTAGTTAGGTTATATAAAACACAACAAAAATGAAAAATAACCCCAACAGCTGCTTAATTCTTTGACTCACTATAGGTCACAGGCTGCCATTATAGACAAGTGCCACCACAGATTCTGATAAAAAGAAATTAATGATTTCTATTTTTTTTTAACCTGCTAACCAGGTTTTATAATTCAAACAAATTTTCTTAGTTTTAGAGATTTACCAATTTCCTGATCCTAGTAGTGTAGGTTGGTGCAAAAAAAGCATACTCACTACAATAGTTTCTTATCTTCTAGCTTGGATAAAGTCCAAAAGAAATTTATTTCCATTGCTTCAAAGATACCATCTTTGCCTTCAGAAATTTACCCACAGTTTTATTTCTTTGGACCTTTAAAATTCTGGAAATTCCTTTCGATTCATAGTAGGACTTCTTGTTGTTAAGCTGCCATTTTTTTGCTGTGCTTCTCCACTTAAGAAATTGTCTGGCTACCAAATACTACATGAACTTTAAACTTCCTATCCCCAGTGAAACTGTAGGGGGAGAAGGGAGGGGCTATGTAATTTTTTAAGAATAGATTTATAAAATATGTATTGGTTATAAGTGAACTTCCTCTGATGAAGTGCAGGTCTGTGGGATGTGTGTCAAAATTATTTAGAACTTCCATTAGTAAATCTCCTGGAAGTCAAATATCTGGGTTTATCTTCATCAATTTGCCCTAAGCAATTTTAAGAGGCAAAGCAGGAAAATAACTGCACAGAGAGTGTAAATATAACCTCATGTAGCTAAAACTGCCCAGCATCAGGAATCTAAATTAATCTAAGCAGGGTACGTAGCCAATCAGCATATAAGTGATTAGATACCTAAATTAGATGAGAGGAAATTCTGAAAACGGGAAGATCCAGGACTAATCTAAGCAGGGTACATAGCCAATCAGCATATAAGTGATTAGAACTACCTAAATTAGATGAGAGGAAATTCTGAAAACGGGAAGATCCAGGACTACATTTCATTAATGATTATTTTGCCTAATATCGTTTTAATGTTAAAGGATCATAAACTACAAAATGTAATCTATGAAATATTTTATGCAGAGCTAAACCCCAGAAATTTTGTATGATGAATGCCCAGATTAATAGATTAGAAAGTCATATTCAGTCTCACACTGGTGCTCAAGCTCTCTCTGGCTCAATGAACCTCTCATTCTTTGCTGCCTAATGACACATTTGCAGCAATGTGGAGATTGTGTTCTGTGAAATGCCCTCATCATAGCTGGGGCACCAGCTGCAAGGCTGATGAGTATAGCAAGTGTAAAAGTTAAACATGAGGTACAGAGAGAGTGTAGCACCATGAATTCACAAAGTAACACTTTTTACAGTCCTTGACCCAAAGGAAATTGTGGATCAAGATACCAGCATGATTTATTTCTGCACTTTTTTTCTCAGTAGACATAATATATTGTTGTAAAAAGAGGACAAGAGAACTATGTGGATGTTATTAGAAAAGCTGCTATAATATTGAGAATCTTCATTTACATTTACAATTTTCAAGGAATGGCAACAGCTTTGGGTACCTCCTATTGCCAAAATTCCAAAACTTACTTTTTGAAGTTGCAGAGTCCTCTCAGGACAATTTGGGACCTGGCCAAAATGTGATAAAGTGATCTGATATAGGAGTAATGTAGGGTTTATGTCTTTGGAGTTTATGAATCAATTTTTCAGTTAACTTCAAAGCACTTTTGTTAAAAGGTAGTTCCATAAGTTTAGTCTTCTCCTACTTAAGCATATTTTTTTATTTTCTCTCTACATTCTTTTCTTAACTCCTCTAAATGTATTTTTTCCTGCCAATTCTGACCCTGTAAATAATTATTTTCTCTTAGTTGGCTACCAATTTTTCCTGACTTCTCTTTGCAGCTAGTGGCTTTAGCTCTTAATTTCACTGTGCTTAACAAGAATCCCTTGTAGAATCTGAATCCCCCTGTTCAACTCCTCACAGTTTTATTGAACACAATTATCAGAGGAAAATGAACAGTAAAACAGCTGGTTTTTACATCGATGACACACATTCTGGCAAGCAAATTATGCAATGTGTTGTGCAGCATGAGTATACAAAGTTATAGTATGAAGGACGATATGAAGAAAAACAAAGCCTTTATGACTGTATGATTAGCAATTATTTTATTTTTTGTAGGCCAATATTGCTAATAATTCATCCTCAAAAAAATAATTTCCCAATGCTTGTAGTAGGACAAAATGAAAGAATTTTAAAGGATGGATGGCTGTAATATAACAATTTTTCAAGACAATGCAAGCAGGACTTCTTGGTTATGTATATGTACACACATAGAAAAATAGAGGAATTTGAAGGAAAAGTACTGAGAGGGAGAACAAATCTATGGGGTCCAGCTAAAAGTGACATAGGAGATATTGCAACCCATAAAAATAAAACAATAAAAATAACAATAAAAATCAGTAAGAAAATAAGTTCCCAGAGATTAGGTAGAAGGCTACAATAAGAAGAAAATTGGGAAAAGAAGGGAAACACAAAACAGCAGCATTTATTGAAAGGAAGAAAATTATCATATGAATGGGACAGAAAGCTGGAATTGAGAGTAGGATGAAACATGGGTAAAAAAGAGTATGCATAAAAGAGTAAGTAGTAAGAAAGCATAGATGTAATTTCTTCACAGGTCTGACATTTTCATATGATGATTCAAAACTGAATCTTGCACCATAAAGTATTAAATAATTCAATATCTCTGTTTAATAAATAAAACCCCTCCTCCTATTAGAGAATTTTTTTTATTCTAAGAACCTTGCTATATTATCTTGTTTATGATCTAAAATCCAGTGGTCAGGGCTCAAGACCCCTGCATTTCTTTTGGAAAGTTATGTCAACAGGTCAGACAGATTTGGCCATGTACTCTATTGGCAGATCAAAAGTTTCATTAATTAATGACGTAGAATGTATGATTGCTTTTGAAAACCTCCTTTTCATTAATTTGAATCATAAGTAATTACCTATTTTTTGATTGTATATTACTCAGGAGAAATCTTGAGACCATGAGAAAAGTAAATTATGTGTCAAAGGTTCATTGTATCCAAAGTTAAACTCAGCTGAACACAAAAAGAATTTCTTTTCTAGCATGTCTTATGAATATTTTCTAGCATCTCTTATAAAAAAGAATTTTGACACTTCAACCCTCATCCAATATAGGTTAAAGATAAATGTTAAAGAGAAGTACATTCTCAGCAAAGTTTCTGCATTTAAACTGTCCACCACAGAAAGCCTGATATCAGTTATTCAAAATTCGTGCTTATTGGTGCATTCATGTCTGAAGTATTTGTCTCTCCAAGGAGTTTGAAATTACTTAATGAAAATTCTAGTACTTGCATTCTTTACGCTTCAGGAGTCTCTATTCAAATTTAACTTTGGCAGAATTTTCAACCTATCATCTGTCATGCATCCCTCTCATATCTTCTTCAACATATTTTAGTGTATCTTCTCATAAATCCTGTGCATTTTAAGTATACAATACGATCCATGTTTCACAGAATGGGGGAATGGATATAAAGAAGAGAGAATACATGATTCTCCCAAATGACACATGAAAACTGGGAAAACAAATTGATTGAATCTCAGTCAATCTGAAATGTCTACCCAGACAGTAAAGTGCAGCTGGATCTCACTCTAAGATAAATTCAGAACAAATCCGGAATCTGGAGGCAGATTGAAGAAATATTAATTACTCCAAAGTCTTATAACAGAGATTTATTTTATACCCCAGGTTAACATTTTGGACACTAAAATACACGTGATTCAAGAAAACTCTTCAAACACACGTGACTCAAGACAGCTGTTTTGCTTGAACAGGTACATTTCTTTCCACTGAAAATTTTTCTTATTGATCATATTAAACAGCATATAAGACTCACTTGCAGCTCATTATCTTACTCTACTTAAATCACACAGCTCTGCACATAGATTTCTTTTTCTTTTTGAGGGAAATAAGTTAATTTGTTGTTTCCAATAAAAGGTGATCAAAAAAACTTGAAAGTCTGATTTTTTAATGACGTTATCTGTCATCCCATTATATTCTTGATAGTCTGAATAAGAAAAGGATAAACAACAAATAACAATATTTATTAGAGTCTTAAGATTCTTGCCCTTTGGATCTACATCTGTGAAACTGTGTGTGGGCAAGTTTAAAATATTCAAGCTGAACCCCTAATTGTGTTATCATATTCACTTAAAAGAATCACCTCTGCAACACGTAAAAACAGGCATGTTTATTTTTGCACAGTGACATTTTCAATATTCAAATTTCCTAGAAACAATTTGTGCCAAACAAAAGTTAAGAGTTTAACATTGTGCTCTATTGTCTTCACTTGCATTCTATACATACATGTCCAAGATATAACGGAACCATGGTAAAAGCATAACATTCAGTAAACTGCTCTGCAAATATTGCAAAACTTAGGACAGCTTAATTGAATGTATTTACAACCATATTTATACATTTTCTTAATGTATTTATTGTCTTACATTCCAAAACACTGTACACATATTTTGCTCTGTACTCCTTTTCCATACTAAGTGAACTCATATGTCATCCCAACATATTTCTTCAATATTGATTTTGTTTTTGACTAAAGCTTCAAAACTTCTGACTGGATCCATTTGATGCAAAAAATCCTATAATACATCTGCAAACAGTTGCATGCTCATATGACAGCACTGGAGAGTTTATATTTGTGACATGCTGTTAACCACATCATTCCTAGTTTAACAATGTTCCTCTTGTGTTAAAGACTCAGACCTCATTTTCCAGTCTCTTCCTCAAAGCAAGCAGCCATAATCTGATACAAGCTCTTTTGGTATGCAAGGTGAAGGCAGAAGCATTTTACTTATAGAATGAGCCATACATTAGCATAAGTCTGCTGACACTTGGTGTTTACTAGACCATTCTAGAAAAATTAGTTTTTATTTCCCCAATTAATGATGACCTGCAATCTGTGCATAACAGTTATTTCTGTGTCAGTTTGGTTGCAGCTCTTCCTCTCATTCTAATTTTACAAATAACCATAATGTATGACAATATAAATTACTGAATGTACCCTGAAATTAAAAAGGACTTAGATCTTATCCACGGTTCTTCTTTTCGGGTTGTTTTTGGGTTGGTTTTTTTTGTTTGGTTGTTTTTTTTTGTTGGTTGCTTTATAGGAGGGAAGAGGGGAATGATAGCAGTCAAGCAAGTAAAATTTATTCTTTAATTTCTTTAAAACAAAATCTTGGTTTCATTCTCTTTATAAATTTTTTAAGAACTCTGAGTTAGTTTCCTAAAGTCAACTAAACATAACCAAAGATATGTTAAGTATGTGACATAGAAAATACATTTATAAAACTTGTGCAGTTTTTAATCTCATTCCAGCAGAACCCTGACATATATTTTTCTGCAAGGTTTCAGACACATAAACATATGTTTCATAAAAATGTTTTATGTAAAATATAGCCACAATTTTGAAAAATGGAATAAAAAAATAAGCATCTGACTTTAAAGAGCAAAGAATATGGTCTGTGATTTTAGAAGGTGCTAAACATACACAGTTTATAATGAAATGAACAATTCATCTGGTGCTTTTGCACTTTGTGCAGAACTGTGCAAAACTGTGAACTTTCATAAAAACAAGAAATTCACGTACATTAGCTGACAATGAATGTTATTTCAGAAGTTGAATTTGATCACATAAAATATATCTCTTTATTGTCTATATATATAGAGCTGTCAAAGAATATGTAGTAGGATGTAAACTACTTGTGAGATAAATGTTAACGTGGATAAGTCTATAAGCAAGTCTCATTTCAGATAGATAACACTATTGGCATTTTTCTACACTTCATTGTTGGTATTTCTATTAATTTAGGTGTCTAAATCTGGTTATTCTCATTGGAACCTTTATAAATCAAAGAGGAAAACAATGCATTTCAAGCAGGTGATTTTTCTGTATGCCTGCATTTGGCTGAGATGACCCACCTGGTGGGAGGTATCTGCTTTTCTCCAGTTTTTCTCTTCCCAACCAAGGGCCTGGAATAATGATGCCCATTGATTGCAGCAATCCTGTTTGTAAATAATCCTACTTCATGTTCTGAAAGTTTGTGAAGTCTAATTATATAGATATATCTTGTAGGTTACTGTATTGAATTGTTCCCTTATCCCTCAAATATAGGAAATCTAAAAATTTAGGTAACCGGGAGCTGCAGCTGTAATTTTCTGAACACTTTTTCTCCTTCTAGGTTAATAAAAGATATCTTTTGCTTCCTTTGCCTGTTATTAGAAAGCTCCAAATTATCCACTTTCTGAATATCATAAGAGTTTTTGATTTCAGAACAGGGAAATTGTTTTTTGTTCAATGCATATTTGAGTCTTGGACTTCTATTCTAAATTAAATTCCTGTCACATTTATTGGAAATAAATGTTTGTTGGGCCAGTTCCTTCCAGGCATTTCTTAAAGGGTAGAGATGCATCTTATCCAGCTTAAGTAATTCTGTCTGACCTAGTAATTTAAGCACATTTGCAGTCAATGGAGAGAAACACATTTTTAAAGTGTGATTTATTTCACCTATTAACATGATGAATCATGTCCTGGAAATAGTGATTTTTCTAGTCTGGCTATAAGAAAATCCTTTGGATGTATAACTCTGATGTGGACATTTACGCAGTAGAACCCTCTTTATTACAACACGGATATTTATCCATTCAGCCTGCTATAGCAAGTCTTTCTCTTTTACCTTTCAAGTGGAACAAATAACCATTTAAAATTAACTGATATCTTGGAAAATATACAGATGTACAAACAAGAAAAATAAAGCACCCAAAAACCTAAGCCAAATAGTCTGTTTTCACACTATGCCTATATGTGAGATTTTCCACTATGTGACTGAAATGTGCCACCCAAACCTTTACAAAATGACAGCCAGAAACATTTTACTGTTAAATAGAAGAAAACAAAAAAAAGCCACCCAAAAAGTCTACATTAGGTAGTAGCAACTAATGTTGGTGATTTTTTTCAATAACTGCTGAGTAAGGGTGGTTTACACCTGATTTGCTTACAGAACACATTTTTGACGGAAGTGATGCAAAAAAAATAATCTTCCATATAAAGAGAATCTCGACAAGTTAGCATTTCCCTTACTTGCCAACATTAATGAGTATTAATGGATATCACATTGATGTTCACTATTTGTATCATTCATTGAACAATCGAGGTTAATATTTTCAAGCTTAAGCAGCCTGAAGTAAAATATTTTTTTTAAATTCAGGCTGTCCCATCACACAGGTGGGTAGTTAGACAATAACTTCAAATAACTAGTGTCACTGGGTGCATATGCATATATAAATATATATATATGAGGGATCATAGATTCTATCTGCTTACAAAAAGGTATCTAATATCATCTGGCACACTTTACAGCCCATTAAAACTCCTGTTACCACTCCATAACTTCATCTGTGTCATATGTGCCACCCAATGTGGACAACTTAGATAATTTTGGGCATCTCACATGGTATCAGACACTTATGTGCTAAATTGAATGCTCATCTATTTAATGGAAACCTCTCACCTTTGAAACATCATTTCTTCCTGGAGGCCATCAAAGGCAGTCCTCTTACAACACTTTTGTTGGGGACATTAGAAAGAGTTCACTAAAGATGTCACCAGACATAACACAAAACATAGGCCACCTAAGCGAAGAATATTGAACACGAGCCTGGTTCAGAGACCTAATTCTGAGCAGTACTAGACTTCTGCAAGAGAGGATTTATTATCATCATTATTTTAATTTCTGTGCATTTTTTAATCATCATGGGAAATCTGGGAAAGTATGGGGTGATAGAAGTGTAAGTTGCTTATACCTCAGCTTTGACTGTTTTTGCAGGTGATAAATTTGGCAGCTGCAAGATTCCCCAAGGTGAAGCTGTGAACAGCCAGTGATTCGAAGCTGTATTGTTCCCTGTCACTGCAATTCTTACCTGTGCTAGTAATTTTCTTTGTGGTTTAATGTCTGACAGCTGTAGTCCTGCATATGGAAATCAAGCTTATGCTGATATAATGATTTTCAGTGGTTTCTTTGTCCCAAAGTGTACTCAGTCCCCATGAACTATGAAGCAGAGCTATAATGAGGGAATTTGCAATGAATTGCAAGGTTATGCCAATTTGAGCAGCTTTACACTGGATTTAAAATAATGCTGAAGAATAATTATTCTGCTGAAAGTTTTATGTACTGTCATTTAAGTTAGAACAGATATATTGCATGGATAATCTGTTTTTAAAGAAATATATCTGGAGTTACTTTAACATATTGAGATTCTGAGCTGCCAGTGAGCCTGCATTACCTAGTGTATGCACATTTTCTTGGTATAGTAAATGCAAAAATCCAATAATTTAGTATTTTAAGAATTTAAATGATCCAGTCTATTACTGCTGTTTGATAAAATTTACAAGAGCTTTCATGAAGCCTTTGTGGAAATGCCTTCTCTATTTATTCCTCATGAAAAATTAATGCAAATTCATAGATAACATAGGTCATAGGTCACATTTCTTTTCCCCAGCTCATTGTGGGCAAAATAATAAGGAAAGTTTTCCAGAATGTAAATTCCCTTGTGGAAAAAGTGTATTTGATTCATAATCACAATGCACAGCATTTCTGGCTTTTGCTCATGGACATCAGGGTCTGAGCCATTAAAACTTGCATATAACTTGCATAACTCAAATTTATTTCGTGAGTTACTCTTATTGAAATAATAGAAAATGTTTAAGACATAAACATATTTAAGGGAAATTATATGGGCCTTCTAAACATATTGAAAGTATCTGAATAATATACACAGATAAGATTATAGATATAATAAATATCTATTTCTAGATATATTTTAAGTGATTTTAAAATAATGGTCAATTGATGGCAGTTTTCTGTAGAAGAAAGTGGTATCCAAGGAAATGATTCTTTGTCTATGCTAAAATGTTTCCCTTAAATCAATTAATGTTAGCTTAACAGAGTAAAATTATGAGGCAGGCAACTCCCTGAAAGCATCCTAATATTGCCTTAATAATTGGAATTTTCATATGAATAAAAAGGCTGCTCTATATGTAAAAGGAGTTTTTAAAATTTACTTATGGTTTCTAAACAATATCAGTATTTTGTTTACAAGAACATATAGTAAAATAATTATTGAACAATTGTAACTGAAGCCAATGAAACAATATTCATAGCTTACTTTTGACTTTGACAACAATGCAAAATTTTTCTATAAAATTGGATCTCATAATGTCAATACTAAAGAGCTCCACTAAAGAATAGCTATTAATTGACATTTTTATGGGTAGATATACAAGGGTTCCAACATATTAGGAAATATCTACATTTCAAGGAATTTAGTCATTGATTTCAGCTTGTTGCAGCTCTGATTTCACTGTGATTTCTATACTTTGACATTGAAGAGGTTATCTGAGAGAAAAGAAATCATGTTAGATGAACAAGGTCACCTGTTTTTGAAAAGACAGCGGCTTTCTTTAATAAGTAAACTTAACATTGTTTAGCACAATTTAGTGCATCAGAAGTGATTTTAACTCTTAGACATAAAAAATGGGTCTTAATGAATCACAGAAGTCAAGACTACAATTACATAGTACTTGGATTTAAACACATTCCCTTTGAGAAAAAGGTAAAACTATCATTATTTTTAGTGAAAGTAAACATAATGGTAAAGAAAAAAAATTAAAATTTTTCACAAATTCTCTTTAGAAGACACTTGCAGCACTTGTATAAATATGAAAGCCAATTTTGGTTCTTATTGTGGCTAGATTTTACATAATCAAAATAAAACAAATACTAATTTTATTGTTTCAGAATAAGAGAAGAGGAATAGACTGAAAAAATTCACATGAGAATCATTTTGGTAAAATAAAAGCAAACTGAAAAAGTAAAAAAGGCAATTGAGAATCAAAAATGAAATGAGGATAAATGGAAGAAAATAATGATCAAGGCACTTAAAACAAATCTGGCGCAGAATTAAATTAATAGGAATAATCCAACTTTGAGATCTGTGTATAGGTAGAGCAATAATATTTCTGTTATATATTAATATAATGAAATAAAAAGAAAGTTCTGGGAATAGAATTAAAATTCAATTTCTAAGTTCTTTAGCTATGTCTGTAGGAGTTCTGAATGACAATATCTATATTTAAATACAGTTATAATTCTAGAATCTTCTTAATTTGGTCTCCAAAACTTGTGTTTATGTGAAGCAAAATCTTTAGAGACATTTTTTATTCAACAGCTTGTTGTAGTTGGAGAAAAATTCATATGTTTGTTTGTGAAAGACTAATTGCAATTCAAAAGGCAACTGGCTGTGGAAAATTAATGTTGAAGTGTTTTCAGCTGATTCCAAATTAGGACAGAGAAATATTTAAAAGATTTAAATCCATATACTTAGGCTTCAGAATTGCAATTCAACTTACATCAGTAAACAAAGACCTCCATGCATACTGATGCAGTTAGAAGGAAAGCACATCTTCAAATCAAATGATGGAAACTCTACATATTTTTTTCATCTCAAATGATTGCAGAGATTTCCACTACGAGAACTCATTTTAGTGCAACCAGTTCCTTCTCAAAATTGCTAGTGACAGAGGATTGTGAAGTTTCTGGCTTTGGGCCATGAAATGTTTCCTATAGGATCAGCCAGGCTTTAGAGAAGGATATTTGGTGCACTGTTCCCAGAAGCTGTGCATCCCTGAATAGCAGAATTTCGTATTCCAGTAGTGGCCTTAGGTTCTAACTGATTCAGCTGAGCAGACAGAAAGCATCAGCACCAAATCTACTGCCAAATCAAAAGCTCAGACTATCACTACTGGCAGAAATTATCAACCCTAAAGTGAAGCACAGATGACACTAGTATATTTACCATGTGAAATATATTAGATCAAATGGTCTAATTTTCCTTACTCCACTTGCATTTATTCTGATTTCCCGACTTGCAGTTATTCTCAGTCATAAGTGGAAAGTCATAAATTTGCAGCTCTAAGTAGGCAAAATTGTGTACCTACAAGAATCAGAAAGAAATAAAATGTAGGATTTTTCTCCCTCTTGAAATGTTAGAAGAGTCTCTATAGACTGTTCCTGTCACGGTTCATCCATTAACATGATGCAGTGAAATAAAGGGATCAATTTTCCAGCTTGTCATGAGCTCCCAACGTGCAGTAGATGCATTAAACAATGAGGTTAGAGCCCACATGCTTAAATTGAATATAAGATTAAGAAAGAATTAGGTCACTGTTTCTTTGACTTCCATATTTGCAACAAAACCCCAGTGCAGCCACAGGACTGCTTTATATTACTTGATTAAACACACAGGCTTCCCCCTCAATAAAATAATTTATAAGATGCATTAACATAGGTGAGGAGGTACAACCTGAAGTTACGAAAAAAAGCCTACTTTTAGTTTTGTGTTTCTTCCTGCTTTAGAGTCACAGCTCAATCATTATGAATATTCAGACCATTTGACCTCTTCCTTTCAGTAAGGTCAAACTGCTCATTTAAATGAGAAGACCATAACCCATTTGAAGACAAGACTTGAACAGCAAAAAAATTATATTACTATCCACTTTTCTCTTTTAAAAAACACAGTTTAAAATTCATTAAATATATGCTCATATTTCTGCAGTTTTCTTGCAGCCATGAAAACTGTTCTCATTTTCCTTTCCACTCTTTGTGTAGACTTCCCATGATTATCCAGTTCTTCAGGACACATTCATGAGAGCAATACCTGAACTCACTACTCTACATTCACATATTTACGCCTACAATACTCTGGGGGCTTTTTTCTTGTTCACTGACTGTGAACGGTTTTCTGATTTTATAGGGCATAAATACTTAATCTTTGTCACTTCCAAACTTCTTCAAGTTTGTGATCAACAGTGTATTCACTGTGTAGATCCTTGTTCTTGTGAAGTTATCATTCTCTTTGTCTCATAGAAAAATAATCATTTCACAGTCAGTAAAATCCTAAGCAGTGCTGACAAAGTCATGGTTGTTTGATGACTACAACACAGGCACCAGCCCTTCCAATATTTAAGGAAGCCATCTGCAGAAAAACAGACACAAATTAACTGAATAGGAAAAAACCATGCAAAAGATTGCCAAAGAGGAACAAGCCATGCATACATTGTCAAAGTGCTGTGTCAAAATTATTTTAAAATGGTCAAAACTAATGGGAGTATAAATTGCTAAAAAAAAAAAAATCCACATTATGCTACTATTGTAATTTAAAATTGCTTGCTCACACCTGACATCTTTCATTTGAAAGTTGAGAACAGAAAGCAGGAATTAATTTTAGAGTTGTCATCATTTTTGTGAACCATTGATGTGCAAGGGGTTTCTGTATTCTGTAGACTGTGGCTGATGCTTCCACTCTAGTCCTTGAGGCAAGGTGAAAGCTACTAATACAGAAATTGTTCCAGTATTCCTAAACAGGTTCAAGTATCCTTTAGAATATGTTTGGCAATTTTAAACAGTATTCAAGACAACACAAGGATTAAAAGCTTCAGGGGACTGAATCTTGCTGAAACTATCACAGTAGAGTCAGCTTATATGTATGTAGCAACATACTGTAATTGTATATGTCTCCAAACTACCTACGTTAATAATCATGTTTATTAATAGTTTTTAACGTGAACTGGTGGTTTTGCAAAAAGAGAATATTCCCAAATTAATTTCATATCTCCTACAGAATGTCATAAAAATGCTCTTCTCAGTAATTCATAGTAGATTTAAAAAGATGGGCTCCTGTACCAACTTTAAAGCATTTGTGTCTGCATTCAGGCTTGTCAACAGAAGTTCCCCCTTGCAATCATAAAAAGAAATGGGCATTCTTGAGTAGAATACATCTCACCTATTTTAAATACTTATTTTAGGATAAGATCATGATTCCAAAATATGAACCTTTCTGCACTAGGTTTAAAGAAAGCTTGGCTAATGGCTAATTCATACGTACATGTGTGTATGTGCACATGTGTATATATTAAAAAAACTTTATAATTACCTGTGTCCACTCATTAGTTTGAGGGTCATATGCTTCCATAGTGTTCAGGTATGATTGACCATCATAGCCACCTACTGCATATAATTTGTCACCGAGGAGACAAACACCAACAGCATCTCGAGGCATACTCAGTGGAGCCACCATTGTCCATGTATCAGTTTTTGGGTCATACCTGAGCAAATAAAAATGAAATTGGGTATGTGGAGAGAAGACAAGCATCAATCCATGTTGATTTTCACTTCAATATAGTCCTTTT
This sequence comes from Pyrgilauda ruficollis, assembly GCF_017590135.1. Taxonomy (NCBI): domain Eukaryota; kingdom Metazoa; phylum Chordata; class Aves; order Passeriformes; family Passeridae; genus Pyrgilauda; species Pyrgilauda ruficollis. The sequence goes on from NW_024518984.1 coordinate 284,029, forward strand.
TTTTCCTGGGGGGTGAAAACCAAACCTTTAATATCCTATCCAAAAAATTCTTCCTATCAAAAAGAAAACACAGATTTATTGTGTTCACAATTCAACCCTCTACATGTTGATTAGAAACTTTTGCTCAGCTAACATTCTAGAATAAACTAAGCTGTTTGTAGGATAGTGTGTCATAAAGAGATCTGAGAAAGATATATGAGCAATATCTGAATGGATAGGTATAAAATTTTTTTTATATGCTATGTATACATTTAAAGTCGGGCATTTCCTGTAGCACATCTAAAATATTAGAAATATTATTTCTAAAATTAAATTTCACTATATTTTAATTTCTGAAATTATACTATACAACAGTAAAAATCTCCCTATGTATTCTCATGCTTAACTGCATTAGAATTAGTGTTTCCTCCTAAATTTGCTCAAATAGATAAAGCAATACTGTTTTTTAGACATAATCACAACTGAATTTTTAAAATGGAGGGTAAAATTCATTTCGTATAATGAAGGTAATTTAAAAATAAAATATTTAATCTAGGTTTTCATTTAGATATTCCTTAACAAATTAAAATAGTTTGATTTCAGAAGTCATTCCACTGCAACTCTTTTGGACATGCAAAAACCAGAAATTAATTATCTTTTGATAGTTTGTTACCAAGAATGTCTGGAGTATTAGGTTACACTAGATACCTCATTTTTAGATGTTAAACATTACTAAAACAGAATAGTGTATTACAGTGTAATAACATTAATTTAATCTGTCCTTAAACAGTCTACTATGTAATAGAATCATGTGATCAGTGGAGAAAATAAGCTGTTTTGGTCTACAAATCTTTTAAAAAGTCTGACATTATTAATTTGCTTAGATGTGTAAGTATTTAAGTCATAAGCCATATTATCAATAAGCAACTTGGAGGGATACTGTTTGAAGTCCTACATATTTGAACAATGAAATATTATACATATATAAATATATATATACATATATATATATATATATATATATATATATATATTACTACAAGCACTGAAACAGCAAAGCTACAGTGTTTTGCTTGTACCAGCCTTTTGGTTCATAAATATAACTTTTAAATTGGACAATAAAAAAATTGTCTGTAACCTTGTTCGTATTGTTCTTGAGAGGTAAATACATTTTAAGAAAACAATCTACTTGCATGCTAGCTGCTAATCCTGGCATTTGGGGGACTTCTCAGAAAATAAGATGTCAAATATCTAGATATACGATAAACGTCTTTCCTAACTTTAGAGGAAAATACTGCAAAATACTGCTTGAATATGTGGAAGGGAAATGACCATGTAACAAGCCAAAAAAAAATATTTTTAATGGATTTTTTTCAAAGACTGTGTGGGTTTTCAACAACAGCATCATATGCCTCTAGCTGAAACAATTTCCCATCCAGTGAAATGCACCAGTGTGCATTGTATCTTTGCCTACCTAAAGGTAATAAATGTTTAATAGACTCCTCCATACACATGTCTTAAATTACAAGGGCCAAGGTGAGGAGGTGCAAAAGTTAAAGCTGGAAAACAATACAACTGACATCATAATTTGACCGTTTGACCTTTTTTTCTTCTTCTTCTTCTTCTTCTTCCAATAAACTGGTATGCAAGGATAAAATGAATCCTTATAACTCAATTCTGTCAACAAAATAGAACTGCACAAGAACTTGTTGGTTTTGTAACTTCCAGGAAAATACCTGAGATTTCTTACATCCTTTATGCTACTAAAAAGCAACTGTATATGTCATCTCTATAATAGCTAAGTATGCCCCAGGCTGAATAGAGTTATGATAAAAGCTCCTGAATGTGGAAAGAAATCAATTTTGAAACCAAAGTGAGACAAAGGGGGAAAAAACTATAGGTCAAATGACTATGTTTTTAGCATCTGTCAATTTTTGAGTAACATTTGAAAAAGAAAAGTTGCTTTATGAAATCTGCCAAAATATCTTGAAAATTTTATAATTATGAAGTAGTTGTTTTGCCTTTAAAAAGGAATAGAAGATTGCACTTTGCCAACTTGTGAAGAAGAGTGAAACGTAACTATTATTTGAGAATGCCCGAATGCAGAGGAAATCCTTTAAAATTGCATCAACCTTAGAAGAACGTAAACTGGAATACCTAATTACTATAGAGCAGTACTTTAGCAGTAGCATAAGAAAACTCATATCTGCTGGCTCCACTATGTTTGCATAATGTCAAAAATAGATTTTAAAATATTATGTCTGGTTTGACAGTCTTCCAGGAAGAAATTGGTACTGGAATAAAGCACATCCTACCAGTCTGCATCAGAATGACAAAATGACTGAAGCAGACTCATTCCTGAAGAGGAAGAAACTTAGTTAAAAAACAAGCCTTCAATATTTACAGACAGAAAAACTTTTAGAGAGATGTAAATAGACTTCTTCATCACTTACTATTCTTTGCTTTCCTAAGATATTGAGGGGCTTTTCTTTTTTGGAAATGATGCATTATTTTGGAATAAAAAAAACAGACACACTAAATAGCATTCCAGCCATCTTATAAACTAATCAATCACTGTGAGGGCCATGAGAGTTTTTTCACATTTCAGTGGAGTCCACCAGTTAATTCACATCCACTCAAAGTAAGTTTATAGTCTTACAAGTTTTTGTTAGTCTGAACTTTTAGCCTCAAAGCTAACTATTGATGAAGTACATCATCCACACCTTTTGCTACCAGTGGAAAAATATCTAGGTGAGGGATACTATATACTGTCACTCTAATACAAGTACATAAAACAGCATAGTGATAGGTTTAGCTCATTTTTGCAGTCTCTCCTGAGAAAGACAAATGCAATGGAGTATGGTTTGTCATCAACACCAGAAGGGTTTTCTTCTCAGTGAAAGAAAAATTAAATATAAGCTCCCTTCTGAGTACCAGTAAGCAGAAGCAGTTGAAAATATCTCAGGACTGCCACTAGTTGTCTTATTATAAATTTATTTAAGTGAAAATTCTTTTTTATTGTTCCTTATAAATAAAGGTCTACAAGCATAGGCCCTGTAAGTACAGGCATCATGGGATTTCCCTGATTAACTGTCCCTCTGTTGCAGATGAGAAGAATTTGGCAATGATTTTTGCTTACATACAGCAAAGATGGCAATGAGTCTAAGACTGAGCAAAATCATATGGATAACATAAGGAGTTTTCACTTATAATTTTTCAATTAAATATTGAATACCAAGTTCGATGTAGCAGAAGAAATTACTGACATTTAATCAAACCCTTCTGAAAAAAAATAATGGGATAAATCTTTCCCACCTTATATGTTAAGATAAACCAATTACTCAAATATACCTACTTTAACTTTTGTAATCTGTACACATTTGGAGTGAATATTTTCGTTATTCTATTTTATAGTATTGAGAAACAGAAAAAAAAAAAAGTAAAACATTCAGGAAAAATTTGAAGAATACCTTTAAATTGAGTGCTTTAATCACTTCATCTGTGCTGTACTGCCCTACTAGATATTCTTGGATTTGTAGAAAATCTACTTGCAAAATTCACGGTACTGTAAATAAAGTGTATTAGGCTTATATCACCACATTAGAAAGTGACAATTTTGATAAAGGAAGGAATTCATTGTACTGTGAATATCCATCACTTAGACAATTCTTTATTTCTTCTTTGCTTAGCTATGTTTTTGGAGTTAGAAAATATTCTAAACGCAATTCAATTTTGTGTTATAAAATTTTTTCAAGGAAAAATTTTTATCTCTACAATTTTTGGTTTGTGACACTTCAATGCACAGTGTCACAAATAATAGTGTTTTAAAATTACTTAAGTGGATGTGTAAAGGGTGGGGTTTTTTTGTGTTTGTGGTAATATATGATAGTACTGTGAATAAAAAGGGATTACAATAAGTTTCAAAGAGATTGCCTTTCACACACCTTTATAGAATTTTTCAAGTAAGTACTAATTAGACATTTCTAGGATTAAGAACATCTGTTTAAATTTACCATCACTAAGCTAAGAAAATAATGCTACCAGATATTATTTTGTATTTAAAACATGCATATATAATTTGATACCTTTCCACGTAGTCCAGCAGACGAGAACAGTGATTAGAAGCAGGAGCATCATGACCTCCAACTGCATAAAGAAAGCCATCACAGGTAGCCACTCCTACACCTCCTCTTCTCTTACACATAGGAGCACACATATTCCATTTATTTGTGTGAGGATCATAATATTCCATTGAGCTCAAACATGAACTTCCATCCCGACCTCCAACTGAATATAACCTAAGAAAGTCCACACAAATAAAAAGGTTAACAAAACAAGAGCTCAGAATTGCAGAAGTAAAAACAATGAGTATCTGTTTTTTTATCTGACATCAGAAAATAGAAAAAAAAAAAAAAGAAAATACATAATATTTGAAATCATGTGAATCTCATACAGTGAAAAAACACAGTTTTCAATATTATTACCAGTCTCACGTGCTATTTAGTACTTTGTCCACCTGAAGAGGAAGGAAGATATTTCTTTCTGCTAATGAATATTTTCATTCTTTCATTACTGCATATTCAGTCAAGAGCACCACAAATTATATGCAGGTTCGTCTCTATAGGTTGAAAATCACGTAAGCAGGGTTGCTGCCTAAGCTCACCATCTATGAGATAGGAGTGGAAGTGCAAACTTATAACTGGTAATTCAGACAAGGAAGAAATATGCAATCCATTTATTATAGTTTCTCTGTGTTTTTGCTGTGCATCAAATTATTAAGAAGCACAAACTATATGGAAAACAGGATCTGATATTCAACAAATTCTACATAAAGATCTATCAATAGGAACACATTTCCAGCATGACTTTTACACTTAGAATACAGCAGAGATCAAATATGAAATGTGTTGCAGATAGGAGTGTCACATTACATTTTAAACATGGATTTTTAAAAATTGCTACATCAGTTTCAAGGTTCTTGCTTACACTGAAGATAATTCTTACCCACACTAACAGCAACATGTCTACTTTGCAAGAAAATTATAACCCCCAAGCACGGTGTGTTGTTTTTCTTCATCAGAATGTTTTATGAGGATAAAGTTATGTTGGAAAGTCATGGAGAACTTCTGAAGAGTATTTTAAACTTGAATTTATAAAAATGTGGTTTAACAAAAATGATTTTATGTTTGTAAGCATCTGTAGGCAAGAAACTTGTTTTGTTCTGCTGTTTATAATGGGTCCCAGGAGGAAATAGTTCTGATTGTTCTTTCCCCCTAATACCATGCTGTATTCATTCTGTATGAATCTTTTTGCAGTCTGTTGCCTTTTATATAGTGCCTGGAGATTAACTAATAGAAACACAGGCTATTTTAAAGTCCAACCACTAAGCAATTTCAGATGTGAAAGCTGTCTCTGTAAAGCAATTACTCATTTGGAAGCTTTTACTGTCCTAAGCACTCCATGAATTCAGAGCCATTTAAATGTGCATTTGCCATTACATTTCATTGGTATGGATGCTGATGAATAAGGAAATGCTGTACAATCACTAAATATGTCACTGAAGCCCGAGAACACTTTGGTAGTGCCTGACAGCCATACCTGTACTCTGACTAAAACACCCAGGAGAATCCATACTCCACTGTGAGAGATATTAATACACTTTTATAAAAATACACTTTTTACAATTATTTCTTTGGATCCAGACCTAACAAATTTAACTTTATTTATGATTATCAGATATCTACAGATGAAATCAATACTAAAGCATCCAATTCTGTTAATCTGTGGATGTCTACAGTGTCCAACTTGCTGTTACACTCAGAGTAGTCATCTGAGCCTAAAGAACAGCACTAAAAATATTTAAATTTTAGCAAAAACAGTTACAGTAATATAAATGTAAATATAAACATTTACATATAGGTGTCTGCAAGGATCTTATCTTTATTTTCAAAGATGTGACTTGGTTCAGCTATCCACAGACAGTGATAAAACATTTTTTGTGACATTTAAGTTATGTTGACTTTCCTTCCAGGCTGAGAGATATGGAAAATAGTATAGTACAAAAACCAGTAGAAAAAAACATGACTGCTGGCACCCTGAAGCAATTTAAATGTAAGTAGACAACTATATGTCGGTAAGTGAATTGATTCCCAAAAACATAAACCATGATTAAGATTTCTGAGATTGTCAAATTTTTTTCTAAGCAGATATTTGGACACGTAAACACTGAACACAATTTTAAAAATGCAAAGAACCAAAACTTCTGCAGACTTCAGTGCAAATAATCTTGTGTACCCCTAATCAAAATCCCCACCACTTCGATATTTCTTCTGGCATAGAAAGTTCTTATTTATTCCATTGTCTTTCAACTGAAATAAATCAATAAGCTGATATTTGCACACTGAAAGTAAAACATACTTTCTCATTCCTCTATTCCAATTAAGACAGCTAACAAAATATAGCTGAAGGCACTCTTGAGTTGCTGGTAAAAAGACAGCACATGCTGTTCATAAGTACCTCATAAAGTGATTGGGACCACCTAGTCTGTTGCTGAAATGCTCTCAGCTATTCAGAACAAAATTCATTTTCAAAATCATATTTTGGAGCTAACATTTTTGAGTTTGGTTGTGTTTCTATCTTTTTTTCTCTAAGGAAACAATACTAATTTTTTTTTTTACTTTCCCAAGGGTAAAATAAAAATACATAAGGAAAAGTTGGAAATTGAGTAATTGCTTTAAAGCTCTGGTCGTGGCTGTTTGAACAATTCAGTCAGAATTTGCTTCCAGTCTTCAGTCAAATTTCCAAATCCATGTTCACAAAGGCCCAAAAATGACTGGGGAACAGCTCTGCAACAGGCACTGAATATTCAGGATTCTGTACAGCTATCTGAAAATTTGGAAATATTTATAATTAAGGCTATTTAATAGTTTTACATTCTTTTTAGAGCTTATGGTTTTCTTTTATTTGATGACTTTAAATTAAAAATTTTTTTCAGCTTTCTCTAGCTTGTCAAAAACGTGTAATACAATTTCTATAGGAAAAATTGAATGCATTTCTCTGAATTAGCTGAATTACTCCTCATGGTGTATCCCATCAAGACTAGAATTATTATAAAAATAGTAATCATATATCCCTGCTTAGAGAGCAAGACCAGCAAGGAAAAGAAAGCATCCAGTACTGAGCACTTTTATCTCCACAGTCAAAGTCCTGCCTGTGGAGATATTATAGATTTCTATTCCTAAATAGTCTACATTTCAGCTGATTCAGACACTGTGCATGGATAACAAATTAGGCCAAGCTCAGCCTCTTCTGTCTTTTCAGGCTTTTGTCACTTTTACTAAGATGGAGAGGGATTCCTGAGCATTTGTATACATATAACTGTATGTATAATTGGCTAGAAAAATGAGGTAGAGGTTTCAAAGTAAGAAACATTAGGAGAAATCACGACCAGCTGGATCAAAAGCATTTATCTCAGTTCTGTCATTACAAACCTTTGATAACTACTCAGGAAAGACAGTTTTAAATTCAGTTTGACAAGCCAACCTCAAAAGACCAGACTGCCTTTGATGTGAGGTGGATATGGCTTGTGAAACCAGTTGAATCATGCCCTTGCTGCATTTCTTAATGAGGTTTTCCCTTTCAAAATTCTTTCACTATGAATATCAAAGACCTTATCCAGTCTTTTGCTTAGGCCCTTTTGTACCCTTTTCTGGCCTTTCAGTGTGTCTAAAAGAGCAGCAGAGAATTACTCTGGCACAAAAGAGATCTGCTTAGTAGGACTGAGGGACAGTAATAATTTTCATCAGTGCTGGACTACTGTATTTCTGAATCAGTCCATACCTGGCCTAGGAATCAGAATATAGAGAGAGATATTTATCCATGCTGCCTTGATTAAGCCAATGTAGTTCACTGGCAAAAGCTGAAAATACAATAATTTTGTGAATGGAATGAGTTAATGAAGTCTTATTTCTGTGTGTAAATTTGGAAGGCCATTTCAAGTATTTGTAATGCAGTAGGGAAGTAAATTAAAAGTAGAATTTGACCCCCCAAAAATGGAAAAATATATAGTCACAGTGTAATTTCCTGGAATTAAATTAGTAGTAACTACTAATAAGTTAGATGGGGGCCCTGAGAACTTGATCTAATGGCTGGTGTTTCTGCCAATGAAAGGGGAGATGGAACTAGATTATCTTTTTGGGTCCCTTCCAAGCCAAGGCCTTCTATGATACTGTGACATAAAATATTGAGAGAAAAACACCCTTTTCATGGACAATATTGTTATGAAAATGTTTTACTTCCTACACTGGAAACTTTAGTTCCCTAATAGAAAGAACTTGTTTCAAGCAATTTTAATTGTAATCAGAATTATATGGGCTACATTCTCTGTACAAGACTATTGACTCAATGCAGATTCCACCTGTTGAAAAACATTCTTGACTTTATCAAGCAATAAAGTAGGTAAGGCAAAATAGTCTTTGTAAATTAATAATTTACTACAGCTTGGGCATGAGGCCCTTTATTAGCTGTATTATTAAGACACACAGTGAACCTGTCATTAAATAAGAATTTTTAGTGAATCCATAGAATTACTTTCTGCTAGACTGAGATAATGTTTATGATACTAATTTTCTTTGTGAGTTTAATAATTTTAGACCATACAGTTGTTCAATTTCTTTTGTCTCAGTATCCATTTATTTAATGATTTTGACTAAAATATTTAAAAATATCTACACCTTTTTGTAGTTTCCACAGTTGAGGAAGAATAATTTCAATGTGTCTCATTTTCCCTATAGTGGGATACAGAATAATTGTTTTTTCTGAAAAAAAAAGAGTTTGATTTAAACCAGAAGTTAACGAACATCATATTTATAAAACAGCAGCAGCATAATAACTGTCATAAAATAACCTGAAATAACTTCTCAGGATTAAAATTAAGTTATAAAACTATTTATAGGTGAAAGTTTATTTAGAGTAAAATATAGTAAGAACAGAGACAAAATTTTCAATCAAAAAATTCAAAGGCTGGTAACTGGTGAACTATGAAGTATGTTTGAAGTATCTTTGAAGTATGTTTGTTATTCTTCCCATTGCAAAAGAGTTTCACAAAATTCATTAATAATAGCTAATAATTTCCTAAGACAAGTTTGAGACACTGTCTGGTTAGGTAAACGATATAGATGAAAACAGACTTGTGACAGCATGAATTTTTTTGACAAAAAAAAGCACTGCTGTAATTAGGCAGGATGCAAAATATCTATGCCACATTTAATACACTGATTTGCTTGCAGTTAGTGAGAATATTGTAGGCAGAAAGCATGCAGTTCAAAACATTTTCTTTTCTCCTTACACGACAGCAGCTATGTATGCCAATCAAGGTACTTTTCTTAGTTCAAATGGATTTGTAAAAGAATAAGTGAAGCACCAATAAGGCATAATAGCAAAGAAAACTTCAAGCAACAGAAGCTATGAGAAAAAAAATGGCACTGATGGGAAATATAGTAGTTTTGGTCATACTTTCTTGTCTTGTTAGTTTGGCATGAAATTTTGAATTGATACTTCAGCCTTAAAAAACACAACTAAGCATATTAATACTTCCTATATTTAATAATTTCGAGCAGTTCCCTAGTCTTTGCTGAAGCATGAAAGTTATCCATGCATTGCAATTATATGGCTGACTTGCAAAAAAGTCTTAGGTCATTTAGCCTGTGATCTTCACCATGAACAAACCCTTCTCTGTTCAACAAATTCAACCAATAATGTAAGATTTATCTGAAGCTGGTCTACTGAGTCAAAAGAAATTTCATGTTACCCAAATATTAGTTATTAAAAAGTTAATCAAGTTTCAAATTGGAAAAATAGGAAGTTAAGAGTGGAGATGGCTTGGTATTCTATTTTGCTGAGTATAGTAGATATTTGGTAGCTGCTGTAATGGCTGTTGCCCATAAAGATATTTAGTTGACTATTAAATTAATATTTAACGTTCTTTAATTTCAGTCAGATGTGTATATTTAAATATCCTTCCAGATTACACATATGTGGAAATAAGGAATTATGTGAATACAGATGATAACACACAGGAATGCATATGTGGACACATGTCTGTGTGTGCAGTCTAAGCTGAAGCCTACATTTGGTGTGGGAGGATCTCTAGACTGCTCCAACTGCACTGCACAAGGGCTTCCTTCCTGCCCCAGCATGTAGGCACCAAGAACCATGTGAGACAGGTTTGGATTCCCATACTTCATTTCCCACTAAAGATAATAGTGAAAAGCCAAACTTTAGTCATAATCAAAAATATAGGATGCTACTACCTTTTGCAGTCTTGGCCACAAGAGAGAAAACAGCTCACTGTTTTTTTAAAAAAATCTGTGCTTAATTGTGGAAGCTGTGCATTTGAAAAAATAGGCAATGAATTTTCCTAGGCATTATCCACACTGCTTCCCACTGTCTAGACTGGTGCATATGTACATTTAAAAGCTTAAATTAGATGGAGTGACACTACTGCCTTTTTCTGCCATGTATTAGGACAAAGTTAACTCACTACGTCTGTTTGGCCTGAAGTACCCATACATGTCCAAATTAATTCATACCATACTAGATCATATGCATAATCTATGTAGAATTTATCATTCGTTACAAAACTTACAAGGAAAAAAAAAAAGGAATTATGTAGTAAAGACAAATTATTTCCTATTACAAAACCTGAATGACAGGCCTTATCACAAATTACAGTCATTCCAGCTATACAACAGTCAACAGCCAGCTAGTCTGAAAATTTTGTTTTGTGGGTTATGGATGAAGAGAAGGGCATAGAGGGGACATACACACTAAAAGATGTAGATGTGCAGTAAACATTCAAAATAGAAATATGGTCTAAGAATCTGGGACCCTGGCCACAGTATAGCCACAGAAAATAGGCTCATCAAGTTCCCACCCTGAAAATAAGCAATGTTTTTATCATCTGTTGTGTCTCCTACCAATCAATTAGTTTCTAAAGAGGAAGGCATCTTAGCTGCATATACGTCTGCCTTGGACTGTAGGAAATACAGTGGCTTTGCATTAAAGACTCATGATTTCAGTAAAGATTAATGATTTCACTTTTCTCTTCTAACAGTGACATGTATTTACCTAGTTTGTATATTTTTAAGCTAGCCTAGCCCCACAGAGAGAAAAGCAGACCTGTACAGTGTCTCTCTCTTTACAGGCTGGATGTAAAATAACAAGTTAAATCTTGCTTGAGAAAGAGAGAATATGATGCACTTTAAATTAAATGAAACATTCACTGAGCTGCATGAGATCCCCATGTAGGATATATGAATTTGTGTGCAAAAGCACAAAAGATCAGACCAGGGCACTGAATTAGTAATCAGCCTTAATGATTCTGCTAAGAGAAAGTGCCACAGATAGTTTATTATATGATGCATGAAAGCCAAAGGAGCAGAACTCCTGGAGGAGGCTGTAATCAGCCATACAATCAAGTTTTGTAGGTGGTTATATGAATGTAATACATTCCTAATTCTCTCATGCCAAACACTGAGCTACTATTAAGGACTTTGTGGAATTGTTAACCTTTATCTCTCCAAGGTCAGTTCAAAGCAATTATATTCCTGGTGAGTGACTAACTATAAGATGATTTTGAGAACCTTTCTTGTGTTCACACTAATTTGGTTTGAATTTTGCTATTTTTCTTAAAAATTATGATTCATCAGGCTAAACTTTCTGATAGTTACTTTGTAATAGTGCATAATAATTATAAGGGACATATTGAACTAAAGTAACTGCTATTTACAGCAGACATAATATTGATCTAAATAACACAAGTTTCTTCCCATTTTTTCTCATTAAATGACCTGAAAACAAAACATTCCATTGTGCATATGCCAACATCTTTGTTGGGTAGCTTTCTGCATTTCCCATTCAAAATGAAACAGAGAATAGCTGGGAAAGCACTGCCAAAACAATAATCCAATTTATGAAAATCCATTACTAAATGAATCCAATTATTGCAAAAGTGGTGGAACTGAATGAATGTAACTGAATATAAATAGATAAATAACTATTAAAAAAATCCCAAAGCTACATAGTTATTAAAGTCTCTCTGCCTAACTAGTAAAATTGAAAATGTAACAAATTAATTTGCATGAGTGTAAAGGGAAAAACAATAAATATGCATATACAAATACATTTTTTAAAAATAACAATTAGTATATTCTATCAGTACTTAAGCAGAATTAATAGAATGTGGAATCTGATCTGTTGCAGTTAAGTAAGAGACAAAATTTGACATTACCAATTGATATTAAATAATTACTTAAAGGACACAACCAGAAAAACAGTGCTTTTTTATGTTGGACTGTCTTTCAACAATATTATGAAAAAAATATCAGGCAAACAGGAAAAAGGACTTTTTTTCAACGTAATTGATGGAGAGAGATGAGGCTTGCCAAACAACTCCAATTTTAAAGATGTTGGATTTGATTAAGAGGATCTATGCTTAGGGGTTTGTTCCTCTAAAGGAAAATATCTCAGCTTATGCATTTTTCCTGTAGTATTAGCATTGCATTTTCCTGCTTAAGATAATCACCAGTCACAGGCACAGCAGCCTATGGAGGACACCACACTGCAGTAGAAGGTGATCTCCCAAAAGACTGCAGCCCATGGAGCGCCCACCATGGAGCAAGGGAAATGTGTGAGGAAGGAACAGCAGAGAGAAAAAAATAAGGTCTGACCGCAACCCCCCTTTCCCATCCCCCAGTCAGGGGTGGGACTATAATGTTATACAAGACATAAACTGAGCCTAGGAAAGGGGGGGAAAGAAAGGTGGCATTTTAAAACTTGGGGTTGCTTCTCACTAGCCAGAATCTATTTTTATTACTAATGAATTGTATTAATTTTCTCCAAGTCAAGCCTATTTTTCCTGTGACAGCAAATGGTAAGCAGACAGATGGATATTGGTGGGGAATAATATTTTATTATAACATTTCTCCTTGTTCTTTTACTTTCCTTCAGAGACAACAAATATGTACAAAACTTTTCCTTAAATAAAAGAAAAATATTATTTAAAAGAATACCGACAGCTGTATTTCTAAAAGTTAAGATTAAACAATTCCTCGCTTTTTGTCATCTATCATATATCAACAGCATTGTGTGATATTTAACAAAAACAACAGCAGCAGGGGGAAATATCAAGTTCACTATAGCACATATTTGAGGATGTGGCAATCAATAAAGGGCAGGACTCCTTTTCCTCGACTCCACAAGTTAGCATGAGATTGAACTGCTTGCCAGTGTGTGTCAAAGTCATGATTTTTGGCACTTCAGGCACTGCTGTGATGTTCTACCATTCAAAGTCAGCCTGTGGATCCTATCAACAGCTGAACATTTTATGCTTTTGTAACACAGATTTACTGATATTCGCTAAAGGGATCAAGACTTAAGGGCCAGGCTTTCTGTCATGAAAGCTATAGTTTCTTCAAAAATTATTGATAATTTCAAACATACCAGTAGAAACTAAGGAATATTTTTTGTAATGTTGTCTTTGTGGACATATAATAGAGCAACACAGAAAAATTCTAGTTATGGTAGTGACACAAAAATGTTTAGAATAACATAAATCTCTATGATACAGAGAATGTCTTTGAAGAGTATGTACTCCTGATGAAAATGTGTAAACTAAATTTTCACCTAGAGCTATACCATTAATATAAAATATGTTCTGAAATTAAATTAAATTATTGGAAAGCTTTAGTGTTCTTGGGGAATGAGCAGTTCATGCATTAGAGTTTTTTAATAGAAGGATAATAAATAACTATAGTATTAGCTATAAATTTGGAGGCATTTACATTTTAAGTTAATGAAAGAATTAGTATTTATTGGATTGAAGATGTCAACTAGATTTTTTTTGTTCTTGAGTTTAAAATTAAGAAATTAAGAAAAGCTTGAAATAGTTAAGTGGTAATTTAAAAAAAGTTTCTGGCAAATATAGACTTTTTCACACTTTTCGTTCCTTGGTGCTTCTAACTCATACTGCAGAAAAGTTCTATTGCTTCACCAATATCTGCTGAAAACCATAGAACGCTGGTCTTATATAGTATAACTTGCACACTAGCTACACACCACTTATCTGAGCCCCAAAGAAGATTCAAATAAGTCATCCCAACTTTTGACTCACTATCTGCATGTAAAAAGCACCATCCTCTACCAGTTATTTCAAATTGTAGATCTCCATCCCACATTTAATATTTTAACACCCATTTCTATTGCTGATCTGAGGAAGTTCTTGCACTCTCTCTTCCACTCTCTGCAACAGGGTTGTTAAGAGTAACAAGGCAGAGAGGATGATGCTGTTTCCATATCAGAAGGAATTACTGACCATATTTCATCCCAGGAAATTCTACAGCCATGGCAAGTCCTACAACACCTACCAAAATATGTTGAATATTGATAAAAACATCAAGTTAAAAATAAATAATTTTATATATAGTAAGATAACACACTCGACTTTTGTGTTACTGTTTTGACTATGAGAAACACATGAAGATGAAGGAGATGGAATCTCCAATGCCTCAGCATACACTGTTAGTGGTACCCAGAACCTATTGTTGACTTGGGAAAACAAAAATATTACTGAAAAGGAAAATTCTCATATTCCAGTTTTTGGTGTTACAAAAAAACACATAACATTACCCTTCATATGAACCAATAAACAGGCATTTAGAACCTGACGAGAGGTTTGTGGACATGATCTTATTGTCCTTGTATTACTTTTATTTCATCTCTACTTTCCCAGCTGAATTGCAGCTATTTTGTGCCTCTGTTTCTTTGCAACTGTACTGTATCAGTTTTGTTGGTTTTCTTTGGTATGACACGCATTCTTGACAGTCATGGTACACATTATATGGCCTTTGCAATTTCACTTGAACTTCCTTCAATATGGATGACAAGAATTCCACACATTAACACAAATATTTCCAATATTAATAAAACTTTGCATGTTCTTTGGTAGCCTTTCTTTTTTTCCCCCATATTTCTTCTTCTGTTCTTTTTTTCTGTGCTAACAACATACAAAGCTTTTTTCACCACTTCTTTTGCTTCTTAGCATTAATTTTCTTCAAACACAAGGCTTGTTAATTCACACATAAACTACTAAATATTCTATTTGTGTTGTTTCTTAAGGTCATCCAAATATTTCTGTATTCATGTGGCCAATATGAATCATATGATATTATTCCCTTTGGTGCCACTTTGAATGGTCTGGTAATTTAACTAACTTACTCTTGCTCTTATACTCTTTTAAACCAGGACAGATCTGTAAAGAATTCCAGGGATAACTGTGACAGCCTAGTTATTGCATACAGTCCTTATCTTCTTCAAATCCCTCTACAATACACCTTTTTTTCATCTTAAGTATTTATTTCATATTAACACCAGATAAATTGTTCCATTGAAATTCTGGTAAAATAAATTTGTCATGTGTCTTTCTTTTATCTCAAAAAACACCTCTGTCTTTTATTAGTTGTTCTAGCTCTCCTTACTACTAAGAAGACATTTAAGAAATTAATATTGCCTGTGTTCCTCATTGAAGAGATAACTATTGTATCCTATTACTCTGGGAAATCTGGAGGTAACAACCAGGTGACCTTTGTGTGGGGAGGGGAAGATACTCCACTTAGCCCTCCTGGGTGAAACAGTACTGCAACTTAGAAATGTAATAAGGCAGCATGATTACAGAAAAGAATCCAGGCAAATGGACTAAGTTTAAAATTAAAAAAAAATTCCAAAACTTCAGATAGTTATTTTTCTGAATTTCTGAGAAATTCAGTAGGATTTTATTGCTTCAATAATTAAATATTTTTCAAAGTAGATTATGATGCACATAATCCTTTTCATGTTTTAGGAAAGATGTTGATATAAGAATTTCAGTTTAAATTTAAAAATGCATTTCAATGAAATAACATTCATTTCTGCGCACCCTGTTTTGCCAAATTTAGATACTATTGTTTTCAATTCGTTTGAGCAGCAAAATAATTGATAATTTACTTGCATGGTCTACACAAGTTAGCTTCCATAACACTTTAATACATCAGGAACTACTAAGAGGTTACTTACAAATCAATCTCCTTACTCAGATCCTGATGAGATCAGAATATGAAAGCTTTAATTCTTTTTATTTATTTCTCATAAGCCGATAGAAAAATACAATTTTCATTTTTCTGCATAAAATTAATTTAAATGGAAAACAAATTCAGCCAAACATAGGGCAATGGAAGATCACAAATGGAACAGTTTCTCACATAAAAACACAAAAGAAGTGGCTATACTTTTTCAAGTCTCTTAAGAAACTCACATTTGAAATATTTAGCATCCAGTATCCATTTTATTTAAAGTGCCTGAAACAGTGTGAGAGATACACATGCAGAATAGTTTGTAGCACTCTCACTTCAACAAGCACCTAATGCATTTCATTCATTTACCTATTTAATTCACTGCTGAAGAAAGAAATCATAATGAATAACCAAGAAAAAACTCCTCAGAACTTCCATACTAAAATATTATTTCCTTTGCTGAATATTAAACTCATAATTGTGTTTCTCAATGAGAAATCCATTTCCAATATCCTGAGGAATGCAGGATATTGGAAATGTCAGTTGTGTGGAACAGCAATGTAGCAAGAATAGCACCGGGAAGTTGAGAGGTCCTTATGTATGTTTTCAAGTCGCAGTTCTTGGTGTATTGGATATTTTTTAAAGATGGGTACTCAGATAAAAAGAATAAAAATCAATGGCATATTTCTACTTGTTGCAGTGAGACCACTGCTTTTCAGTTTTCAGTGGCATCCATCCTACCTTTCTTAGACACAGATAACATCTCTTTTAATTTAAAAGTGTTTGATATAAGTCATGCAAAATTCAGTTGAGTATCTGTTAACTGGGAAGCATTAAACATATGGTCAGCTGTGCAAAAGAAACAAAACTGGCATAGATATGCATGACCATATGCTGCTCTTCATGACTTCAGATCAATTTTTCCAGGTTTTTTTTCTAGATGTTGCTAGTCTGCTGCATGGCTTGTGAACCATTGAAACCAGTTTCTTGTAGAGGAACAGAGCTATTAAAGCAGCTTTGACCATTTGATCTACTCTGGAACATTTCAATGCCACTGCAACTAAATAAGGGAAAGCAATGACAATTAAGCTTCACTGGTTTTCAAAAGAAGTGTTTCAATTGTGTAAGCACACCCTACTCACTTGCCATTTAATGCTGCTACTCCAACAGTGCTTCTGGCAATTGACATACTTGCCACAAATGTCCACTGCTGACTTTGAGGGTCCCACCTCTCAACTGTGTTCAAATAACTCCAACCATCATGTCCTCCCACTGCATAAATTGGCCCTTCAAGCACGGTAACTCCTAAAATGAAGGACAAAGTGAGAGAAGATAAAAATATATTTCCTCTATCAGTAGTAAAAATTAAAAAATTTTACTAAAACACGACAAACAAATGAACTATATATTCAAAATGAAAATGGAAATACCAATTTGACATTTGATTAATTAAGAATCAACAAACAGGAATAAAATTAATGCCACTCCACATGGCTCTATGAAAAACAGGCCATGTCAAACAAACTTAATTTAATTTCTTGAGAAGAGTGTTTGCTTCAGAGAATAACCTGCCAATGATGTGATCCTCTTAGATTTCTGTATTCCCTTTAGTTTCTCATAACATTCTAATCATGAATTAGCTCTTTAGAATAGCAGTAAAGCACACAATAAAGTAGGGACTGGATACCTGGTAGATCTCTGATTATTGTCAACCTAAAGGGGATTTCACTGAATGGAATTGCTTCTAGAGGGGTTGAAGTCTGTTTTGGCACCATTTTTGTCAATCACGTAGAAGAAAATGAACAATTCCTCAGTAGCAGGAAGACTGATGGACTGGTACAGAATAAAAAAACACATTTGAAGGATTGAACAAGTAATTAGACTGAGAAATTTAAACTGCTTCCTCAGTTTCATTCTACCAAAAAAAAAAAAAAAAAAAAAAAGGAAATAGCCCCACACCTTCACAGAAAAATAATGTTGGATATATGAGCATTCTTTTATCTACTGAAAAGAAAAAAAAAAACTAAATGTAATATGTGAAAACTGAAGTTGAACATATTTCCATAAGAAACAATTTTTTAACTGTAAACGGTTTGAATCACCCAGTCAAAGGAATTGATGAATTCTCTATTTCACAGTCTCTTCAGTTAAGCTTAGAAGGCTCTGGAAGATAAGTTATAGCTAAGCACCATTTGTTACAAGACAGTGAGCTCAGTAATTCCATTCTATGAATCCAAGATCCCAAATGAACATTGCTCTGAAAAATCTCAGGCTAAATCCAGTCCTGTTTCCATGTCAATGTCTTTTTTTTTCCTCACTCCATTTCACATGATTTGAACTCATCAAAAAGTCAGAAAACAATAGATCATTAAAGTTGCAGAGAATGGCTTTGTTTTTCTCTTGCAGCAAAGTCTATCTTTGATTTTAAACAAAGTGAATTCTCCACTTTCTCTGTAGGAACATTTTGTTCTATTTCAGAAAAGTAATTCATTAAAAGCTTATATTACTTTAAAACTATATTTATCAATGAGTTTGAATATGTTTCATCTCAGTGTTCACAAAAAGTATTCCTGAACTTTGGGTGTTGATTTTCGTTCATCAATATTTTTTAACTGAAAAAAGAAAATAATTCAAAAACCCTACTAACCCTTAGAAAAATTTTCCTCCAAATGAAGGTTGAACCTTTTCTTTTTCTATAGAACTCATTCTCCAATTTTTTTCATTGCTTTACCTAGAAATACTTTCTACTCAATCACATGTTCCAGTTATAATTTCTCCAGAATATTAAAGTGGATATTAAACTGAAGTAATGATCCATATGGCTCAATATTTAATCTCAGAACACAACCAGTAATGATATGTGGGAAGATGTGTCAGTGGTCACATAAAAATTATGGGATTATATGCTAACATATGTAGTTTGGGGGTGGTTTTTTGTTTACTCTAGTATCTAATGTTTTTAAATATTCTTAAGTCCTGAACAAAGATGTTTACATTGTAAAAAAAAATATTTACTATGATTTGTTATAAAAACATGGTTCTCCTTAGCTTTTTCATTTATATACTCTCCAGTAAATGCAAAGTTAAATAGAAAATCATGTTCTTTTTTTGGGATAAAAAATGAATCATATTCAAAGGAAGTTCAGAGGGGTAAAAGTTTTTATACACATACATGTACACATAATTGGTGTCTAGACAAACACGCAAACCCTCTGTCACCTTCACACATAACCAGTGTTGTATTGTTATGCAGTGAATTTCACAAGGAAGCTATAATGTGCATAAAAAACACATCTCATCAGTTTTGAAATTTCCAGCTTTTACTTCCTCAGATAACCTATTTGCACTTTCACTAGGATAGAAAGTGTTTTCCTCAATTACTCTGTTTATCTTATTCAGTAATTTAATTTTTAATTTTTTTTCTTTCCAGTCCTTCATTGTTGAGCTTTATTCTCATCTATTTCCTGCTGGAAATTAAGCCATTACACTTATTTAATTCACTTTTTGTAGGAAATTTGATTTCCCCTTAATCAAAATACCACTCTTCCTGCATTTTCATGGATTTTTACTTTTTCTTTTTTTTTTATGACAATGAAAACTGATAAATTCATTGCATTAATATAATGTTACTTTCTGCATTTCTTGTTACAAAGAGAGAAAAGTAACATTACGTAACTGCAGTTTATAAAGAAAATAGTCTTCAATGACTTCTCTGTTCTTCTCATCAGAACTTTTCTGAGTTTATGCAATTCAGATTGATCCCTGTGAGACGCACAGTTCCTTCTGATTTTTCCCCATTCCAGAAACCAATATACTGCCCTCAGTAGTTTCTGGTAGCCTTTTTTGAAAGCTGCTGCACAAACTGCTGCATCTGCTGGGTTGCATCTCTGTTATCTGTGTTCAGACCCACTTATCTATGAAGCCCTGCATTTGATTCTTATGTTTTCTAAGAAGGCACGTTGACAATGTTCTAAGCTACACAGAAGTATTTTCTTTCTTCATTAGCAGTGCTTGAATCATATGTTTCAAAATATTCTAATGAGTAGTAATGATAATGTAATCATCTTATATACTCACTTATATAAGTAAGTATATAAATACACATTTCTTATTAGAGAGACTGTGTCTTATATGAAGAATTCAATACTAAAGCATTGAATTCAAGCATTTGAATTCATTCTAAGCTTACATGCGAGAATGTCTATGTGATTTTTATATCACACATATGGACCAAAGGGTATTCCCAGAGGTATTTCTTGTAGCCTCCTTATCACACAGGATGGATTGCAGTACACCTCTTCTCTGACTGAAATTACTGAACAGTGCATGATAACAGCAAATGGCAACAACACAATCAAAATCTTAAGGGACATATTCCCCAAGATCACAAAGCAAAATATTTTCCAGTAAAATTGATGAAGCAAGACTATTCTCTTTTCTGAATGTTCCAGGTCATTTGTTTTAATAGAAAAAAAATTAAATTCATTGTAAGTAGTCTGTGTTGAAATGTCAGAGTTCCAATACTATTAGCACACTGTAGAATTCCTCCTCCTTAAAGAGCAAAGGTACTGAACTCTATACACCTTTTATTTTTTTAAAATGGTGCAGCCAATTTCTGCTTGGTCTCTTGAGATAAGATTTTTCATCTTTTTGTAGTCAAGATACTGAACAGTGTGTTAGAAGATCAGAGTTCATTTCAACTTCATGAGACAGGTTTTCATGTTCATTATGTATCCTAGAGAATACTGATGTCAGAGTACATAATTTTGTTTTCTGTCATCTCTGTCCACAAGATAATAAACATCCACCTAGATTTACGTTCAGAATGTAGACATTGAAAAATATCTACAGGAATGGACTTTTCCTGTTTCTAAATGAGAAAATAACTATTTCCAATTGACACTTGAACTCATATTTGTCATTTATCAAATTGCACAGAAGAGTAATGCTGGCTCTTTCAGGAGAATTTGCTAAGAGAAGAGAAAGGAGAGAAAGCCTTCATACCTTTTCTTCCTGTATGTCATATTCAACAATTTGGCAAAACCAGTTTAAGCCATGAGAAAAGAAAAAATCCTCTTGGATTTAATTTGCCACATGATACTAGTGCTTTGTTGTTTTCTGACAAATGTAATAATACATTCAGAAAGGGAGTATTTTACTGTAAGAGAATTACATTAAATAATAAAATATATTCTTTATCTGAACAAAGAAACTGAAAACAGGTGGAATCAGATCTTACTTTTTTAATTTGTAGAAAATAATAATTCTGGCACTGAGGGAGTGATTTGTCCTACCCATCCTTTGACTGATTACTTTCATTTACTTGACACTGAATAATTTGGCTTTCCTAGTTCTCACAGAGTTGCAGAGCTGAACCAGCTACAAATATGCCTTTTAAGAAGCAGCTTGTTTTCTTAAGAGGAGATATGTTTTCAGCAATATCTTGAGTAGGTAAGTGCAGTAAGTACAGTGCAGAGAAACCTTAATGTTTTCCTGAACAAAAAAGTACCTGGAAAATAATTCTTCTAAGCATTTTGACCTAGGAATTTATAAAAGCAAACAGTATTCTTTCTAAACTAAATGAGATAAAAAAATTAATTGTCTAGTTTGTAGTTGCAGGCATTTTCCTTTTGATTGCCTTCACAAAGCTATGCAGCAAAAAACCCTATTATGCCTAATTAGGTGCTCAATCTGTACAGTTCCAATTATTTATACTTGAAGACTGGAATGGGATTTTAAATTGCTTTTCTGTAATGTTACAAAATAAAGGAGCACTGCCTAGAATATTTTTAATTCTGCTGTTCCTTATCTTCCTGATGGACCTAATTTTACAGAGTAAAATTTTAAAAAGTGTAATTTTTTTAATAAAATAATTGTAAATATAGCTTCATAGTGACATTTGGATACAAAATGTCAAAGAAAGAAATATCTGTGGCGCTAGATTTACTGTAGTCTCTGCATTTTGATATTTGCAAGCGTGAAATTTAAACTTGCAAGGATATGCTTGTATCCAACAATTTTAAATAAGGACATTACTTTTCAAGAAGATAACAGACATACACTGTATCACAACATTGAAACTGAGAAGACAAATCAGTAGTCTGCTATCCAAGTATAAAACTTGATCAAATAACATCCAGACTTTATTCTACCCTTTTAAGCTGTGCATTTATTTAGTGTCCAGGTATAAGCACATTTTTAACAAACTCCTTTCTCACCCATACCCACAGAAGCATATTTATACACTTTTGTCTTAATTGTAATTAATATTGCTGCTTTTCCTTACTCTATTATTTCCCTCTTTAAGTCTTAAACCAGTTTTCTTCCATAGTAGTGGTATCAAAGAAAGTAAAGTCCAATTTGATTTCAATTATGCATCATGAATTAAATTATTAAATCTTGTATTTAGTTCTCAAAGCCATAATATTAACTGGGTGGGAAATACAAATACTATTCTTTAGATGCTGCATATAGGACTGCCATAGGCCAGTCTTGGAATTTAGTGTGTCATTAATTGGAGAATTGGACCTGACTTACCTTCCTTAGAGAATTTTCAGTGACTCAATGTTGAAAGTACCTATTCCTACGTAAATTCAGAAGTATCAAGGTTGATTTAAAGAATTATAGCAATATCACTGCCCTCTTGGGCCAGAAGATATTACACTAACCTGTTAATATAATGCAAATTTATAGAAGCAAAGATCTGCCTGTCAACCCTTTATTTGCATTCAGTTTTGTAGATAAGACACTAGGTTCTCAATTCTGCCACACTATTATCCTGAGAACATGACTGAGAAATTATTATAAGTGTTGCTGTTATTATTTGTAACTCTTTAGTGAATTGGGTCACGATCTACTACTTAGTAAAGGTGCAAAGTACAAAGAAAACATACTTAATAACTCAGAAAAAAAAATCCCTCTAATGTTCCCCATGATTAGGAGAAAAATCCAAAGCAGAAATCTAATATACATGCAAATCAATATTCCAGAGAAAATGCTTTAAAACGTTCAGCCCTTATTGCAACCCACAGTGAAAGCCGTCATTTTTCCTGAGATTTCACATGGAAAAAATAACTACAATTTAACTACATAGAGACACTTAGTACTGGTCAATATTACTTAAAAGAAAAATTCTCAAACTAATCTCTTAACAGCTGCTTCTGGGGTAAAAAATACATCTATATCAGAAGATTGATGTGCTCTGGTAAGCCAGTCTGATGTGGAACTCTTCCACTCAATGCTTAGGTGGCAATAGGTTTTAGCATTTTTGTTTGTTGTGTTTTTTGGGTTGTGGGGTTTTTTGTGCATAGAAATCACCACATAAAGATGGAGAACACACATCTTAACTATAGCATTGCTTTCACGAGGTGCTGATGTACCCAGAAAGATTTACCATTGCAGAAAAATAAGATATTTACCATAGGATCTCAACTTGAACTTTTGTAGGACATGAATCTTTCTCAGCTGACCACAGCTGATCAAAATGATATGATATGGCATCAAAATGATATCAAAATGATACTGTATGGTATCATGCTCTGGAAATCTGGACTATCACTGCCCAGCTCAGCAGAATTTGGTCAGTATCATACATATGATCGCATGAAGTGCTATAATATTTTCAGTTGTCTGCATGCTCTAAGAAACTACTATCTGGAAAAGTTTCCTTTATCCAGCTGTTTGGCACTGTAACAAACATTATGCAAATATATTATTATATCATTCAATAATTCTTTTATTTATAAATAGTTGTTCCACAATATTGGGAAATTAATTAGTCATAAATAATTACAGTTTTATCATATTAATAGGGTATTACCTAATCTGTTGGTTTCAATGTTAATTCAATTCTCTTCATTTTACTGACATTTCTTTCTTCCTGCCTTTCGTCTCTGGCCTCCAGGTTCATATGTGCCCTAACATCCAGAATGGAATCTCAGATTCTCATGCATCTGCCTCTGCACCTCTGTACTTCTTAATCTCCACAGAGTGGTTTCTTTTACATACAGAAAACATACAAAAAAATCTGTATTCATTAGGTTGTAAAATTTAAAAAAAAAATCCAAACCTAGAAAAAATACCTACATTTTTTTTTTTTTTTTGGTTTATCGAAGATGTAAATTTGCCATTTTTGGCTCTTTAGTAGTCCAGGAATGGTGATGCATAAAAAGAAGAAGCTATCATGCAAGATAGCAGAGAAAGAACAAAGATCCCTTTTACCTTCAATATTTTTATAGTTTATTTTACAGCTACCATGGATGGTGTGTTAAGGCTTTTATTTATATTCCTAGCCTATTTTAATGGTTTATACTCTTTAAAAATGCTTTCTGACAGGCTTTAACTCCACAGACAAACATGTTTTTATTGGGACTTAAGCACTTTCTAAAATAACACCATTGCTTAACTGCCATAGCAAAAGTTTTTTAAATGGTAGATGAAGGTTCAGCTCTCACTGGTTTCAAAATTATCTTTCAAACCAAGCCTAAAAAGAGGTATTATTCATCATCAGATTTTCGGTGTTGAGTAAGCAATAATCTATGTTATATTATGGTTCATGAAAGAGGTAAAACTCAAGACAGACTGTACAGTTAATAGTTTTAGTACTTTGCTGTGTATGTGATCTACTCTACTCATGAATCCTACAGCATATTCCTGGTGGAACTGTTTTAAAAAATCACTTAGTAGCACTCATTCTTCAAAGGCTTTGTTTCCTAACAAAATATTTGGCATAAAATAAATTAGAGGTAATTATTTTCCACATTCATCTTGTAAAATGCATCTTTAATATATATAATTTTATTGCAATGAACTTTTCATTATAAATTTATAGTATCAAATATGTGTTACCTATGTGTTTCTCCTTCGCTTGTTTCAGTGCAATCCAATACTAGTTTTGCTATTATGGATCTATTAAAGTTTCTAGTATCAGATACTTTTTCTGTTATTGCGCTGCAGGCTTATTTTAAAAAATTATTGAAATTTTACAAATTTATTGTCAGAAATTATTTACTTCACCAAGGGAGAGCAATGGGATTAAAAATATCTTCTTCATGTCAATATTTATACAGAGAAATGTTATACAGAATATATTTGTTCAACTTACTGCTTTATGAAGGAATAATTCCACCAGAAAGTACTAAACTTTAATTTAAGTAAGCAGTTCCATTGATGCTACATTGTTACTGCTAGCCCTTTAAGACATTATGTACTTCATTACTATGCTAACTTTATTTAAATAGAATTGTTCATAAAAATTTACTGTATTTTTTTTGTTTCATTTTGTGTCTTCAATAGTTTTTCTAGAATCAATATTTTTGACATCTCTCAAATCATACACACATACAGGCATAAACACCGTTGGCTTTCTTTTTAAAAGTGCCAGTGCAACTGGAATCTAAGTTATTTTTGCATTACCAGATTCTTAGTTTCCAGTCTACTCAATGTATTTGTTGCACCTTGAGAAGCAAGAACTGTTCCCAAGCCACAAATAATTTAATTCTAAACATGCTACACTTCTTATTCCCATGGAAATCAGATTATGCCACCACAATTGCTCTACTCCATTGCACATATACCTACTTAGGCTGCTGAATCCTACACAAATTCTTAGATCTCTAAAACTGTGCAGTTGTATTTATGCTCTAAGCTTTCACACAATTCAAAATTATTTGATAAATATTAATTCCTTTTGAAAATACAAACATTACTTCTAAAGAATTTCACTAATTTTGAATCAATGAAGTAATCAACACTTGAATACTTTTAAAGGTAGATAAAATATTTCCTAAATTATAATTTAGTGAGTTAAAAAATATACAGACAGATAATAAGTAATTTATATGTCTAGATTTTTATACTTTTGTGTTATTTTTATTACTTATATTTATACATCTATTTTACTTCTGAGATTTACTATGTAGTAAGAATACTGATAATTCAGTTTTCCCACAATCTTTCCCTCTATTAGCATTTCCCATTTCTACTTGAAAAGTACAGAGGAATTCCTGTATTTTTCCCAAGTAAAATTTTTTCTTTCCCTCTGACTCATGAGTTGGACTCTAGAGCAGAAAGCGTGAAAGTTGAGAATCAAGCTGGGTCTAAGAAGCACATTGGGTGTATTTCCCTTTTAGTGAAATATAGAACTTGGCCTTTGTGTAAACCCATAGTGCAATTTGATATTTTGTTAGCAATATCTGAGATATTCTGGGATACTTTGTCTTGTTACTCCCTAACTACATGTATTCTCTTTCCACTTCTGAGTTTTGAACTTAGTCTTTTAGATATTCATTCCTGCACATACCAGTTTCATGACAACCACATTATAAGCAAGTTTTCACTCTAATTTCAGTCATAACCCTCAGGTCCCTTAAAATGCATTTACATTACATATTTTGTTTCTTCAGAACAATAGGTTGAAGCCTAATCCACTGTATAAACAGAGCATTAGAAATTCTTTAAGTCTTCTATGACCATTCACTCTGGGTAGAGTGAATTCTATCTACAGTAGGCCTATATAATATGTAAACAAATCTATGGCCTTCCCATCAGCTATTAATATTTTTATAGCATTTTCACTCAGATGATTACAGCTGGCAAGATTCTCTCTTCCAAGAGGGGAGGAGGAAAATTTGCCTCCACTCTAAGCTGCACAGGATTTTACAAGGTAATACCATGACCTGTCAGCCTCCTTCCCATGCTGGTCATCTTGCAAAGAGGTGTTTGACTATGGATAGTGAGATCAGTATATTTTCAAAGCCAAAAACCTAAAATGGAAGCTTAGACACACTTTACATAGTTCATGGAAAGGATAATTTAGAACATTTACATGAAAAAACTACTATTCTCCCCTAATTATATTGGAAGCCTAATTTTCTCACTGTGGCACTTAAATAATTTCTTTTGTCAAGACAAGCCAAATACCATTTTTTTCTATCTTTTTGGGGTCTTGTTTTGTTTTGTTTTTTTTTTGGTTTTTTTTTTTGGTTTTTTTTAAATCACAGTTTCACTGGATTTGATATCTAAATTCTAATTAGTCTAGCATTGGTTCCATATTTCCTTTCTCTCTCCTCTTCTACGTAGACTATTAAGTTCAGCACAGAAATTGAAAAAGTGGATACAGTGTTGCTTCATAAAACTGCTGAATTAATAAAGCAGAATCTGTTTTACATTTTTCACATCTTTGTCCTTTCAGTCTCTTCTTCCTTTTCTATACGGATTTTGATTTCGTCTTCCTGTTTGCCAGGTTTCACCTTTCCCGTATTTCACTTTTTGCCTTTCACCACCTTTCTGGTGTCTTATTGCTCTTTCATACTCCATTCTGTTTTATGGACTACTCAACAGGGATATTAGAATCACTATTACTTTAAATAATAGTTTTGGATCCCACAGTCTGCCCTTTATTTTTTGCACTTTAGCACCACTTATTTCAAACAGTGCCATTAAAAGAGCTTTCAATCATTTTCAATTGGCAGCTTTGAAACTGCCTAACATATGACTTCCTACACTACGGACTTTCACCACAAGGCCTGTCAACTTTTATTTCCTCATTTCTACATGCATCAGCTTCTGTACACATGCTTCTATTGAAGATTATATGAATACAGGAGAAAGTGAATTGTGTTATTTGGTTGTGTCCTTAGTTACAATGGAGTACATCTGACAATTTTTTTTGCTGAGTCAACAAAAAGCCATCCATGTAAAGGATGGGTGCTTCCATCCTGTATACAAAATCCAATTCAAACTGCTCTAGCACTATTACTACATGGATATAACATAACATAGTTTAAAAAACAAATAAAAAAAAAAGATGTATTACTTCAGATTAACCTTCATTACAAAAGGCATTTAATGAAATAACTTTATGGGTTATTAGAAAAAATTAAAATTAAAAAAGCAATTAAATTCTATCAATTAAACTTCTCAGGTAATAATGTGATTAGTACATAATTGCAGATAAAGAACACCTTTCTAATACCTCCCAAACAACTGCATTTAATCATCCCAATTTAGCCTTCTTTTCTCATTTTACATGTTGTTTAGAAAAAGCCTGAATTACTTCAACATAAAAATTCAAAAATTATTTTATAGTAAAGGAAAAAAAACCCCTCAAATGGTCAAATGCCTAGTTTGTTTCTTTTTTCCTAGTATAGAAAGTATACCAGTTTTTCTCCAGTCATAATCTCAACATTCCTCAACTTAAGCTACAATAGTATTTTTTAAATCTGTTGACCAAAATCATCTGCAAAATTATAGTCCAGAATTAATTTTTTTAACTGATCACCAAGGGTTTTCAATCATAGATTCATCTCTTTTGTCACTGAGACAAATATTTTCTCTGTTTAGCATACCCTAATGTTGTATTACTACTTTCCTGTAGTTATGGCTGAAGCCATTGCATGTTTACCACCCTGGGAAACAGCACTGATTCTGTAAAATTCTTGAGCACTGGCAGAAAAGACATTATGTATTTTTGCATGTAATTAGTGTATTTTCTCACGTATTTTCTAATTTACAATTAAATTTAAACTTAGGAAACACTTTTAAATCAGTGAGATATTCAGTGCCATGATGCCATCTGATATAGATTCCCATTGCTATTTTCTATTTTAAGACTTGTTTAACAGCAACAGTACATACGCATATTGCAAGTGTCCAATGACACGAGTGAAGGGCAGGAAAGCAAGGTCATTTTGTGAGATATTGCAATAGTACAACAAAGGACTTGCTGATTGCAGTTCAGGGGAATGGACAGGATAACATCGTGTGTTGCGTGAGTCAACACTGGCAGGCAGCCAGAATAACCACAAAACCACTGCTGAAATGCAAAGAGTAAATTTGTTTCCTATTTATTACCTTCCTAACCAGAGGATGCCAAAGCAACACCCAGGCAGAGACACACAGGCAGGAATACAATCCCAGCAGGTGGCTGGGCTGCTGCTTGCACCCATTTATTAAGCATCCATGCATGCATAGTTTACCAATGTGCTGGGATCTCCTCTGGGCTTTTTATGACCTCTGTCCCAAAACAGGGAGCTCAAACATGTCCATAAGCCTCTCTAAACACCTATGTTATCTCTACACAGAAATTTTGCAGATAGATAGGTAGATAGATAGATAGATAGATAGATAGATAGATAGATAGATAGATAGATGATAGATAGAGCAGCAGGCATAACATATATATGGCGTTCCCACAGTGTCATTCTCCAAGCCTTGGCATTCCAGGCAGCAAGGACACTTGAGCAAATCTGCCATACATCCTCCTTGCCATTCTCCCACTTTTAACACTTTTATCCCCACATGTGTCTGTGAGAGTCTGAGATGTTAATGGTTAATGGGTCAAACATTTGCCCATTTGTGAGGTGTTAGGGTGCTTTGCTAGACCAAGGTTTGCACCCCACAAGGTGCACCCTCCCAAGGGGGAGGAGGTGAATTTTTGGGTGGGTGATGGTGAAGCCTCTTCTCGACATAAATCAGAGGGGTGACCACCCACCACTGGATGCCAATAAGATGCAAACCTTGTGGAGGCAGGATAGTTCTTTTTATCATGTTGCAAAGCCCAGTTATTGTTACTGGTCGGAATGCTACCAGAGCTTAAAAGTACTGAGTTTTCCATTAAAAGTTACATAACAAAAAAAAAAAAAAAGTGGCATGTTTAAAAATACTTTTTTCTTACCTAAGCCATGTCTATGTGTTGACATAGGTGGTAACACAGTCCAAGCCTTGGTCTTTGGATTGTAACATTCAACAGTGTTTAATGTCTTTAAACCATCCCGGCCTCCAATGACAAACAGCTTGTCATCAATGACAGCAACACCAAACTGAAGCCTCCTGCCATTCATTACTCCAGCCTGAATCCATATGTTTGTTCTGAGATCATACTTTTCAATAGTTGTAGCTCCTAATAAGACATAAAAGCAGAACTACAAATATCAAAATTATAGATACATTTAAATTAATGCTTAAGAGAATAACCTAATAATTCATCTGAAATTATTTTAACACTTTATTTTTAACATACACTTAACAGTGCTTCACTTTCAAAATTTAAATATCCTACAAATTCTAGCAAAAATATCAACATAATTATGAAGCTTTCTCTTTGGAACTAACCCTTTAGATTATAATAAAATGTTGTAATTCCATGGAAAATAATTATGTTAAGATTCATTCATTATGTGGCACCAACAAGCAATGAAACAAGTTCAAACAAACATCATGAAAGCAATAGTTTTGTTAACTGGACTAAAAAAGACATAATTTAAATTCAATTTGTATATAAGTGTAGCAGAGGAGCAATAATGTACACTACAACTGAATGTATTAAATTCCCTTCCAGTTTTATTAAGACACAAGATATATGAACCAAATTTTGCATTCAATTTAGAGAGACATCTTTTTGATCCTAGTTTAAAATAAACAGCTGTAAATTCATTAGTAATTGGGTTTGAAAGAACAAAATATACAGTTTATTTGATACAGTTTCTTGGAGGTGGTGCAGGGCATATTATGATGCATATTCATAAAGTTGTAATGTTTTATATGTTGGATCTATTTGTGTTAAAAGCTAGACCTGTGGCGCATGAATTCTGTAAAGCTGTTTACGTCAATGGTAAAAAGTACAGTTTAAAAGTTTTCCCCTTCTGATTTCAGAAAATTGTATTTGCATAACAGTCTGAATTATGCTCAGCTACAAATTTTCTAATATTGGCTAAGTCTGAGTTGCCACAATATTTTATTATATTATAAACTGAGAACCTAATCCAGGAGTTTCTGGACTGCTTAGATTCTATTTATCTAATAAAGTGCCTTGCTAATTTCTAATGATAATGAGGATGAGGATGAGGATGATAGAATAATAGAATACTAACAATAAAAATGAGAATGAGAATAAGGACAAAAATCACCAACACAAAGGGAAATAGTGTCAGTCCTATAAAATAATTTTTATCAAGAATATGAATATAATACTAGACTGCAATTCAGACAAGAAAAGACCTCTTAAATAACAGTAACTATTTTGACTCTCCTCTCTACTATAACTAGTGGATGGCAGTCAACAGAGCCAACTCCTAACTGAAGCAACATTCAAACTGTACAAATGCAAAGAAATGAGCTCTGTTGGTTAATACTGCCAGCCCCAGTGTGTACTGGGCTGTGAAAGGATGTCTTAGCAATGTCAGAAATCTGTAGACAAGGAGTTTTGTCTAATCCCCATGAATAAACCAGAGTAATTCTGATTACATGTTTCAGAAAATCAGAAAATCCAATTTCCCAAGAACATGAGGATGGTAGGAAGCAATTGGGAAGTGACTGGTATATATATTTATGGAAATTGGAGATACAGGTTTAATGTGAAGATATGAATAAGATAAATAAAGGAAAAAATCATTATTCATTTTGATCCGAAGCATATCTGCTGATTATGCAGAGATAGACATATTTTCCAAAAAAAACCAAAAACAGATGGAATACCACAGAATAAATAACACACACATAGATCCAAATAAAAATATGAATTATATTAAAAAGGACATGAAATTATATTTTACAATTTATTCTATTATTTTTTCCTTCACTGATGTAGCACTAGTGATTTTTGAGTGGTCTAATAAAGAGGAAATAAATTACTTACCAGATTGTCTTTAAGATACTAGGTATGAAACTGTAAAGATGAAAGAAAAGCAAATACACATAATATTGAAGATTTTACAATAAAAGTGCTACACACCCAGACAATTCCTCTAGGCGCACACAGACTCCTATTTCTCAGATGGACAGAGCTCTAGAACTGACTAATTTCAAGATGTAGCACTGAAGAGAGTATATGAAGAAGACATAGTGAGGTGAAATAGAATTAATTTAATAGCTATTTGCATGATAAAGAAAAGTGTGTAGTAAACTAAAAAACTATTCCATGACTGTGGCAGCACAAATAATTTCTGGTAAGAACATAATAATATTTCTTGATGTTCTGGGTACATTTAAACTTTTTTTTTTTCTTTCCTAACTTAAATTCTACTTAGGATCCAGCTGGGCATTGGATGAAATTAGTTCTGTGTATTGTGCATATGGGCATTATAAACCCTGATTAATCAAAGTCTATGAAGTAATGAGAAACCTACAGAGAAAGAAACCTTCAGAAATGAAATGCCATAGATGATCAGGTTAATTTTGCATTAATGTCCAACTGCTGCTGACAATTCCTCTGTGCATGCAGCAGGGATGAAGATGATCCTACCACTCCATGTTTCTGATGAAACATTAAGGTACTAGCTGTCACAATTTCACCTTTATCAACAGAGCAGTACACCATTGCATTAAATACAAAATTCTATTTCTTTGTTTTTGTTGCCATTTTTAATCACATGAATTTGTGAACCTGTTTTGGTGAAATCCTTCAAATGATCATCTAATTATCTGCTCTTAAACTTTGTCTATTTCTAAAATTAAGCATATTTCAGTTCCTTGCTAATGACTTATAAATCAAGATTTTTGTAGAAACCTGATTGACATTCTCACTTTTTTTGCATTGTTGATGACTAAAGACTAATGACACAGCAAGGTCATTGAATGAAAAATAATATTTGAATAGCAATATTATTTGCCACCCAATATTTTAAGTCAAACAGAAATACCTAGAAACTGAACAAGCTGACATTGGCTACATGAAGTAATGAAGATTGTCTGAGACTATGAATGCAATGTATTTATTTTAGCTAGGTATAAATGCAGGGCTTTTCGTATAAACAAAGTGAAAATTGCTTCAGAAGCAGATGAAAATCCCAAACATATCCCCCTTGTCCAACTATTTTTGTATTTGGTGTAAACATTTCCACACAAAATACCTCTTCTTTCCCCTTATTGGTAGAATGCTTCAGTATTTAAACCCATGGAGAAGGCTAGGAGTTCTACATTTATCATCAAAAAATTTCTACATTTTTTCCCCTGTAAGACTTTCTGCTGATTTTGCTATTACTAAAGCTGTTGCTGACATGTACTCTTATCATTTTGTTCAAGATTTAGAGATGCTGCTGTGAGTAGGCGCAAAATGATGACCTTGATCTAGTGATCTGCAACATTACATTTTGAACTGAAAAGATGGTGACTCAAGTGGAACGAACATGACCTAAGGAGGTTACTGATGCAGATACCAAGGAGATTATTTTGGTAAAGAAACAGCTATACAGAAAATGGTAGCAGAGGGTAGCAGTTCATTACTCTATAATAAGACTACTACAAATTTCTTTAAGCACTCCAAAAATGTATAACACATACACAAAAAGAATCTCTCTTTTTTTTTTTTTTTTTTTTTTTTGTGAAAACATGTATTTAAATATCAGAAGGATTTTCCATATAGTGATATGAAATAAAAATCAGAGAACCTCTGGGAATTTTTAATTATACTATATGAGCAGAATTCTCTAAAACCAATAAAAGTTTTCCCCACAAATCTGGATATTTCTGAGTGTATCAAAACTAACAGCTTTTTAACAGTGATTTTAGGCAATGAGTGTATAGAAAAAGCTAAGATTTCTTACTACAGAAGCTCTCTAATTTATCCATCTGCCAGGCATGTTTCTTCTCTAACTCATACACAAAAGTGGGGTTTTGTGTGGATTTTTTGGTTTTTGTTTTGGTTTTTTGGGGTTTTTTTTTTGGGGTTTTTTAAGGTGATAAGGTATCTGCACTGGAAATGTCAGACAAAAGATTAAGTTGCAGGGAAGTAATTAGGAGGAGCAGAGCATTGTTCTTGGGATAACAATGCCCCTTACAAACCGATGATTCACAACCCTCTTGCGCTGTCTGCACAATCTCATAGTTTGTACCCACAGGTGTGAATTCCAGGGCAACAGATTGACAAGGTAAGAAGTTTGTGGGATTATAAAGTTTATCTTTTGTGTGATAACTTTTGCTCTTCTCTCACATTTGAAGCCATGGAGGCTTCAGAATAAGTCGTTTCAGGATCTTATTTTTGTTTCAAACTATAAATGAATCAGCAGTTTCAGAAGATAATTACACTGAAAAAAGAGCCAGAAGTTTAGTGTTATAAAATAAGTACTGAAAAAGTACCAGATGGTGTTAAAATATGGTGGGTTTGTTTTTTTGGTTTTTTTTTTGGTTTTTTTTTTTTTTTTTTTCTATTCTGAAATGCTCTGCTAAATCAAAGTACTTAAACTGCTAATTAGCCCATAAGACTGAATGTTTTGGAACATATTGAAAATCATAAGAGTGAAAAGAAGGAAGTAATCATGCTAATACTTATAAGAACTGGACGAGAAGACAATTTTAGTGTGATTTATACATTTAATTATCTCATTAGTGATTAGCCAGTGTATTTCATATTCCTCTGGTGAAGGAATTAGCCAGGTTCTACTTTTACTCTACAATTACATTAACATGTTGCAGAGTCACAGAACAGTTGAGACTGGAAGGGACCTCTGGAGGTCATCTCTTCTCTGGGCTGAGCAGTCCCAAATCTCTCAGCCTTTCTTCATGGGAGAGAGGCTCCAGTCCTTTCATCACCTGTCTGGGATGCTCTTAAAGGACTGACCAGTATTTCCAGTGAGATCTGACCAGAGTGAGGAAGATGTAAGCAATTTGATGACTGAAAAGAGAAGGGATAGAGGGTGGCTTAAACCTCAAACAGTGGTATTTTGCCCATCTTTTTTTTTTCTGATAACTACCTAGAAAAAGACTGTTTCCTTATTCTTGACGTAACCCAAATTCTCAAAGAGATACAGAGCATTGTCTTAGTAGTGAGGCATGTAAAGTGACCTCTCATGGTACCACCTGCCGGGGGAAATCCTCTGGGAAAATCTCTCACCTCTGCAGTAACTATTGAGGCAAATCTTTCTTGGTGCCTTAAAGAGAAACCAAAAGCAAATGAAAGCGGGGGGAAAAAATCCCCTCACATCTTCCTCTTTCATAGCAGCATGTGCTTTAAAATTCCCATGTCAGGGCTCCCAGGAAGCAGACAGTGAATGCAGAGGGTGACTGCTCTGTACAGCTTCTTCTACTCTCTAGATGTGTTACCAGGGACCAAATCTGCATGTGCAATTTTGCTGTTCCCAAATATCTGAACCATTGTTAGGCAGATGATTGGGGCAAATGATCCCAGGCACGTTTCTGACAAGCTGCTGTCCAGCTGGGTGGCCCTCAAATTACACTGGTTCCAGCGCTTGTTCTTATCAGGAACAGACACAGGACTTTGTGCTTCCCCATATTGAACTTCATGATGTTACTTCCTGCTGTTTCATTAATTATAGTTTCTCTCTCCAGAATGTTTTGTTGCTAGCTAAATAGAAGATATATATACTTCTTGAAACAGTTCATTTTCTTTTCTGGTTATTATTGTGTGAATCAAACTAAAAATCAGACTCTCGTTTAGTTTATCAAGCATATATTCAATAATGAACTCTGGGGCTATATTAAAAAGTATGAATTTCTGTAAAAGATAACTAATTCTCCCAAAATCCATTGTCTGGTTTTCTGTTTTAAAAAGTAGTGGATTTCCCCTCCCATCTTTTCTGTTTAAGGAACATATAAGGAAAAGTAAGTTTCAATGCATATTTGCAATACAGGCACTGAAAATTTTACTTATTCATTCTACAGAGCCTGCCTGCCACTTACTCTGGTATTCTAATTTTCTCATGAAAATCGACCATGATGACATTACTATGCTATCTTGATTTCTCCAACAAGAGTATACTTCTCTGTGTTGTTTTTTTCTGTTTATATATTCCATTATTATTTTCCTGTTGAGTCTTCCAGAAAGCATGAAAAAGGAAAACAGGTCATTGGCACAATGTTGACCTAAAGCTAATGGAATGTTACTTATTTATTAGTGCATTTTAGATTTAAGGTAAATTGTTTTCCGTTTCCAATGTCGTCCATATCTAGCTAGACAATGTTTGGGAAAACACTGGATTATGCCAACACACATTTTTATGTCTAAATAAAACCTTTTAAATGGGTCAATTTTTTTTTTTAATTAATTACAGAAAGTATAAGAAAGAATAGCAAAACATTTTACATGGAACTGAGCAAACACAAAATCAGAGACTTATTTTGGTTGGAAAAGATTGCCAACCCTTATCCCAGCACTGCTGAGTCAACTACAAAACCTTGCCCCTCTGTGCTGCATCTACATATCTTTCAAATACTTCCAGGGATGGAGACCCAACCATTTCCCTAGGCAGTCTGTTCCAATGCTTGACAACTCTTTCACTGGAAAAATTTTTCCTAATATCCAGTCAAAGCCTCCACTGGTGAAATTTGGTGTAATTTTCTCACGTTGTATTGCTTGTTACTAGGGAAAAGACACTCTAGACTCCCACCTTGCACAAACTCCTTTCAGGTAGTGGTACAGAGTGATATGTCTCTCCAGAGCCTCCTTTTCTGCAGCCCAAACAACTCCAGTACCCTTCACTGCTCCTTCACATCCATCTCAGCAAAATTACTCACTTCTGATACTTGAAAACACTGCTGTTGTTTGACTGACATAAAACTGCTACTTAAATAGAGCAGGCAAGATATCAGAGAAAAACTGAAGGTGTCTAAATAAGAAGTGGTATACTGACAGCTGCTTGGGATGTCAGAGTCACAATTTATTTTGGCTTATTGTCCTTCTGAGGTATTTTAAGGCTATGAATACATTCTTTAAGATAACAAATGTCCTCATGGAAAACACAGGTGAAAACAAATTAGCACCAAAGGCAGAAGAAACTCATACAGAGGAGTGGTAATGACATATATGTGATGTTATCAATAAAAAGAGTAGGATTGCAAGAAGGACCATCAAGTTCTCACTTCTCAGTTCTTTTGTGAACATCTATTTATGCAATGGGTAACAACAGCATGTTTGTTTATGTTCCTGCTTGACAGGGGCTGCTCCTGGAGTCAGACCAGGGCTGATATATGCACATACATAAGTACACTTACAAAGCATGCATATTTATATAAAACTTTTCAAAAAGCACATCAGGGAGAAATATTCAGTAATAAACACTTGGGTCTTTTCTGCCTTTTAAAGGAAAATACTCTATCTTCATAAGTAGATTTTGTTGTTTGTGTATTATACAAACACAGCACTTTAAGCACCCACATTCTGAAAATTAAACACAGTTACAGTACATTGTATATTTAGAATGAAAATGCAGGTAAGATGAAAATAAGATGTTTATTCAAGATAGTTTTGTGCATCAAATAGATAGATAATGAATGCTGTCAAACGTTTTATGTATGTGAAGACAAAGTGGTTTGCAGCAATTTTTACAACTTGCCAAGTGCCATATAAAAATCTTGATAGATTTAACTTTCTTATTTTTTATTTTTTTATTATTTTTCTTTTTTATTTTTTAACAAATTCCCACTAAACTGAAGAGGAAGAAGGCAGATTTCAGTCACAGACAACGCAGACATATCTCAAGAAGCTGGAAGAACTACCTAAGAGGAGAAACATGATCTTCTTTCCCTATTTTTGCCCCTTTTTTAGAGTATCTACAATAGGTCTTTGAATATTTCTTTCAGCATTTAAAAAATATGCCTATATGAGAATGAAAAAAATATAAATTTAAAATAAAGTTTAAATGAAATCTGCTTTGAGAAATGTTCTTGCTAGAAACAAAATGAAGCAAAACAAAAAGCAAAATCAAAACTAAGAAAGTCCAGAAAAACAAGGACATCTCCAAAATTCACTAGAACAAGAGTAACTTCATGTAACTAGATGGCATTCCTGTGAAATATTTTTATAAATATATATATATATATGCAATAAACCACATTTGATAAAACACAATTGTGAAGCAAAGAGGATTATTGCAATGATTTAAAATACTTTAAAGAAAAATAAAAATATGTGACATGGGTGCATAAGGAAGAATGACTGGAGGCCTCAATTTCATATTTCAAAAGGTTAATTTTTTTAATATATCTGTGGCAATAGAAGAGATCTTTCTACAAGGTATCTATACAACAATAAAAGAACTTTTGATACAGCTTAATGATGAACATTACCTGTTTACCACCAGGGTACTTTTGGCAGCAGGTTTTATATCTAGTCATAAGATTAATGAAAAATACATATATAATATCAGTGCTTCAGTAAATTGACTATTCCATCACTTTTTAAAATGACCTACCACATTTTTTATGGAAGAGATTCCTGCTCATGCAACTTTTCATTATTTTTCCCTTGTATTTACTTTTAGACTAGGATTCAATAAACAAATAACTAATCTAGGACTTTGAGGAACTAGTCTAGAGCTATTCCAAAAATAATATATACCAGTGGTTTTGGATCATGGTTACTGTAATACCTTCATTTTCTTTTTCTGCAAATTCTCCTTTTCCCTTATTATTCTAACTGCTACCTAGAGTGAGACAGGCTAAAACACCTCAAGAGAAATTAATCAGCATTCTGATATAATTGCAGCACTGCTTGATTACTGATCCCAATCTCCACTTGCTGCATATTTTCCTGCTCATAATCTATAGCACCATCTAACATAGACCACATACATCATGTTCTACCACTTGGCTTCTGCTCTATATTTGGGTTTCCAGGATGGCTGCAGGAAGTCAGAGCTTAATCATTCCCAAAAAATTCCTGTATGTCCACTTCTTCAATTACTCATTTATTTCAGTCATCCTCCTCTATTTGTGGACTTCTGTATACTATTACATGATTAAATATTGCTAATCCAAATTTGAGAACTCAGTGTGATTATATTAATGGGTAAAGTGAATGGAACATTGTCAGCAGCACATACCTGCAATCTATTAATGCATCCCATTCCAGGAATGCAGACATACTGAGAAAATGTGTTTCTTATATGTGCCTTTAAAATTAAATTAATAAATAAGCAAAGGTGTGTGGAAAAAGAGATTTAAATTATTTTAGTTTGTCTAGGGAATTAAAATTACACATTCATCTAAGTTTGATACTTTCCTCTCTATCCTTTTAGTACTAAGCTGCATTAATTTCTCACATCAGGCAAAATTCCAGTTGCTGTTTGCTGGAGTTTAATTATCACTTCATTTTTATGGAAATGAAGATAATTATAGAAGACACTTCAAAACAAACTTAGCATGCTAGGCTACTTTTTTTATGTGATGAGCCATATAACCTTCAAATGCTTTCATAATATTTGCACTTAGCCACTGTTTTATATGCTAGTTAATAAATTGCTAATTTGTCTAACTCATCCAATTATTTGCAATGGTTTCACATTTAGTAGCAAACATCAGGAAGCATTAAAAATACATCATTGTGAATTTCAACCATCTATATCAGTATTTCAGTGAAGAAAGTTATGGGGAAAAAAACAAATTACTAATTCTTTAGGAGAAATAATACAGTAAGCATCAGCATCATCTCCCAGCCCAGGATCGCTTCATCAACTTAGTGACTCTTGAAAGCAGGCAAACAGC
Organism: Pyrgilauda ruficollis; assembly: GCF_017590135.1. NCBI lineage: Eukaryota > Metazoa > Chordata > Aves > Passeriformes > Passeridae > Pyrgilauda > Pyrgilauda ruficollis. The sequence continues at coordinate 323,544 of NW_024518984.1, forward strand.
ACTCAGGTCTCCTGAATGGACGTGTGGAAACAAGACTTACTGGGCATAAAAACTAGTCAAGAAGACAGCAGGATCGCAAGAGGGATGAGCTGAACAGATGCAAGCTGAGACAGCACAGCTGCAGAGCCTGAACTGCTGGGAATACATATTGCATCAGCTGTAACACAGGCTCCTGCTATGCAGATGCTCCTCTGCTATACCAGCCCATTCTCAAAGCAATTTTTATCTGCTGTAAATGTGTAAAAGTCCTGCTAGTTTTCAGTCAGAGATTGCAGCAACAGAGGGCTGAACCTCTGTTGCTCTGTTTTCTCCTGCTGCTACAGAAATGAACTGCGTCTGCCTGACCTAAATCTGCAAAACAGGCTGTGTGTTGATGTGGTAATGGTGCTTTGCCTCGTGCTGTCATCCTAAATATTTCTGTATTTTTATTGAGAAACACATATTAATAGTAAATGAGAACAAATACAGCTGCACCCAAATTGGGTTTATTATTGGGTCATTTCCTACCTGAATGTTTGTGTTTATTGTAATTTGTCATAAGAGGAAATTTGTATTTTATCATCCAAAGACAATGTTCTGTGCACATCCATGACTAACATTTAGCTACACAATTGTTTATTACTGTTAAAAGGACAAAAATAATCTGCAGCTACTTTAAGAATATATATATGTATGTATATATGTATTGGTTCTTTCATCAACAATTTCTTATTGTCATAGACTCATTAAACAGTTTGGGATTGAAGGGACCTTCAAACCCAAACGATCATCTAGTTCCAACCCCTGAGCCATGATATGGGATACCTTTCACTGGACCACATTTCTCAAAGCTTTATCCAGCCTGGCCTTCAAGAATTCCAGGCACGGGACAACTTCTCTGGGCAACATGTGCCAGCGTCTCACCACCATGCTCAGTAACCAATTGCTTCCAAATAAGTGATCTGAACCGATGACCTCAGTTTAAAATGACTTTAAACTGAGGTCATCGGTTCAGATCACTTATTTGGAAGTAATTGCCCCTTGTCCTATGACTACATGCCCTTGGAAAAACTGTCTCCAGCTTTCTTGTTGGCTCCTTTAGGTATTGGAAGGTGGATTATTATAAGGTCTCCCTGGAGCCCTTTTTTCCTCTGTGCTGAACAGTCCCAGCTCTCTCAGCCTGCCTTCACAGGAAAGGTGCTCCAGTGCTCTGATCGCTCCAGACTCGCCAGAAGCTCTGTGTCATTATGGGATCCCAGAGGTGGATGCAATACTCCATGGGGGGCCTCAAGAAAGTGGGATTGAAGGACAGAATCACAGTCACAGAGTCACAAAGTAAGCTGAGTTGGAAGCAACCCACAAGGACCATGAAGTCTAATTCCTGGCCCAGCACAGGATATCCCCAAGAGTCACACCATGTGCCTGAGAGCATTTTCCAAACACTTTTTGAACTCAGACAGACTTTGTGATGTAACCACTTCCTTGGGGAGATTCTTTCAGTGCCCAATCACCCTTTGGGTTAAAAACCTTTTCCTGATATCTGATCTAAACCTCCTCTGACACAGCTTCATTCCCAAAGCATGAAGCTGTCTGGACTTGCTTGTCATATTTCTCTTGATGCCACCCATTTATTTTCACACAGGAACAGATGTCATACACTCTAATCACTGGTACAACTTGATGGGAAAAAACATGCCATGGAATTTTGCAAACAATATTGCCACAGCTATGTAGTGAAAAAACTTCAATAACAGCACCTAGACAAAGAGTTGTGAAACACTAAATATATAATTTTATATGATACTTTTAAAAAGTGCAGTTTATTTTATATTAGAACTAGTGTTTATGGAGGTAGAGTCTTCACTCTGAATATGGACATGAAAAATTAAATGCTGTGGAATTGTTTGGGGATATCACCAAAAAATTATAAAGCCTTTTTGAGTATATAAACTTGTAATATAGCTAGCTTTTAGCTCAAATATTTTGTTTCACTCCATTCAAGAAATCAGTGGATTAAATTTACCAGAAATGTAAGCACAACCTATCATAATAACTCTTATTCCAAACAAATAACAACAAAAAGCTTTAATAAATTTTCCACTTCTTCCTACTTCATAGAAAAATGGGGCTAATTTTACCTTCCTTTATCTGCTGACAAACAAGCAATCTAGTTGAAGCTAGTTATCTTTTTTCTCTAGAAGACTCAAAAATTTATGCATTGGAAGACCCATGAATCATCATTAATGTTCCAAACAATTACTTAAGGATCAAATACACTGCATATCAAACTGCTTTTTATCAAAGATTAAAAAAATTGAGAGAAGTATTTGACAGAAAGGAAAAGAAAAATTCTAGAAATCTATAACTAAGGTATATTACTATCATTCCAGTTTCTTTTTTAAATTTCTTTCTGAAAATTATAATAATTTTGAACAAAGAATGAACTCAAAACTCAGTTTCTTTTCTCTAACTGTATTTTGCTTTTCCATAAATATCAGTAGATTTTCATTGGACCAAAATCTTGGCAACATTTCTTGACTGATTTAGACATCCTCCTACCAATGTTGGAATAGAAAGTTATTTCACCATTATCTGAAAAAGAAAATATGAAGTATAACTCATAAAGCAAAAAATATCCATAATACCTTTGTTGTTATCCATTCCTCCAACAGCGTAAAGTGTTCCAACTGTAGATTTTCTAGGCTTAGTTCTTGGACTTTGCATAAGAGTTCTTCTTTCTGGTAAAAGATGATATTTCATGGCTTCCAGAATAAGCTTCTGGCATTCTAGGTCATCCTTAAAAAGTGCATGGTTTTCCAGGTCAGCCAATATCTGTGAATGACAATAAGTAAATGAAACATCCTATAAATTCCTAAAAAAGCTATACCATGCAACGAGAGACAAGTACAAATGGATGTCACAAGTATATTTCCTCATTCTAGAACATTTTTTCTTGGAACACAGAAAGAAAATTAAATAGTTGATTTTAAAAGGATTGTAAAGCCAGTGTTTCACCAGCCCTTAAGACTAGAATCTTACTAATCTTTTACTAAAGGCTTTGATAAGAACTAAATATTATCTTGTAGGCTCACTTATTTTTAAATAAGTGTTGTCCAGCACAACACTGAAAGAACCCAGAAGGTATCTCTTTGCAGGAACATCCCTTATTTTTAAAACCAAACCAAAACAATGTTCCTACCTGAAAACCAACAATTCTCTGTTCATACAGGTAAAAGAATATTCTATTGTGATTCCAAAGAAGAAGGCTGCAAGTTTTAAATGTCGTGTTTGATTCACTTGCCTATATATCTACCAGCTTTTGAGATGTTGTAAATTACCATGTAATTTTTCAAGATCCCATTGTGTTATGTAATCTGGGTTAACCTCACAACTGACCTAGCTCTGAGCAGGAGTTGGACTGTAGAACTCCTGAGGCCTGCTCCCACCTGAATGACTCTCTGATTCTGTGATCTCACTGTTGTCAGGCCAGAAGAGTGCAACGCTCATGCAGATTTTGTGCCATGTCTGCCAGACCCATAGAGGTATATCAGACAACCTAAGACATCCAAATTAAAGCAAGATTTAATTGCATACAACAGCATATCTTTACAGTGCAGTAAATTTCTAGATATCATAGAACATCTATCTGGGAGATCAGATAATATTCAGAGAAGCAGCTAAAGGCCAGCAAGCAGAAGAATTTCATTTTAGGAGCCTGAGGATGTCTTCCCACAGATATATATATGCAAACATGTGCAAATTTTTTCACAGTTGCCTAAAGAGAGGAAGCTAGATTCCTTTTAAGAGCTCTCAGCTATTTCATCTGGACTTCAATGGCTGCAGAAGAAGCTTGAATGTCCTTTGTCAATCTGTCAGCCTTTGGCAGATAACACATTTTCTGTGACATCTGAAATATTAACAGGTGGCACACGTAGACAGCTGTTGTCTGCTTCTGATTTTAGGCATTAGTCATGAAATGAGTCGATGGTTGAAAGAAAGGCAATAGATAAAAGTTTTAGCCCCCAGTATCAATGCAGGATAAACAGCTCAAGACCAGCCCAGAAGGGAAGGACTTGGGAGTGCTGGTGGGTGAGGGGCTGGACATGACCCAGCCATGGGCACTCACAGCCCAGAAACCAAACGTGTCCTGAGCTGCAGCCAAAGCAGCGTGGGCAGCAGGGACAGGGAGGGGATTCTGCCCCTCTGCTCTGCTGAGAGCCCACCGGGAACCCTGCATCCCAGCACAGGTGGGACATGGACCTGTTGGAGAGAGTCCAGGGGACAGTCAACAAGATGATTAGATGGATGAAACAGCTCTCCTATGAGGAAGGACTGAGAGAATTGGCATTGTTCAGCCTGGAAAAGAGAAGGCTTTGGAGTGACCTAATTGCAGCCTTCCAGTACCTCAAGTGAATTTACAGGAATAATGGGGCAAGAATATTTATGAAGCATGCAGTGATACAATTAGGGGGAATGGTTTCACATTAAGAGAGTAGGTTTAAATTAGATATAAGAAGAAATTTTTTTTGCTCTGAGGGTGATGAGGCACTGGAACAAGTTGACCAGAGAAATTGTGGATGCCACACCCCTGGAGGTGTAAAAATGCAGGAGCTGGGAGGGAGTGGTTTGTGTCTCCCTAACTCAGGGGATGCCTCTTAGGGTCCCCGCAGAGGTGTTCAAGGCCAGGCTGAATAGGGCTTTGAACCACCTGATCTAATGGAAGGTGTACCTGCCCTTGGTAGGGAGGCTGGAACGAGATGATCTTCAAGGGTCCTGACAACCCAAACCACTCTATATGATTCTATGATAAAGGTTTCTGTGTATTTGTGTCTGCCTGTTCTGGTCATTATTCAATTAATATTACTAAACATGAATATTGAATGTATGCTTATAAACAGGGGTGATAGGCCTATTTCATAATACTAGATTATTTTTTATCTCATAACCTTAAGATTTTTCATATATTCTTTTTTGTGATTTTTTTTTTCCTTTACAGTGCTCAGCACACTGTTCAGTAGAGTAGAAAATCAAACATCTGAAGACAAATCATGTCCAGATCTTAGGCAGGATGATTACAAAATGATTTAACACACATTTAGGACTACAGAACCAAACAGAGTACTCTGTCAACATTAACTAAATAGAATACAGGCACAAGAGAGCTAAGAAATCAAATTACCAGTTTTCTCTGCACAAATTTGAGGTAATATTAAGTTACATAGACTTTCTAATGCTTAATGGAATTAATGAAATTGATGACAAAGGTTTTTATGGCAAGCTTATTATATCAGTAAGGATCAAAGTCCAACAATAATATCGGTGATCTCTTTTTAGACCATTACTCCTTTACCCAGAAATGCTTAGGCTCTTAAAGCAAATATTTATCTTTGAAATCTTTCAACTGAGTTTCCAGGTGTTTCAAATAAAGAAGAAATAATCTGTGAACACCATTTTGTCCCAAAATTCTGAGACTTAATTCACCAACCACAAATAAAAGCTGAATCTCTTTTTCTTTCAAGTTAGAAATTCACCTTAAAAATGAATAAAAAACAGAAAAAACCCAGAAAAGATGCAAATAAAAATTTAAAAGTGGACAGAAACGTTTGTTCATATCCCTTAAAAAAAATTAATCATTCCTCCTATCAAATTTTTTAGAACATAGGCTAACTTGTGAAAAACACTCTATTTCTGTATCTCCTAAAGGCTAGAAGTTGTGAATAACAAAAAAAAAAAAAAACAAAAAAACAAAAAAAAAAACAAACAAAAAAATTAAGCTACTATTTAGAAATCAGAAGTTATATAAAGCTGTTTCATGTTGTCTAAATTTCAGTAATCTGCTTCAAAGTTTTTCTACTCCATATTTATCTTTCCTGATTATGTCTTATGTCACAACAATCAATATATTTTTATTAAATCAGGATGCACTTGATCAGGAAATTCAGTTAATAAGGATGTTTCCCTGGAAACCATATTATGTTCAGCTTGCTCTTCCCTGTCTATCACATAATTCATTAAGAGACAATTGTATCTAATACTAACTGAATATTGCTGGGCTTTGTAATGTGGAAATTCACAGAGCTGTATCTTCTCAAATGACTACAATATCAGTGCCAGCATAGTTAACTTTACCATTACTAGAACTTATCAGACTAGCAATATCCTGAGAATTTTTTGTCACTTTGTGCCATCATGTTTCTCATTATTCCCAGTTAAAAGCCCCAAAATGTCCTTTCTTAGATGCACTTCCAAATGACTTCCACCCCATGCCGCAGAGAGCGGGCATGTTTCAACCCAGTGAAGCACATTCAGTTTGAGATCTGGAGCATAAAGCACTCAAGTACTGCCAAAAGGAAAGTCAAGTCTAATGAGAAAAAAGGAGTAGTTGGGTACTGGTTCAGTGACCGACCATGGGGGCACCACAGGACCGCACGGATTGCTGCCTGCCTTGCTCTTACCCTCAGTGCCCTCCTTCCTTCCTTCCTTGATGAGCAGCTCTGCATTTGTTGCTTCCTGGCAGATCTCTCCCAGCCTCCCTGTTACCCCAGTGATTTGTGGCTACGATTGTGGGCATCTGAATACTTGATTTGAATGACCTTAAGCAAAGTCACACGTATTCTACATAAACGATCATCTGAGAGATGGAACTGGTCCCTTTCTACCCTGTGTCATCTAGGATGAAATTCAGCCACTATTAGGGAAACAGTTTCCACCTACCTGGAAAGAAAAAGACTACTTTTTTTCCTTTACTCTACTCTTGGGAGAGACTACAAGGCAATGGAAGAAGCAAAGAGCTGCCTCACCAAAGATTCCATAGTCACCTTTTAGTTCTGAAGATGCAGAGAACACGCTCTGGTTATTTAGATAGAGCTTTCTATCTTGTGAAAAGTGCAAGGTGTGGCAATATTCACTCAGTCAGGATGAAGTAACCTCAGTTTCCACCTTGATACGTGCCTCAGACACAGTAATTGTCCAAAAGGGGAGATGATGAAACACCATTTGATTCCTACCACTAAAATGAAAAAAAAACCATGGGTATTTCCTCCAGGACATATATCAGACCTATAAAAGTGAACAAAGTGAGAAAGTACTCCCTGAGTGTCAAAATTAAATACTAAGCACATGCAAAAGTTTTAATCTGTAATCTAAGAGATAGATGTTTCCAAAATTGGGACAGCATCATTCCAAATTATGCATTATGAGGTTTGCTTCCAGTTCTCTAAAAACTATCCCAGTATCTAGATGCATTCTCCCTCTGAAAAGCCCTAAAGAGTTCTTTGCCCTTAGAAACTTACTTGCCAATGTCACACAGAACAGAGGATTAGAATTATCTTAATAGTATTAATAATTATAACAGAAGAACAAAAAGTTAAAAGTCCTTTAAATGCATTGTGAATAAATGAAATGTGGATTTTCATGGCACATTTCATTTTTAAAAAGTCCACAAGTCTCTTCCTTGATCCAAAATATATCCCAAGTCACTTGACAACCTTGAGTCAGAGAATCTCATTACCATATGAACAAAAAATCTGAAGAATTAATGACCTAAAGTTTGCATTTTGAATGTTTTTCAAGAGAGAAGTTTGATTAGCCATCATTGTCCTTTTATGAGTCTTCTTCCATGTACAGATTTGTTACAGCTGGTTATTGATGATCACAGTAATGCTGCTGCTAGGAAAGAATAGACTTCTGAATTGTAAGGTCATGATTGTTCTTTGTACAGATTAAAATGAAAAGCAAATAAAGGGTTTATATGAGTTTCTGGAAAGAATAAAAATACTGCTTTGAAACTTTCTACAAAAACAGTTGTCAGTATACTTTCAAATTCTTACCATGCTCAAGCTGCTCCAGACGTTAGGAAATGCTGGGTTTCTATGGACAAAGCTCCAATTTGAAGAATTTTTATCTGTCTAAAGCTGGTAGAGGTCATGATTTCTACATCAAAATATTACCATATGAATACAAGCATTTCTATTGATTAATGTGGTGAAAGGAATAAATTTCTTGATATTTTATATTTTCTGACTATAAGATAGTTGAAGGAAATGCCTGTAACATTATTGCAGCTGCAAATTTCCACTTAATTAATTGCTATTCTGATTAAAGCTTTATATAAATATACCCATTTTAAGAAAAATCAGTCAGGCTATTTATGTTTCACAGAAAATATGAAAGAAAAAAAAAGTCCCTCAAGAAATGCTACTTCTTTTTTTACAAAAGGAATAAACTCTGAGCTACATCTGTTGGATAGCACTTCTCTTGGTATAAAGATTATTGTTTAGTGTATTTAAACTTCTTCATTAAAACCATTCAACTTATGGGGTAGGCATAATAGTGAACTAAGTAAATTCAGTTGAAAATTTCAGTTGAAAATTTACAGAGTATTTTCTTACCAATTTGCTGGTCTTGGCGGGGATAAGGTTATGAAAATTAATCACAGGTACTGGGGAACAGAATTAAAGTATGGTTTGCTTCTTTCAATATCACTTTAATTTTTGCTATTTCAATATTAACTAAATATTCTGCTTAACATTTATTCTTGAAAAGAACAGATTTTAATATGAGATCATTATGGCTGTCTTGACAATGCAAGGTATTAATTTACATGCTTACATTAGAAATTTAAGTGATGTCCAGTAGTAAGATTATTAACTAGTAAAAAAAAATAAAGTAAAAAAAAAAAAAAAAAAGGTAAAGGAAAGTAAAATCAGCAAGATATTTCAGTCATCAGCAATACTTTCAAAAAGGAAAAATATACAGCAAATCTTATTTTTACACATACTAAATTAAGTATCCATGAAAAAATCCTAAGAGAACAGGAGTAAGAAGAGCAGCACGTTTGCACTGTTTATGTGAGAAAATATTTGGGACTATTTATTAAACATTAACATTATTATCATGTTTAAGAATTATACTCAAAGAACAAAAAAAAAAAGTTTTAAAATTAAAACTAACATTTTGAATAGTCATTATTAAAAAATAAAAAATTATGGATTAATTAAAAAATTTGGACAGTTTTTTTACACAAAACAACCCCTTAGCTTTCCATAACAGAAGGTACAACATCAAGAATTGTATAATTGTGAATTTACTGCAAAGATATATATCACTTAACTCTTTCTTTTAAATTACTGTATCTTGAAATAAAATGCACTGCAGTCATAGAATTTTCTGCCAATTTTTGCATTCTGAGGTATTATCAATAATGTCATTTATTATACAGATCCTGATTTGCAAATAGATTTTATATAAAGAAAATGAAAACACTTAAACATTCCCTCAGGCTCCCATTTAAGTTTTAAACAATGAAAAAACTTCAGAAGTTGTAAACTTTTTTGGGGACTTCTAAACATAGAGAACACAAGGCCTTAAACTGATCCTGTATGCACCTGAAGTTTCAACTCCATTACTAAATTCATTTGATCCATATGAACCTTTGCAATATTATTAAACGACCTTTGGGTTTTGCTAGGAATTGAATGTATTGAGCTAAATCCAAGATAACCATCTGCTTTACTCACTTGACTCGTAATCAGAAGCCTTATATTGAATTTCTTTTAAAAAAAGTTTATTTCTAATTTATTATTTGAGGTTTTGCTAGCTTTTAAAACAATCATTCCAATATTTTATCTTAGAAATAGAATAATGGAAAATATCTGCAATTAATTATACCTCAAATTTAGCACATCTCATTTTGTTTTCTACCATCTTTTTTCAGCTCATTGAACATTCTGGATCTCTTTTAAGTTCTTCTTATTCATGTTTAATTAATGATTTCAGTAAAGTTTTTTTTAGCGCAGAGATTTCCAGGCTTTTTTCTTTAGTACAACAAATATTCAGTATATGAAATTCAATATTTGTGTTGCTTATGGACTAAATTATTCATGATGTGTTAGTCAAGCCAGCTGCTCAACAAGCTCAGGAAGAAAGACTATACTAAATCCCTTCGATTTCTGTATTCTCAGACAAAGATTATTTTCTCCTCAGCAATAAGATGCAGCAGACTAAGGATCTTTAAGAAAGACCAGTTCTTCCTAGAAAAATGTGGCTAATAATTTATACTACAAATAATCTACATCAGGATTTACTGCTTAGACACGACAGACTTTCATTAGTCTGACTGCAAGTCTGATCTCTGTATGCATGCAGGTGCTAATATACTGCAGAGAGATCCGTCATATAGCAGCAGTAAGGATTAGTCTCTGACTGGAATTTTGGGAAAAAAATCGAATTGTGTTTTCTGTTTGAAATCCAAATTCTAACATCTGCTAAGCTTGCATTTTCGATGACCACAGTCACAGGAAATGTGTTCCATATTCATTTGATTTGTAATTCCTTTTTCCCAACACATTAAATATTATTTCATATTCAGAAGAAATTTTAAACTGGCTTTCTACCCTTCAGTTACAGCCAAGTTCTCTCTATTCCTCCCCCACATCAGGGTACAAAATCCAAACCAAAAATATGAATATAGCATAGTTGAAGTTTGTTTTCCTTAACTTACCATTAGATTACCCTAAAAAATTTACTAGAGAAACAGTCAACCATGTACAGACACATTCCCAGAGGCTATACATTTGATACAGAAATAAAGAAACTCATTTTTCCCCCCCTTCCTCTCAAATAAACTACATAATGGAATTGGAACATTCATTGGTAGCATCTGTGGCAAGTAATTAAACTGTGGTATTGAAATCACTTTCACAACATTAACTCTTCTCCAAAGCTCATGATTTAACAAACTCATTTATTATATTCTTCAGTATTATTTTCTATAAGTAAACCCATGTTATCTTTTATGACACTGTTAAAATTTTAATTTATAAATATGCACACTTTTTTGACACACGTATTGACTTTTGTTGAACTCCTTATACAAACAGGTCTCTCTTTGAAACTGGTACTAATTTGACCAATTAATTTATCAACCAGATGTATTATGGATTCAAATTTTATTCAGTTTAGGAAAAGAGAAATTGTTATAAACCCTCCCACCCCAGCTTCTTCCTCCAGTAACAACTTTTCATGACAATTTTATCAATATATGTATTTTACAGAGAGGTTGAAATAAGAAGGCCAAAATCTAAGACGCAAGCTTATTACACAATTCTGCTGATGCCCAGATCTACATTTTACTTCACCATGGTATGCTTATTCTCCAGAAAATGAAGAAAAGTATATTTATTTCAAGATAAATTGCTTCTTAAAGTAAATATTAAGTTTCTAGATAAAGTTAGGTAAGATTAATGTCTTGTAGACTACCTTTCACATTTTCTTCTCTACTCATTGTGAAAAAATTGAATTCATAATTCCAGGAGCTATGTATATTTTGCCATAGTATTAAAATACTACATAAGAAATAAGAAAATGTCAAATTGCAGTCAAAAGGTCAAACTGCATTCAAAAGAAAGTGAAACAAAACTTAATAAAACCCCAATCATATTTAAAATAAGAGAAAATATAAAAAATACTCCAACACTAGAAGCAACAAAAAGGTTGACCTTTGACCTTTTAAAATGTTGACTGGTCTCCTTTTGTTTGAAGACAGATGTCTTTATTTGACGTTCTTCTGAATTGAATTCTTTATTTTTTTTTCTTCTAAAAGTGATAAATAGGAGATTAGGTAAAAGCACAACAGATGCTAACAAATGGAATACAAACATTATTCAGTCAATAACAACTAACAGCACATATTTGAAAATTACTGGCTTTTTATTTTTTTACTGTAGTTACCTCTTAACTGCAGTAAGCTATAGTCTGCCAGAATTGATGTAATTTTTATAAAATTCTAATATGAGAATAAGTACAAAGAAATGAAACATAAAAGAAGCATTTTTCTCCATAAATAATGTCTTCCTGATTCAAATATGATCTTCAGTCTTAGAAGTAGGCAAAAAAGACAGATAAGAAAACATCACAGAAGGGGGACTGTATTTAGGCACCTTTTCCAGACAGTATATTTAATGTTTAAATGTTACAAATGTTGAATAGGAAGAATTATTTAAGAATTTAGGAAGAATTCTTTTAAGACATTCACAATCTCTGAAATGTTGATGACTCAACTAAAAAAAGCTAGAAAAGAAAACTTGTCTTATTTTGTGCTTGTCTATTATGTTAAATCAATCTAAAGGACAAGGAAGAAAGCAGAAAAGAGCACTACACTACAAAAAACAGGGACTTAACATTACGGAGGCTAAGCCCAAGCCATTTCTTAGCCCTCCCTTTTTCCTTCCTTTTTTACTTAAGAGTGACAAATTCCAATGACATCAACAGCAATAATGGTTTTTGCTTCTAAAACTACCTGTTGTTAACAATTGCTGAAAGCAGCGATCTTTGTCCTAATTATGTTCAATAAGTTATATTTGCATGACCTCTGGAGGCATGGTTTATGGAACATCAACAGCTAGCAGCAAAACTTCTCTCAATTCATGAGTCTTGCATAGTCCTTCCTCTCCCCTGTCCAGTTTTGGAGGGGAGGGCAGAGTGGCATCCAGCCAGGGGTAACGCACAACAATATGATTGTCAATCTGACAGTCAGTAAGCGAGAAAAAGATATAAACTTGCCAAAAAATGACTACAAATCATATGATCTTGTAAAAAACATAAGCAACAGGCAAAACGTATCTTCTCAAAACAGAAGACATCAGCTTATGTGAATCTAACTGTACTATGAATGTAAGTCATTTACATTTGATACTTCAAAGGACAAGGAAAGATATCCTCTTATTTATACGACCAGAGCTTCTAAAAATTGATTATTTAGTTAATATAATCTGTTTTATTCAAAAATATGTGTTTTTATATGGACACAGTCTATACATTCTAGTGGGGATATGTATGAAACATACTTTATAAAACTGTTCTAAATATTTCACAACACAGAATAAATTTAAGTGGCCAAGTTTGTATTTTATGACCATGTGAAAATGTGATTTAATTAGTGGAAATCCAGTCTTCCATTAAATAAATTTACCCCAAAATATTTATTAGTGAACCATGTGGTCAGTATATCATGAGAAACTGAATAAAAAGTCAGGTAAGTTGCCTGTGTGTTGGATAAAGAAATAGTATTATAGAATTATGTTGTCACATGCTTTTATTTGAACAGCACCTTGTGACAGCTGAAACTTTACTGATATTTACCAGTATTTACTAAACTTTACTGATAATAAAATGTATTTGGAAATGAAGGTCACACATAACTGTGTTAAGCAGTTATCATTTTCACTATTTACAAATGTTCACATGTCATTTATCTACACAAAAAAATCCCAGCCATATTGACAGGACTTTCGGACAATTTTAGAACTACCTGAAAGGCAAAAAAAACTCCTTTGGACTGCATCATGCACACTACATTGAAGCATCATATCTTTGCTCAGGTAAAGTATCAGCTGACAAGCTACATCTGCTGCCAGAGAAGCTGCTATAAAAAAGTTAAAAAGCTAGCTTTACTGTATTATCTATATAAGAAAAATAAAGAAATAACAGCTTATTTTGTTTCTACTGGCTATACTCAACTAATTGTCACATAGGCAACTGAAATTTCAAGCCCAAATTTTTATTGCATTGATAACTTAAGAGAGGAATATGGAAATCATCCTAGAAGCTTGCCAGAAATTTATTTTTTCTGGACTGGGAAGTTATTAATTTTTAAAGTAATTAATTTATCTTTTCTTGAAAGTAACATAAACATTTCTTTAAAAATACTGCTTGGTTTACTTGGTTTAAGCTACTTGCACAAAACCAAGCATTTAGCACCATTTGAGGTGCCACAGGATGTCTAAGAATCCACACAGAGCCAGTAAATATAGTACTGGATTTAGAAGGGAATGTTTCTAGAAAAATTGCTTGGACCCAGGCAACATGATAATCCATGGAACTTCTCAAATCAGCACACAGGTTTGCTCCTGTGTATTGGGAATTGCACCAGATCTTCATTGCCTATACCGAGAGGTTAGGAATCTAGATGATGTGGAGAAGCCTGCACAGATAAGTGAACAAGAAACTGAATCATACCTTCAGACTTATCATACCTGAATCATACCTTTCAGATTCAAGTTATAATCTCCTGGTATGCAATTATTTAGAAATAATTGAAGGAATTCGCAAAATATTGCGGAGGCTGACAGAACTTACACTCACCCTTAATATTTACCCCAGACCAGTAGATAGGAGCCAACCTTAAAAGCCCAGAACTCTATTCAGGTGTGAGTTCTTATCAGCTGCACTTATTTAGTGACACTGCAGACAGTTAGAGAACTGAGGAAGCTTCTCATTTCATATTATCAATCACACTGCTCTCAAAGACAAATTTAAAGATTGACTGACATAGAAAGATACCCTTCATTTTTGCGAAGCAAAGGAACCTTCAGTTGTTTCCTCTAGCTCAATATATGTTGAAAAGGTCAAAACTTAATGAACCTGTCTGACAACTGCCTGGTTAATTGGGGTTTTTTAGTAGCACAAAGAAATACTTTGTCAAATGTTAGGTGAGTTGTGGAAGGAATTTACAGGTTTACATAATCATGTCAGTTATCTAAGATAAGATTTCAAGGGTTTCTACTCAATTATTACATGAAAATTCATAAACATTTTTAAGATCATGTAGTCAGATGTAATGTATGAATTCTAAGGGGATTTCGAGGCTCAGTATTTCCTACAGTTTACCTACAGCATCTCTGTAGAAATAAGAGAACCCATGTGGATCTGTTCACTTCCTGTCCAGTGGCTTACACAGTATTTAAGTACTTCATTTTATAAGGACTGAATTGTTTCTGCTCCTGGGCAAGAAATCTAATTTAGATGCCTATAACAGACTCACTGGATCTGAGCCACAATGTATTTAATAGTCAAAGACTATGCATTATCCTACTGATGTGATTTGCAAGCCTCTGAAAGTGGTATTATTAAAAGTGTTATAGAGGAAAAGACAGTAATATCTCTGCTTTATGCTATTTTTTTAACTTTCCTCGTTAAACCAGTGATCTACTGTTATAGGCAAATGCAAATAACAGCCTTTATAAACCCAGCACACCAGTGGAATACAAATTAGTTTTAACTTAAGCATTTCTATAAGGAAATATTTGTGCTGTTTTCATCATGCACATCTTCACTTAAAAACACTAAACATCCTCATCTTTACTGTCTTTCTATTCTAGGTACTCAGTATCGTGTTAACTTCTCTTGCTTGCAAATTTCTTCAGCAGCCCAGGTATCATTATCAACTTCTCACACCATAAAAATGATGTTTTGCCCAACAGAAGTGCACACATTCTTGGCTCATGCTGTAGTGTCAACATTAACAGATACATTACACTGTATACTGACTTTTCATCTTAGTAAACGTGATTACATCATTAGTAATCAAAACAGGCAGAGGCTCAACTATGCTGCTGCATTGCATGGAATGTTTCACAGTACAGCTTGAATCAGGGAACAGGAGATACAAACATAGAATAAATTATTGTCTTTTGGGAAAGGTGGAGAGAAAGAAAAGGAGAATTCAGTGACGTAGATATAATCTCTTCTGTGCCATTTGCCTTCATGGCCAGTTAATGTTTCAGCTTCAGCTGCAGACAAGGTTAGACTTTTGTCTATACACA
Source organism: Pyrgilauda ruficollis (assembly GCF_017590135.1). Taxonomy (NCBI): domain Eukaryota; kingdom Metazoa; phylum Chordata; class Aves; order Passeriformes; family Passeridae; genus Pyrgilauda; species Pyrgilauda ruficollis. The sequence goes on from NW_024518984.1 coordinate 339,125, forward strand.
ATTAGTGAGGATTCAGATGAACTGTTTTGCTCCCTGAGGGGTGGGAATGGCAATCACTATATCACATGTCATCAGGGAACTAGGTAAGAACACCTTCAACTATTCTAATTGTACTTTATTGGATACATCTTTCCACAACTGTAGGTTCCCACTTCTAAGAAAAGGGTTCCTAACTACATTCTACTATAAAGGAATGAAATAAATTCCTATGTATATTTGTATGTCCACGCATATGTGTATGTGTAATGTACAGTCATGCACTAATAGATGCTGTGGGGCACCCAGCTGGAAAGCAACTTGGTAGAACAGGAGCCAGCACTGTGCCCTCGCCTCAGAAGGCAGGTGATACCTGGAGCTGCATTACACAAAGTATTGTCAGTAAGTCAAGGAGAGTGGTTCTTCTCCTAGAGTCAGCACTGGAGAGGTCAAACCAGGAGAGCTGTGTCCAATTCTAGACTCCTCAGTACAAGAGAGACATGAGCATACTGTAGGGAATACAATGAAGGCTCACAAAGATGATGAAGGGACCGGAGCACCTCCCCTATAAGGGAAGGTGGAGAGAGGTGGATCAGCTTATCCCAGAAAAGAGGAGCCTTAGCCTTTGGGAAATCTTACTAATGTTCATAAATACCTGAAGAGAAGGTGCATAAAGGAGAGATCCAGGCTATTTTCAGTGGTGCCCAGAGCACTAGAGTCAATGGGCACAAACTGAAACACAGGAGGTTTCCTCTGAACATCAGGAAACGCTTTAATACTGTTAGGGAACTAAGCACTGGCAGAATCCTTGGAATTATTTAAAACTGTTTACACAGAGTCCTGTATAAATGGCTCTAGGTTATCTCTGCTTGAGCAGAAGTGTTGGACCACAGGTTATTGAGAAGTCCGTTTCAACCTTAGGCATTCTTTCTTTTGATTGTGATTACGTATATGTTTATCACATCACGTAAAAAAATACAAACACAGACACACATGTACACACCCCTGTATATAAATTATCTGTAGTGTTTCTGTATTGTTTTACATGTACTAATTTTCTTGGGTTTTTTTTTTTAATTAAAACGGTTTTATTTAAACTGCCTTCAAAAATTGAAAATTGAGGACAACAGTGGCACCATTCAGCCACAAAAGTAGCTTCTTATACTTTTTGAATAACTGAAAAAAGGTCCTCTTAAATACAGTTTTTACTTGTTTCTTAACTTCTTTGTTAACTTACTCTCTGTAAAGAATGCTATCAAAAGTCACAGGGAAAATGTTTGATAAGCTTGTAAATTAACAATTCAAATAAATGATCTAAAAAACTTCAGCATTAACAAGGTTTAAGGATGCCACCACATTTTCACTCTCTTCAAATCCCTTAAGAACAAAAATGAGCATAAATGATGTTTTTTGTATGTTTTCAATAGAAACACTATTAAAAAGTGTTTTCATTATATTATTAAGTATTCTTATTATAATATTACCTATTACCTATATTATTACCTATTATAACGTGAAATAAATTCTTATGTTGGCCAAGCCACCAGTCTTTCTTTTTTGACTTGAATGAAGAAATATGAACCGTTTTAGTTTAGAAGATGGTTTCAGGAAAATCAAAGAAGCAAAAAAGTTTCTGTGGCAACATTGCAGGTTCTATTATTTAATTTTCAGCTTCATGATAGTTTCCTTTTAACAAGTTAATATTGGCTTGCCTTCTCCTAAATTTATTTACTGGATTATGAATTACATAGTTTAATATTGTACTACTTAAGTCTGACTACATTGCCAATATAATTACTGCACCTTGAGAGTGAAATGAGGTATCATGGAAACTCAGACTATAAAATTAAACCTTAATTTTAAGTGGATCTCAGTACAATCTTTCCAGTCTGTCAATAACTTCTGTAGTGTTTTACTTCTTCTTTTTAAGTTAATTTAAAAGTAAGGAATGTAGATTTTTTACTTTTTTTTTTTTTTTTCAAAGGTCCAATGATGAGCTGCTAATTTTGACCTGGCTTCTTTCCAGAGAAATCTTCAGTTAATTTTCAGTGCAATGAAAATGACAGAGGGTTTTAGTTGATACATATTTAAGTACAAACCACAGCAGGAAAAAAGTACCCTTTTGGTAATAAAAAGTAAAATTTCACTTTCAGTTCTCAATAATTTTTTGCTGAAATTCTGTTATATCTTAATTCTAATTTGAAAAAGACCTTGCTTTTTTAGCATTATTGTTGACATATTTATGATGCAGTTCTCAATTACAGACCAGCACCAGTGTATAAGACTTAATTTTCAGATTAAATAGAACAGAAAGTTCAGGAGAATTGCCTGTATATCACTATAAAACATTTCTTCCTAAATTTTTTTTAAAAGCTTTAAAAACCTTTTTTAAAAAAAGCTTTTTTAAAAACCTTTAAAAAAGTTTTTAAACCTTTTTCTTTTCATGCACCCAGTGCCCTAGTCATCTACCTCCTTGCTACATAAATGCAGCTCAGCAACAGCCAAAACATGTAAAGACTGAAATGGGTAATGGCTTAAACACTGCTAAAATCATCAGAGGACTTTTGCCCACTGTAGAAAACTGCAAAGATCCAGCTTTTCATCTGCAACCATCAAAATCCATGTCTCCCTAAATAAGCCTATTAACCAGAATTTGGACTGTGAGGAGAACTTGAAATGAGATAAAGGGGGCACCCCAGAAGTGACACTGGAAGAGCCATTGGAATGCTGATGGCTCAAACAATCAGGGACAAGCTGCTGATGTGCAAAGTAGCCACCCAGGTGCAGTGGGAGAGCACACCTGACACCTCAGGCTACAGCTGGTGTTGAACCAGCTGAGGTCAGAGGGAAATCCTGAGAGGCACACTACTCTGTCTTTGTCCTTACTCAAGTGACTCAGCTGTGATAACTGCCCTTCAGGGAAGTACTGGGGCATTCACACATAGCCTGAAAATATCAGTCTCTGCTGATGGGCCATAATGGGTCTCAAGGGACTCAAATTCATTGATGAAATAAGCAGCTGTATCTTAGAAGGTGTCAAAGACTCCAGAAGCTCCCATGATCCACATTACATCATCCAGTTGAAATTCCCCACTCCAAAGGAGATACCTGGGCTTTCCTACCTGAATGGATATAAACCAAATAGCTTTCCTGCACTGTGGATTTCACTGGGATTTCCTCCATCACCTGGTGATGGAGTCTGAAACTGTCACTTCGACCAAGATAGTGACCATCACTTCCACAGACATCAAAATTGCCCCAAACAAGTCTTGTCTTGAGGCCTATGGGTGGTAAGGTCTTTCTAAATCTTATGCCTTCCTTCTCTTCCTTAAATATTTTCTTAAGTGTTATTTTTATTCTTTTTGTAACTAGTTATATACCTGTTTTTCTGTGCAACCAGATTGTTCACCAATAAAGCCTACATGTGTATGTTTTTAAAAACATCAGTCATTCAGCCTTGTTTCACTCTGATCTGCCCCAAAGGATCTATTAACAGGAAGGGTTACTCTCACCTTCTGTTTTATCAATAGTGCAAAGCACAGCACATTATCAGCAGTCATGAAGACAGTTCACTCCGCTCCAGCCAGGCCCATTACACTAACTGAAAGGAGAATGATTGAGTGTATGGAATTATGGAAAAGAATTGCTACTTAGCTGCCTGAATCACAGATTGATAGAAACATTCATAGGAGAGAGATCCAAATGACCACCAGTGGTCAACTAGGTCTGCTCACTCAAATCAGGGCTTCTGCCAACACTGGATTTAGTGACCTGGTCTGGCTAATTCAGGAAAACTTGCAATGAAGAAGCACACTTGACCTTTAAAAAAAACGGCTGCATTTGTTCATTGCATTCCAAGTAATTCCTCCCCAAGCCAATGTCCAACCTGCACTGTCCATGCCACAAATTAAGAGTGTTTGTTTCTTCTTACATTTTGTGGTGTTCCTAGGAATGTGGTTCCATGATCTTATCTTCAGGTCTTAAGTTGCTACTAGGTCATTGCTTAGCCTTCTTTTCACTAGTTTGAACAAGTCCACTTTTGCCTCTCCTTTCTAGACATACCATCTTGGTAGCCCACCCCTGAATCCTCTCCAATTTGTGCCTATGCCTTTCAAATAATGGATTACAAAACTGGAAACAATTTTGTAGGTGCAGTCTTAGCAGCACCAGGCATTATGGGAATAATAACTTCATATTTCCTGGTGAGAGAATTTTTTGTGTTGTAAAACAATACAGTTTTCTTAATTCACACTGTTGACTCATCCTCAGCCTGGTATCTGTATAAATCCCATGTGTTTGGGGGTTTTTTGTTGTTGGTTTGTTTGTTCTGTTTACATTCTATTGTTTTTTCTGAGAATATTTATTATTCTGCCTGTTTTTTCTTAGCATGTTATGAAATGTGCAGTTACTCCTTTTCAGTTTCAGAATTCTGCCCTTCTTGTGAATATGTTAGTCCAATCCTCAAGTTTATTGAGATCATCCTGGGTAAAAGGATACCACTAATTTTTTCTGATGCTCAACAGGTTCGTTTTTAAACACACAGAGTATTCAGAAGTTGCAGTTTATAAACTGAGAGAGTTTTCACAAGGACACAATAACAATGATGTTCTTGTTGTTATGATGCTGATGATTACATAATTTTAAAAATACCTGAGGTGGAAGGAGTGGTAATCTGATATAAGCAAGCAGCATACTTAGGTCATTGCATCGCCTCTGCATATCATATTTCACCCACATCATTAAGGCATGGAAAATGGTCTCTTCATCAGGAACATTCACATCATCACTGGCAAGAAGTTTATGGAGTTCTTCGGCAGGTAGAAGTAAAAATTCTTGATTTCTTATAACTTCCATTATATTCTCCTGAGAAGAAAAAAGTATTTCAGATTCAGTAATACTGCAAGAAAATTAAAAAGCATGTTAAAGCTAATAAGGCATAGAATTAGTCAGTATCTGTCATACCCAGATATGGGTATGCTCTGCCATATCCTTGCAGCTCATGAGAAAAACAAAACACAAATTATTAGAGTTCAACAGCTATAGTTGCAGTTCACGTATAAATATATTTTGAAAACAATATGAGGATTATATGATAACATCATAATTAAAAATTGTCAGTATTAATAAAGGCTATTGTTTGAAATTTTTATAAACTCAGTTGTAATTGAGCACATTAAATATATTGTAAGTCTTTACATGCTCATAATACATTTTCCTGGATATTTTCACTGTCTTTCTTTCACTATTCCTGAAATAACTTGTCAGTCATATAGTTATATTACAAATATCTAGATTTCCATCCACATATATGACAAGGCTGAGGGGACAATCAACATCATTAATTAAGGATTTTTTTTTTACATTGTTCAGAACAGATTTTTAATATCCAGCTGTCATGCAAATAGTTTACAGCAATTAAGATCTCACAGTATTGAAAACTATTGTACTGTTGCGGTTTAGGAACAATAATCCCCAGTTCAGTGCCCCCTCTGAGACTCTCCAAACTACTGACACTCTCTTGCTTTCCTGCTTTTCCCCTCACGCTTCCACTCTGCAGTGGGCTGGAGAGGAAAATTGGAGGCTCAAAAGGTAAAGCTCACTGGCTGATATAGGAACAATTTACAAGAAACAGCAATGAGGCAAGGAAACAAAGAGTGACAGCAACTACACTAATGACAGAGACAAGAAAGGAAAATTATTCACACAGAACCACAGCTCTCACACACACTCCCCCCATCCCCAAGACACAACACCAGGTGGATCCCTGTGTTGTATTTACTTGACCAGAAAGAAGGCATTCCCCTTGGAAGAGACCTTTCTCCCCCACTCCCAGCAATGCCATAAGGTTTTACAGACTAACCTCTGTGTCCTAGTTATACCCCACTCCTGGCTACTGCAAAAAAAATTAACCTTGTCCTGGACAGAACCAGGACAAATAAAAATAGGAATAACTGAAAAACCATTAAAAAACCCTATAAACTAATAAAACATATAAACAAGACAAAACAAACAAACAAACAAAAACAAAACAAAACAAAAAAAAAATCAAAAAACCAACAAACAACCTCAAAAAAAATGTTGCATTTACATGTCTGAAAACTAAGGACTGAATTAAGCACTCCCTGAACTACCTACTCTACATCAACAGGACACTGTAGAATCACAATTCTACAGATATTTTTCTCCAACTATTTCTTTTAGGGTGTTTTATCTCTGTGGAGGAATTGTAAATGTATTTTCATATTCTCGATTTATAGACAGAAAGTGAAGTAATTGAAGACTGGAGGTAAAAAGAAAAAAAAGGAACTAAATTTTAATGTAAACGGAAAATGTTAAAAGCAATATTGGGAATGGTAAGTTGCAACATCTAATTTATGAAAAATAATAATTAATTTTGTTATGCTGTTTTGGATAGAATTTTTAAGAGGAGAAGTGGGAAAGAATGACAACACATCAGTCAAGGACTTAAATGTAAGAATATCAAAACTGAGAGAAGTGGATAACTCTCTAAATTCAGTTTTTAGCACATGAAAATCCAATCAAGGCTGCCTATAATTGCTTGATTTTGTCTGAACCAGGGGAAAGACTGACTGGTCATCAAAACTGAAATAGAAGACATTATAACAAATACAAGAAAATAATGTGCAACACTTACAACAATAGAATTATACTCTGGCTGTTGTGTGTCACATGCTGTCCTTCCCTGACTTATTCAATAGAAGGAAACTCTTATTTTAATTCTCCAAATTCATACTTTTTGAAATGTACTGTTTAAATATATTTATTAAAAATTAACTGCATATTATTTTATATAAGGCAGCAGAGATGAATACTGCAGACATAGACATGACAAAATCATGAGACAGAAGTTCCTTGAAATGTGTAATGTAATTACAGACAAAATGCGTAAGTGCAGATAGAATAAATTTGACAAAGTTGAAAATTTTGCTTATTATTATAAATATGAATGGTTTGATATGTACAACTTAAGTTTCAATGTGCTACTTTTTAACTCAACATATATAGGATGCTGACACAACAGAAAATCAAACATGTATATGTGGTCATGACCTATATTAACCATACTGTTAAGCTACCTTAACATAAATGATAATTGCATCAAAACATGACTCAGTTCTTTTGAAAATTGCTACAATAAATGTCAATAGGTCCCTAAAAATGTAGATTTTTCTGGAATGAGGTTTTAAACCATTATCTCTTGATAAAGTTTAAATTGTGCGCCTAGAACATTTTAGAATAGCTTGGAAATGTAAGGGAGCTAGTTTGTAGGGAAGCACTTAACCATAAATTGGCTTAATTAATTTTAATTAAAAAGTCATAAGACTCACAAGATTTCATTGCACTTCTCAATTAAATGATTTATAAGACAAAGTTTAATTAAGCCTGGTTCAACTGACATTAAATCCCATTATGAAAAAAAGAAATAATTCTACCTCTTAATAGGAACTAACATCGAACTTTGCAATAGCATATTAATCCAAAGGCCTAATACTATAGAGTAGCATTGTGATGGTGCAACACGTTTCATGAATCCACAGAACTTGATTTATTAAGAATAACATTCCAAGCAGGAGTTTTGACTTCAGAACAATAATTTTAGATTTGATTAAGGGTTTTTTTGGTCATCTTAAATTGTTTTTCATTTGCATACATACTTAAAGAGAACTTATTCCAGCCTCTGTACTGATTGTAGAATCAAACAAAGTTTTCAGACAAAACATATAGGCTCAAATCTCTTTTTCTAAACATGTGGGTTTACATAAATTTCATGTTACTTGGGCATGAGTATTGCAGAAAGTAATAACTATATATTATGTTATATATATATTATAAATATACCATATATATCCTTGTATAGAATATAAATGCAATATATATAATTCTGATTTATATATAAAATCCAGGTTTTTGATCTTCAGAGGTAAAAACTCTCCTTCAACTTATTAGCACTTCCTGAGCTGACTAATTAATGTTAAATCTTTCCAGATAATGTTTTAACTCCTTGAGGTTCATTTCATCTGGAGCAGCAAAGCATATTTCAATGGCTAGCTGTTCTACCATAACAGAAATAATTAAATAATTTCTCATATGTTAATAGTGGAAAAAATATCCACTTTTTTCCCTTTTTTTTTTTTAATGTGACTAGTCTTCTTTTTGCACTTTAAGGAAAAAGATACAACAGATATCTGTGACATCTTTTCAGGATACATTAAATAAATTTTAAATTCTCCTGAGTTTAAGATGCAAGGTAGGAATTGAGGCACACAGTTACAGAATCACAGATTCATTACAGCAGGAAAAGACACGATCATCCAGTTCAACCATTAATCTAACACTGGCATCTTCACCACTAAACCATGTGTCAGGTACCAAATCTAAATATTTTTTGAATACTTCCAGGAATGGTGATTCCACACTATGATCACCCTTTCAGTAAAGAAATTTTTCCTAATATCAAATGGCATTTTCCCTTGACACAAGTGGAGGCCATTTCCACTCATCCTGTTCTAGTGAAGTCCTTTCAGGAATGCCTAGGTCCTCATGGGCACAACCTTTATTATGGGAACAAGGGTACTGAACCTTTCAGCATACTGAAGATTATGTGACAGAGTTGTATAAGTCTCCACAACCAGTAATTTTTGACTCTAAGAGGCTTTGCATATCGGTCTTCACCATCTCGTAAGTCTCATAAGATGCACTGGATCTGCTCTGCATGCATCATTCACGTAGACTTTCCATGTTTTAATTAAGTGGAGTAGTAGATTTTTTCTTTTAATTCAGAAAATGTAACTTACAGTATAAAGTATGACAGTCTCTGAACTCCCTTGGACAAAGCTGTGTCACTTGATTGCCCTTCCACTTTCTAAAAATGACCATGCAGTAACCATTGCTGTGGGGTTATAGCATTTCAGCGGTAGAGCTGTTTCACTTTTAAACCTTTTCAGCAGTACACAAGGTTAGCATTAAATAAGCATGAAGTATTAGAACAGTAGAGCCATGTAAACAAAACATATCTATGTTTAAAGGTAGATAAGCAATTGTCCAAGTATCTAATAGATTGTGCATCAGAGGAACACAAAGTCTCTAATAAAATTAAACTATTACCAAATGGAATTTAATACCATATATCTTTATAATAATGTCACCAACACAATTAAATTAGATTTTTAAAAATTCCTAACTTGTAATGATTATTATTCCGCATGGAATCAAATTATCTTGCAAAAGCTAGTTTTCATTGATGGTTATGTCATTGATTTTACTAATCAGCATGTATCAGTTATAATGAAGAACCTGAAAAATATTAAATAATTTCTTATGTTGACAAAGAATGTCATGTTCTAAGAGAGCTATTCCGAACCAAGGAAGTAAAATGCTTAGCAGATGTCTTGGTTTTGGATGTAGAGGTCTTATTTAAAATGTTTTATATTTTGGTGATTTGGATGCTGTGACCTTAACAATTAAAAAATGAAAATCACATAAAACAATGTCAAAAAATAGATATCCATATACTAGGCTTTCACTTAGTACATAACTAATGTCTATGATATTTTAAGTTCATACTACTTTTAGTAGAGCTTAAGTTTTCATGAGAATGTTTAAATAAATGAATAAATAGTGCATTTGACCTTCATATTAAATCATATTGGCAGTATACTTTCTGAAGTGATAAGACATGAAAGAAAATTTTGATTTTAGCCAATTCCCAAGCTATTTCAGTATGGAATTATTGCTGCTGTGCTACCCTGAATTCACACCTCTTGTTTTTATGCTCCATTTCCTGTATCAGCTGTGTATCATATAAGACTACACCCCCTTTACAATACTGTGTAACTTCTTCCCTAAGGAGAATGGACTTTTCAGCCCATTATGAACTCCCATTAGACAAAGACCAGTATTTATTAACACGCTTGTGGTCTGGTTCCCCAGGCAAATCCCAGATTCCATCTGGAAAACTGAACCTGTGATCCTGAATCTCTAACAAAATCTCAGACTTTATCTGAGAGTGAGCTCCATCTGACCTGTGCAATCCAAAAAGCTATGTTTCTTCCAGCACCACATGCCAGCCTGGTATCATCATTACAAAAGGGGTATTAAGGCTGGGGCGTTCAAAGGACTGTGGAAAGAGATCCTATGTATCTGTGTATCCTCCTCTTTCAACTTTGCCAGGGGAAGAGAGATAAGCAAGTGCTGATTTTTGGGGAGAGGAGACAGCAGGTTAAGGATAGAAGAGACTGTGTCTATGGGTACAATCTCATACAGCATACTGAAATCTTAGTATGAGGCTTCTAGATAACTAAGTTAGACTTTCACAATCTAAAAAAAAATATTTTTTTTACTTGCATCTTATGATTTCATTAAAAAAATAATAGAGTTCAGGATATGAGGCTGCAGAATTAGCCATATTATAGTCTAATTTATTCCGAATATGATGTGGCATTCTGGGATTTCACACTCTAAGGATAGCTCAAAACCAGTTGCTCATAGACATTTGCTGATATGATGGTTTATTATGATAAACTGTCTGAAAATTTCAAGCTATGTCAGAATGATTAACATTTTTCTCCTGTATTGGGGAAAGATCTTGTCTCACACTGTGTATATAGCCTTTTTCACATCCAAGAAGATTCAAGAAGCTTAAACCTGTACACAAAACAGGCACAATTTGCTATATGGATGAGGACATGTACACATTTTGCTCCCCCTGACTTAAAAAATCTTCCAACACTGTCCTGGAAGGTCCTGCATCCTACAAACCCTGGAACTTCTTGGCATTAGTTATCAATGTATGGATAACATTTTCTTCTTACCATGGTATCTAGGAAAACCAAAACTCAGCAGCCTGTGAACCAATTCATAATTAATTACTTCAGCTTTCTTTCTTTTTCTTTTTTTTTTTTTTTTAATTCTTTCCCTTTTTTGGTGGTTTTTACTATTGCTTGTTTATCTTTCCAAAATAAAGTTAGTAGAATGAGGAAGCACAGCTTGGGGACCCAAAAAATACTGATAGCAAGAGGCAGATCCACCAGGTCAATGCATAGCTCTGAGGTTGGTGCAAGCAGAAAAATCTGGGGGTTGCAGCTCCCAGATGATGGGATGATCTACTCAACACTTGGTCTATTGACATCTGATGGGTCTACTGACACCTTTGGCCCAGTCCCAGGGATTTGACATCTATCATAAGTGAAACCTGTTGGGATGAGTACTGTGACTGGAGTGCCCTGTTGGATGGTTCCAGGCTCTTCAGGAGTGAAAGGCAGGGCAGAAGAGACAGAAGGGTGACACTGTATGTAATAGAAGGGTTAGAATGCATGAAGCTCACACTTGGCAACAGCACAGTTGAAAGCCTCCAGGGGAGAATCAAGGGGCAAACAGATACTTCTGATGTCACCATAGGAGTCTATTACTGACCTCCTCGCCAGGATGACGATGCTGATGGATTATCCTTTGAGAACTTAAGGGACATTTCCAAGCCAGCTACCCTAGACTTCAACTTGCCACAATTAACTGAGTGCATCACACAGCTGGTATAACCCAGCCAAGAAGGTTCCTAAAATGCGTGAATGAGAACTTCATGGAACAGGTCCTAGGGGAGCTAACTTGAAAAGATGCCATCTTTGACATCAGACTGATAATCTGTTTCTAGTAGGAGTTCACATGGCTCCATCTTAGGCCTTGTGCTCTTCTACTTCTTCAGAAATAACTTGGACACTGGACTGGAAGGGACACTAAGCAAATTCACAGAGGATACAAAATTGGGAGGATCTGTTGATTCCCTCAAAGGCAGAGAAGGCCTTGCAGAGAGACCTTGACCAATCAGAGGACTGCGCAATCACCAATTGCATGAAATTCAACAAGAGAAAGGGCCTGTACCTGGGATGGGATAACTCTGGATGTGCAAACAGACCGGGGAATTAGATGATGGAGAGCAGTGTCATAGAAAGGACCTGGGGGTCTTGGTCAATGGCAAGTTGAATGTCAGCAGTGCCCTGGCAGCCAGGAGGGCCAACCCTGGGGGGCACTGGACACAGCCTCACTTGCCAGGCAAGGGAGCAGACTGTCCCACTCTGCACTGCACTGGGGTGGTCTCACCTCAAGTGCTGAGGACAGTTTTGGGCACCACAATATAAGATATTAAGCTGTTACAGAGCATCCAGAGGAGGATAATAAGGATGGTGATTGAGGGAAAGGCTGTATGAGGCCTGGCTGAGGTCACTTGGTCTGTTCAGCTTGGAGGAGACTAAGAGGAGACATCACTGCAGTTACAACTTCTCCATGAGCAGAAGAGGAGGGGCTGGCATTGACGTGGCGCCAGTGACAGGACCCGAAGGAACAGCCTGCATCAGGGGACGTTTAGGTTGGAGAGTAGGAAAAGGTTCTCCACCCAGATGGTGTTTGGGCAGTGGAACAGGCTCCCCAGGACAGTGGTGAAAACACTAAACCTGACAGAGTTCAAGAAGCTCTTAGGTACATGGTGTGACTCTTGCTGACTGTCCTGTGCAGTTGTACTAAATGACCCCTGAGACCCCCTTTCAACTTAACATATTCTGTGATTCTGTTGTCTGACTTGAATTGGCCCAGATTGATTTATTTGTCATTGGAAAGGTTCACAGCACAATTTCAAGTAAATAGCAGAAGAGATCAGTACTCTGAATCATCCAGAGGCACTTTGGATTTAAAAGGCTGCAAGCAGCAAAAATACAGAATCACAGTGCAAATTGTCACAATAGTGCAGTATTGTATAGTCTGGGTACATACTGGTACTAACTCTGGTGATTGTCTGGTTTTGCTGTTACTTGTCTAAGATTTACCCCTACCACTTCCCAAGTATGGAAAATATGAGCTGCCCCAGCTGTTTAAATTGTGCTGTTTCCACAGCAGGAATGCAACCCTTCTCATGTAGATAACAGAATGCCAATTTTCTGGGTTTAAATTATAACACTACAGGAAAGTAGTCACCATGACAATCTCAGTTTCTCATCCTCCTAGCACAACATTTTGTTCTTTCCTACTGTACTGCTTTTGGCTGTGATGGAGCTCATTTTCTTAGCTGATGCAGTGCTGCTTTTTGCACTCAGTATGAGAATAAGGTTGATAACATGTTGATTTATGATAATGTTGATTTATGTAAAGGTGAGCACATTTATGTCCTAATAGAGCCCCTATCTTGTTTATACTGATGACAGGCACAGAAGAGGGAAACAAGGAAAACAGAGGGTAACAAGTCTAACAGGAAACTCATGTAAATTAAATCTGTAAATTAATTTAATTTAATCAAATTAAATTAAAATAAATCTGGAAATCAGAAAAAAAAAAAAAGTATTCCCTGCTGTTAAAGCATTCAGCTCTGATTTCCAGTGGAAAGGATGGGAACATGTCTGTTAGAGTCAGTGTAATAACATAGGATACAGTTTACAAAAGCGAAGGTTGGAAAGGTCACCCAGTCCAACCTTCCTGCTCAAGCAGGGTTATCCTAGAGCACATTGCACAGGATTGTGCCCATATGGTTTTTAAATATCTCCAATGAGGGAGACTCCACAAGCTCTCTGGACAACCTGCTCAAATGTGTGGTCACCTGCACAGTAAGGAAGTTCTTTCTCATATTTGGGGAACTTTTTGCTAATCAGTTTCTGTCCATTGCCTCTTGTCCTATTGTTTGACACCATTTAATTGACTCTCCCTTATCATATTTATATACATTGATGAGGTCCTCTCTCAGCTGTCTCTTCCCCAAAGCTGAACAGGCCCAACTCCCTCCACCTTTCCTCATAATAGGAATGATGTTCATCATCTTCAGAGCCCTCCGCTGGACTTGCTCCTGGAGCTCCATGTCTCTCTTGTAATGAGAAGCCCAGAACTGGAAACAGCACTCCAGGTGTGGCTTCACCACAGGGCTGAGTAGAGGGCAAACATCACTTCCCTTGACCTGCTGGCAATGCTCTTCCTCATGCATCCCAGGATTCTGTTTGCCTTCTTGGCCACAAGAGCTCACTTCCTGCTCATGGACAGCTTGTTGTCCATCAGGATCCCCAGGTCCTTCTCATGGCCTAAGAGCTGCTTTCCAGCAGGTCAGCCCCCAGCCTGTACTGGTGCACAGGGTTATTAATGTACAGGCACAGGACCCTGTTCTGCCCTTGATGAATTTCACACAGTTCTCTCTCCAAGCTGTCCAGGTCCTTCTGAAGGGCTGCACAGCTCTCTAGTGTATCAGCAATTCCTTTCAGCTTTGTGTTAAACAGTATCTCAAAGCAGGAAGCTGCCTTAGAATCCTTTCAGTTTTTGTTTCAACCCAGTTACCCTTCTGCTGAGCCTAATAACATCTGATTCACTGAAGATTTCTTCCTATAAAGGCATCAACTCAAAGACATGTGGAGATGGATAATTTGCCATTTTCACAGTAGCTTTCAGAAGCAATCATTCTGAACATTAAAATGTATGTCTAACACCCCATTTGAACTTGTCTGTCTTCTACTCATACATTCTGGTTCTTATTATGAATTTCTCAGTCTGATTAATGAGCCCATTAGCACCAAAACTTAAAAGCCTCAAAATAATCTCTTGGGTCTTTAGTAACTCCAAGGGGCTGAGTGGTTATGGCCTTGCTTTTACAATTCATTCACAGTCCTGTAACTGTTGTAACGTTCAGGAGTGAAAACAAGATACTTAATCATTAGCACTCTTCTTTGTGGTAGCACCTAAAAATATACTTGTAATCTCATAATCATCCATTGACCTATTCTGACCCTACTTAGCCTTGCTATGTGATGGAATACAGCACAAAGCAAGGGTTGAAGGCATATGCAAGATCATGTACATAAAAAAAGCCTCTACTTTAATAAAATATTAATAAATACTGTAATTGTGATAGTATTTTAAAAGGTAATTGGAACATCATTCAGAACACTGGAGTGAATTTTTTTTTTTTTTTGTATTCTGTTCTTCAGATTTGAATTTAGTCAGAACACTGGAGTGATTTTTTTTTTTTTTTTTTTTTTTTATTTTGTTCTTCAGATTTGAATTTAAAACAGGCAGCCATTAAAATCAAAAAGCATTCATGGATAATTGCAAGATCATAGAGGAAAAAATGCATTTCTCTATGACTCTCCACACCATAAAGATTTGAAACAATACTGTTTCTTTTATCTTCACTATGCATCTCAAATCTTATGTGTTTTGGGTCATGTCATGTACACGGTTTCTGGAGAATGTTTCAGTTAAAATTTTGTTTGAGGAGTGAAATATTTACAAATGGTAGTTTATGCTAGTATTTCTTATACAGTAGTCACTTTAACCAAATAACCATTTTAACCATTTAAAAACAAATATTTAAAATATCATATCAGAGACATATGAAAATATTAGCATTTCTGATTAATTTATAATAAATCACCGTATTGAAAATGTATATACCAGCCAAGAGCATTCTAGGAAACAAAAAGCCAATTGCAGGGAAAAGACAAAAGTTCAGGAAAGGCCTCAGTTATGTGTCTGAATAATTCCCTGATATGCTGTCTTTTCCATTGTTGAACTCTGATTCACCTTTTCAACTAGCATCCAGCATAAACTGAAGCATTCCTGAGAATTTTAGTATGGAAAAAGAGAATATATTTCAAATTAGATCAACATCAAAACACAAATGTGATTCTAGGAAAGAACCACCTTTCAACTGAAAGGGGACTTCCAAAGATTTTCACACTATAAGTACATTTGAAGAAACTCATATGGTAATCATTTTCTGACAGCACTTACAACCTTCAAGCACATTATTAAATCCAGGATAACGCTCAAGAATCAGTATCATGATACAAATTCAATTAAGATAGATGAGTAAAATGTTTGTACTCCACAATATTTCACAAAATAGAATGATTCACACGAAGACATCTGACCATTATATACCATTATTAAAATAATGGTATATAATGTAAAACAAACACAGTATTTAAGTGATTGCCAAGATATAAGGCTGCTGAAAACTTGTCACATTAGGTTGCTTGATAAAACACTTTAAAAAACTATTAAATTAATGCTGAAAATATATTAATCTACTGTGTAAATCCCAAAAGACAAATTTCAGACTGAAATGAAACTGTAAAACATCTGTCATCCTGCACATAATATTGATTATACTGACAGTTATTCTTGTTTTATTGCTGCTTTGAAAATTACGAATTTGGAGGGAACAGACATTATGTTTCACTTTTTCCAAGAGTTAACATCAAATAATCTCATGCTGTCAACTAACTGTAACATGCATTAATTTCTTAGTGTAAGTTCTTTATTTGGAAAGGGAAGGAGGCAAAGAGAACTTTATAGCTGTGGATTGCTGTTGATTTTTTAGGAGTTTTTTTCATTATCCTGTGTTCAAGTTCATAGAAATACAGAATCTAAAATTATTGAGTCCTCTTGGAAAAGTCCTCTAAAATTATTGAATCCATTCCAGCACCATTGTGTTCACCACTAAACCAAATCCCCAAGAGCCATATCCACATACCTTTTGAACACTTTCAGGGCTGATGATTCTACCACTTACCTGGGTAGCTTATTTCAATGCTTGAGCACTCTTTCAGTGAAGAACGTTTTCCCAATACTTGATGTAAACCTCCCCTCATGCAACTTGAGGCCACTTCCTCTTGTCCTGACACTTGTTACTTTGGAAAGAGATTGATCCCTTTCTCACAGCAGCCTCTTTTCAGGTGAGCTGTAGAGTGTGATAAGGTATCCCTGAGCCTCCTTTATTCCAGGGACCCCAGATCTCTCAGACCCTACTCATAAGACTTGTGCTCCAGACCCTTTACCAGCTCCTTCTCTGGACATGCCTCAGGTCCTCAGTGTCCTCCTTGTAGTGAGGGGCCCAAAACTGAACATGGCATTTAAAGTGGGGCCTCACCAAGTACAGTGGGGCAATCCCTGCCCTGCTCCTGCTGGCCACACTGATACAGGCCAGGATGTCACTGGCCTTCTCTGGCACCTGGGCAGACACTGGATCATGTTCAGCTGGCTGTTGACCAGCAGGCCCAGGTTCTTTTCTGCTGAGCAGCTTTCCAGCCACTCTTCCTCAAGACGGTAGTGCTGAATGAGATTGTTGTGACCCAAGTGCAGGACCCGACACAAATATATATATACTTTTTTTTTCTGGAAATAAACAGAAACGATTACATGATATTTACACTGAAATCATGCTACCTAACACAGCAGAATAGGAAGAGAAACATTCTTTAAAATGAAGATTTGAAATTACATAAGGATTTGTTAACTTTTTAGTAGTGGATCTTCTGTTGCTTTAGAAGCTATCCATTATATTTAAAATTGTATTTATTAAGATAAACTTATTGATACCTGATAAAAGTCTTGCACAGAATTCAGGTATTTAGGTGATACACAGTGTTTAAATGCTCATGGTACATAAAAAGGGCTGCACAGGTTAAAGCAAGAGATACATTTGTGACCAGTGACCAAATGTATTTTTGGAAATTATTAGAAGGAGTTTAAATGGTGAATATTCTATCTTCTCCATGTATCATGGAGTCTGAAAAATTGTGATTTTAGTGATTTCCTGTGTGGGATGCTTAGAAGATCTTTGGGATGTTCTCTTCAAATCTATTTAGGTTTTGCCTTCATAGAATCCCTTGCAGCCAAATATACAATTTAAGCACATGCCCATAAATGGCAAATATTCCTTTTTTTGTTGTTGTTTTACTTTTCAACCTGTGGCTGAAATAGATTTGATGAAATCTCTATTCTTGACTTGAGGGAAATAATATCCTGTTCTCTCTTTCAAGGTCACTTGTGTCTTAAATGTCTCTTAAAGCCTCTCCAGTAAGTTTTTTTCTTCTTACTAAGAAAGATACTGCAAAGGAAATACAACCTTATTTAAAATAAGTAAATTTTCAGCTAACTCTGAATTTTACTGAAAACTTGGAAGTGTTGATAAACTCTGGAAGGTCTTGCCTCTCTCTTATGTTTAGTTAAACATAAAACCAGACAGCAGTAGATACTATTCTGCAGTTCTGCTTCATTGTACAGCAACATTCTGAATGAAAATGAATCAAAGTATCTGTATTTTCATACATATCCACTTTCTCCAGCAGGTACCTTAAAAAACTCTTTAATAAGAGGTACTGAATTATGTAATGCATTTCCAAAATATATTCCAGATTTCACTTCTTGAAAGGAAGAGGTTTTTACCAAGTATACAATAAATAAGGCAGTTGCAGCATATCTCAGCATGTCCTGATGAATATAACAGATTAAGAATCTTAAGATATAAGAACATATGTTTAGAACATATGTTATTCAAATGCAATTTAGCTACCAAAATGTTAAAAAAAAGGGTGGATTTTAATTCAGGAATTTATTCTACAGTATTCAATAATCTATGCTGATATGTATAAAATTTGTAATGAGAAAAATGCAAGTATTTAAAAATCCTTTCTGGATATACATTCTGATAACTTTCATGAGGAAGCCATAGCAATACATTTCTAAGATGCACTGCAAATAGCTAAACTATCAGGTATACTTCTGAATAAATTCTTAAGATAATATATTTCTAAAATTGTTATCAAATCCTAAATAACATAAAGTTTATTTATTCCTCCAGGAATTTCACAACTGCTCAGATTTTGTCTAAACCTATGCCAAGCATCATACAACCATAATACTCTGAACTCTGTATAGGTTTTACAGCTGAATTAAACTGGTTTACGGAAAAAGTTTGGATGACTCTAAAATACAGATCCTCAGAAGAGTAGCAGAGAAGTTTAGCAATACTTTTAATTCTTGCTCTGTGTGTCAGACATGGCTCATGTCTTCAGAGTCAAAACAATCAGTGTGTTCAGTCTTATGAAAAGCACAAGACTGATGGAAAATTGATTGGGTTTGGATACAATCTTGTCACAGCTCCAATTCCAAGTAGAAGGAGACATTTCATAACAGCCAATGATTTCCACAGTTTTGACAGTTTTCCCTTATGCGAAGAGATTGCATGTACAAGTTGTTATTTTCTAAATATGTAGCATAATTTCTGTGTGAAACGCTAATTATTAACTCCATAGTAAGCCCATTAGAGGACACAATAGGAATTGCAGTTACACTCCTAGGCTGATAGTTTTGGTTTTTTGAGCCACAGATACAGTTTTTGTTGCTCTGGCCACAAATTTGTCTGCTGAATGTGCTTAGTTTATAATGTTACCTGTCTAGAGGCTATTATTTAGTAATAATTTACAAGAATTACCACATTTCTTTTAAATTATCTTCATTTCAATTACATGAGTGGCATGTCCATAATTATGGGCATTATCGATTAAATGGTGGTTTTCATAATTGGGACTTGATCAGCAATGCCCCAAATATATAAATAGATATACAAATGCACATACATATGGATGTATAAACATACACTTGTATAAGACATTCCACTACAGGCTTTTGAATCTGATCTGAATCATAGCTCTAATCTCATGAAATTTCTGCTGAAAATTGAAAATTGCATAACGCCACAAATAAGTACATCTGAGTGTTGTGTGAATATTACATTTTCCCTTGATTTTGCACAGCAATGGCATACAGCAAATTCAGACTTAAATGCATCAGGTTGACTGATGAAACAGGATGCTCATAGCCTTGTTGAGTATAGCTTGGAATATTTCCAAGCACAGAGATTCCACAGCCTCTCAGAGAAAGTGGCTACAATGAGTACTACTCTCCCTTTAAAGACGTGTTTTTCACTTGGAAACTACAACTTAGGACCAGTGCCCAATATTCCCTCATTGTGCCCCTTCAAGAAAAGAATGATTTTATACCATAACCCCTGATAGGGTGCTGAAAATACCATGTCTCAGCTTTCTTCATGAATGCCCTCTCAGGCTCTCTTCATATATCGTGTGCTTCCCATTTCAGCTTCATAGCTGGTTCAATTTGCTCATCAATTGAAATGCCACCAGCTGGAAAATGCATTCCATTTTGGCATCATGAGTAGAGGGGAGTAATAATTTCTTTCAATCCTCTGGCTACTGCAACTGAGTATATGCTTGGTCTTCATACAGATGCAGCACACAGCTTCATCAGCAGAGAATATTTCAATAACTTCAGTAGAGAGTCCACATGTTAAAAACTGATAATGTTGACTTTATCTGCATGTCATTCAGATGGTCTGTAGACTCTGTGTGTTGCTCTCCAGTGAGCAATCCAAAGACTAGTATAATAACTATTTTAAAATAAAATCTTAGGGGAAAATACTTCAAGTAAGAATAAACCAAGATAAATCCAAAATATTCTGGTATGTTTTACATGTGAAGCAGGAACACTAATTAACCTTTAGGAGCATTCCAGAAAATACAAAGCACCCTACATGAAAGCAAAAAAAGGACAAACTTTCCCCACCCCTCCAAACAACAGCAAAGCCAACAATAAACAACATAAGGCATCTGAGATACAATAAAAGAAAACAGCTTTGACTCAGCATGAATTTATCCACAGCAAACTATAATATTACTGCATGGCGACTAAGAGGCCTTCTGTATAAATTAAATATTTGGGGAGATGAAGTATCGGCACCTTCTTGGCACATACTGGAAGTTTAAGAAAATGAAAAAGATATATGTCTGAGAAACAGCTTTTAACTTTCAACTAAAGTCTTAAAAACCTAGTTTAGTGTAGGATACAGAAGAAGGGAATTAGACTATACTACCTTTAGGAAAGTCTTTAATGAAACAGAAGTGAAACTATTAATTCTCATTAACCTTTATATTTTGAGGAAAAGCAATTTCCTTTCCTGCCTGGCTGTGATAGCAGCATCCTCAGGCTTTACTGTATTTTGTTTAACCCTACTGCAAACAGCAGCTACACCGGCTAGATATAACCCTGCTGAAAGGGTTTGAAGGGAGGGATGTTTCTTTAGTTAATGTTAGTAGTGTACAGCACTTCACCTTCTAAAAATTATATTACTGTTAAGTACAATACATTGCTCTTACAACAACAACAACAAAATCTGACAGATCTAGATCTATTTAAGACTTTGCAGAAGGCTATACTGAACTACCAGTGCCACCGGCAAAATTGGTTTTGTGAAACTGTAGATTTAAACACATTTTGCCAATTTACATAATTTCTTTTTAAAAAATATTTAATTAGCATAAACAGAAATCACAATTCAACTCCTTAATTGCAATAGGAAGTGATACATGAAAAACCCAGATGCAGCTTAGTTTTACAAATAGAAAAGATTCTCTGCAATTCTACTAATTATCAGTACACAAGAATAGCAGTATTTATGCCAAAGGGTACAGTATGCCTGTCAAACTTTGCATTTAGAAAGATCCATTTAAATAATAAGCTTAAAATAACATCTCAGAATTGACAGGACCTCAAAATAATATAATGAAAATAGGTGAAAAATATTGTTATTTTTAATATAATGTCTTTTCAGTAGGATCTATTTTATAAATCATATCAGATTAATTTCTTGAGCAACCTTGTCTAGGTAACTCACTGCCAGCAGAGAAGACTATGGATTTCTAATCCAGATGTAAAAAAAAAGAAATATAATAGACATTGATGGAAATGTGCTGATGAGAGAAGGTTCAGAAAGATGAGTTTCGTAGACATTTTCATGATTAATTTATCAAAATATACAAGCCTAATTAACTAATTGCTGAGTTAAAATAAAAAAAAAATAATAAAAAGAAATTTTGTGACCTTCCAAAAAGTAGTTTTTATAATTAATAATTTAATTAAGATGTAGTCATAGAATAAGTTGGTAGAACTTAAGAGTCTTTTTTCATTATTGACTCTAATTATGATAAAATATTTCAGAGGACACATAAGCTTTGTTACAAGACTGCAAGATTGTTTTCATAACATAAATAATTAGTTAAATTAAAAAAAAAAATTGAACAGCATTCCTTTACTTACAAATAACCACCCTTAATCTTACACAGAATACTCCACATATCTGATTAAATTAAAATTTCATTTAGTGTCAATTCAGAAATGAATATTAAACACCGGGCAAAGTAAAAATAAAATGTTTTTACTGCCATCACATTAAAGCAGCACCACCCAGAATAGTCACAATCGAAAAGATAAGAAAGAAAGTTACGAAACACTAGGAAATAAATTCTTGTTTACATTTATCTATTAAATCTACATTAATATGAACTAACAAACATTGTTTTGTCTCTTGCATTCAGTAGCTAAATAAACCTGTAAGGCTCCTTCTTAAAGCTTTCCCAACCTAGGCACCTCTAATCTCAGCAGGCTAGAAACCTGTCAGATAAAGTTTGCATAATTATAAAGCATATAACATTTCTCATACTGAAAAAAAGGATATAGGCTAAATAAATACAAATGTTAGCCAATGCCTAGAATAAAACAAATCTGAAAAATGTGCAATTATTTTATGTTTCTTTTATTCTTATTAACAAGAGTGTGTTGCATAAAGATATATAAGGGATATATAATGGAAATTAAATGGAAATTAAAAACATAATTTTTATTCTAAGCTTAATCAATGAAGAATATACATTATACATTACAATGTTTATACCTCACTTTTCTTAAATCAATCCATGATAGTTTTCCTATTATGAAAGGAATGGATGAATGAAATTACAACCTGTTCCCTAACAAAACAAATAAATGTACTGAATAAATATTAAATCACTATAGCAAATAAGAAATCACTGCTTACTCAACTAATGAAAACAGAGTAACTATCCTTGTTTATGTGGAACTGTACACACCACTAGAATTTAATGTCTTTCTTTGAAAGAATGACCTTTTCCACTGAAATCTGAAAGCAACAAAAATAATTTAAATACTTTGACAATTTCTTAAGTATCTGGTTTCTAGAACACAATTCAGGAGCCTGTCTTTGATGTTTAGGATTTCTAAATTTACAAAATAATCTAAACAGTGAAATTTGAATAGTTGTAGCAATGAGGCTACATCTTGCTGCTGACTGGTCACATATCCCTGATCTGGATGCAGGAGTTGAATGGATGATGAGCAAGAGAATTATTCTTTGAAAGGAACAAGTGGTTCTCATTCGTCTCCATAAATGAGGATGTGGAAGCCACATTTTATATAATCATTACAAAGAATTGTTTAATATTCGATCTTTAAGTAGCTATTGTTACTGAGATTGAAAACAGATGACATTTAAATATCCTTTGGAGAACCTTCTATTTCTCCACTGATGACAGAAGAGGCCTGGAAAACAAGCTTAGACCAGGCAACCAAGATTAACATGACCAAGTCATGCAAGCTAACTCTGGCTTTTCATTTATAGTGTGAATTTTAAAAGGTGAATAATAAGTGTGCACTGGTGTAAGTATGAATTCATGGATGAATTAATATTTTTTTAATTGGGATAAGGCTATTCATTACTGACAATTACGTTTGCAAGGAAAACTGAAAATTAGATGTGGGCTGTATGCATTTTTTAATGCCATGTCATTTATTTAAACATATTAGAAGTATTGGGACATTTTGGTGGTCTAATGTTGTCTCATTTTCTACAGTGCTTTTCAGCTCCAGATGCAAGAGTTTAAGGACATTAATAGAAGCAAAACACACAAAAAAAGAATCATCATTGTTTCTACTAGTTTAATAATAATCCAAATTTACCATCTGAATTCTGTAAAAGGATTGAAGTTCTGTTTAAATGATGCTGCATATTGTACACATTTAACCTGTCTCTATATTTTCAGATGGAAAGATAAATTCCCAAGTACACAAGAAGAAAAGGAAGCTTTAGGTATTCTTAGAGCAAATCACCTGGATGCACTGTCTTTTATAAATTCTCCCTAGAAATATTTTACTATAAACAAATCTTGCTATTCTTTCTTAAATGGAAAGGAAAATCTTCATTATTATCACTGGGATATAATGGCAGCAGTTGGAAGTATTGCATCTCATGAAAACTACTAATCATCTGAATTTAAACTTCGATACTTGCTAATGTGCAACATGTAAGTAGCTCATACCTCCAGTATCAGAAATACTGACATTTCACTTATATAAATCATTCCCTGGATAGCCAGCATCCCTATGGGAATTTACATGAATTCACATATTTCTGTTCAGGTTTTTTTATTCCATATGTTAAAGTATTTTTCAAACTAAGTATGATATTTAGTCTATTTAAGTTAACTTAAGAGTACATGAGTTATATGTGCATGTCATGCTCTCATGACACTTGACCATGAAGGTTTCAGAAGAATAGTTAGATATGAAGATAGGCTCCAGAATCACTGGAGAACTGAAGTAAATTCCTCCCATCTTTCCCTTAGTGAGCACACTGCAACCAACTATTACTCCTGTTGACTGAACTACAATACATTTCTGTGCAGCAACAAATTCTGTTTATCTCTTGCAAGAAGTTTCTTCTCTGTGGTGACCAATGACAGGACGCAGGGAATGGTTTGAAGCTGTGTCGGAGGAGTTTAGGTTGGATTTCAGGAAAAGGCTCTTCCTCCAGAGGGTGATTAGGTACTGGAACAGCTGCCCAGGGAAGCACCAGCCTGGCAGAGTTCAAGAGCCTTTGGACAATGCTCCCAGGGACATGGTGTGACTCTTGGGAATGGTGTTTTAAAGGGACGAGAGTTGGACTTAATGATTCTTGTGGGTCCCTTCCAACTCAGAATATTCTGGAATGCCCTGAAAAAAAAATCCACTGCTTCTAAACTTTAACTTCCTCCTGAGCTCAGGAATTTCCTATCTTCTCTGTGGATTCCTTGCTTAGCAAAATTAAATTACATTCTAAACTTCTAAAATGTTCCCCCTGCTGAGCAACCAGTTAAAGAGAACTTGGCCTTTGTCCCACACAATTCCCCTTCACTCAGTTTTCAGTATTCATGACTTAACAAAATGGCAGCCTGCTCCTCTGTTGCACATTTTTAGCAGGAAATATCAGTCTCTAACAATGAAAAAAAAATAGATTAGCATGACACAGATATTTAGAATTAAAGGCAGGAAATTAGTTAATCAAATATATTCTGCATATAAAGTCCACCAACTACTCTGTGACTAAGAATAATTTCAGCTTTGTCTCAATTTTATTCAAACATATTCAATCTTGAGATGGAAATACCTAAAGATGGAGAATTCAATGCTTTTCTCTGCAGTTATCCCAGTTTGTTCCAGTGTTTAAGCAATTTTGTTGATGGAAAAGTACTTTATTTCCAATCCATCTAAACTGAATTGGCTCTTACTAAGATTTCTCAACTAGATTAAAGAGCTCTTTAGTTCTCACTAGTTTCTCCCTGTGGAGATACACTGTCATCAAGAACCCTGTCTTCTTTTCTTTTTAATAAGCTGAAACAGCCTGAGCACTCTAAGATATTTATTACAAGACATTTTCTCTTGTCCTATAATCCTATGTGTCTCCCCTCTTCACACCCTCCAAATGTCAAGCGCTATTTAAAAGTGGTGATATGAGAATTATACAAAAAAAAATCCAAAAACCACCACTGCATCCAGAGATTAGATTTTTTTTTTTTCCCCACAGCACCAGACCGACACAGAAGGGAGCTCTTTATCTAGTCCACATATATAAATACACACACACACACACATATACATATATACATATTTTTATATATGATATTTGCATATATATATCTATATAAGGATATGTGGAAATATATGTATGTACATAGACACATATATATACATATATCACTAGAATATATTTTGAACTCCAAATTTTACCTTCATTTTTATTGTGGTAAATTTCCTTTCAGGAACTTCAATTTTTATTGAAGCACATCCTGCTCTGGTCTACATGTGGGAAATTAGTGTAATTATTATAAGCAAATTCATGTTTCTGTTACATTTCATGACATTTAAACAATTAGTGGTAGATACACGTACCATCTCACTGTAATTACATTGTTATTTTCTTGATTTAGCAATTAAAATCCCATTTTTTTTCTTGCATTTCTTGAAAAGAAATAGTTAAAATCTGCTCTTGGCACTTTCTACTCTATGCCGGTATTTAGTGATTTCTACTTTTTCTGCTCTTATTTTTTCATTACTTATATTTTCTTAGTTCATTTTTAAGTTGTTTTTGTGGGGTTTTGTTTGAGGAAATTATTTATTTGGTTAGAATCCCATGTGCAAGCATTTCCCCTCTTTCTGGTAATGCAAAATCTAAGTAGTTTTATACCAATTTTATATTATACCTTTGATTTTAAAGATCTAGATCTCCTCACTATCTTGGTTTTTAATAACTATTTGGTCAAGTTGACTAATTAATTATAATAATTTTTTACTTTTTTAATCAAGACTGTTAAGTGCTACTGATTTTTTGGTTATCCTTATTTTTATGTAAAGTCATCACATGAATCAATTTTATCTTTGAGAACCAATGTTTCAATTATGCTCTCAAACCATGAGGTCATGAGATCATGAATTTGCTTTGGCTTAGTAATTATTTGGTAAAGGAACCCGGCAACTATCTGCAGAAATTACTGGCCCCTACTTTTATTACAAATACTCACATGCTACATTTTTTACATCTTTAAATCTTCCATAATGACAATCCCTCTTCTCTCACTTCTCAAAATCTCTCACTTCTACAGCTTAGCATTTATTTAAAAGTCTACTTCTACAGGTCTCCAACAGACACTTTTCACTATTTTAATATTCTTACACTTTCAATTTATCAGAATTTCTTTGAAAAGTGCTAATTCCTATTATTTACCTGCCTGCCACTCCATTTACTATTAATACTTTTCACTTTCTTCCTTTAATGAATGAACCATGAATGAATGGAAGATATTCACAATAATCAACTTGTTGTTATCTGTATAAAATCCAGTTTCACACATTAAAGAAAGACTTTTCCAGTTAGCTGCTCTCTCTTAACCTGAGTACATAGGTAATTACATATCAGTATGATATTTCTTGTCCCTTACAGTTTCCTGTGCTCTAGCAATCCTCTCTTGGTCCTTCTTACTTAGGATATACTTTCAAATTCAGACCCTTTATCATTTTTTCCCTAGGATATGTAACTAATTCACTTGTGGGCACATTAAAAATAATGTTAGTGTTAAATAACCAGCCCAGGCAATTCTCCATGGCTGGTATTTCTCATGAATGCCCTGACAATCATTTTATCTTTGACAGATGTTAGACTGTTCAATTCATTAGAACTGGGTTTTGTTTGGGTTTGTTTTTTTTTAAAAATAAACTCTCCTTTTTATGCTTGAGGACACCCACATTATAGACAAGCAAAAAATCCTCAGAGATTCTCTGAGAATTAATATTGAGTTAAGTAATATGTATAGCTACTGTCAAGATAAATAATACATATATTTATAAAATGGTAACTGAAATATTCTTAGTACTGAAAATTGTAAAATTAGCCTCTAGAGACAGATTCTTTAGAGTCTATCTGTTTATGTTTTACATAATCCACCAGGGGGAGTTCTAAGAATGAAATAGAAATATTGAAAACAAACATGAACTCTTTGAAAAAAATAATTTAAATACCCAACTGTCATGACATACAATTTCTGTTGAGCACTAAAATTTTCAGTCTAGCCTATAACATGTAAGGAGAGTTCAGTAACTATGAATTCAAATTGAAATTGAAAATTCTAGTGTTCTAAAACAATGGCTTAGGGGAGAATGAAACACAGATACTTGATATTAAGTCTAATCTTCAGTGGCTTGAATATTTTTGAGTAATTACTGAAGTAATTATATTTAACCTTCAATCAACTGTCAGTCTTTTTTTATGGGCACTTCAGCCGTACAGAATATCCTTTTGAGTTTTTTTGTTGGTTTTTTTTTTAAGAACATCATTATTAAGTGATAGATTTTCCAACTTTTTCATCCCACAGAAACACCCCAAGAAATATTTACACAATTCTCTACACCCTGCTCTCAGCTGTGTTTCCCTTATGGAGGACACTCAGATTATACCATATTATTATATGCTCAACCCTGTAAAACACACTGGCTAAACAGGCTAACATTAACATGTTAATGTGACATCATTTTGAACAAATAATTCCAGGGGTTGAAAGCAAAGAAACAATATAAGGAGAGTAATGAAGGATTATGCAATACCCTTAAAAAAAGTTGCAACCGTCTTAATAGGGTGATTCTAGAAGTATATTTGTTTGCCAGCTGGTATAAACAAGCATTAGCTTTAATGACTCTAATGAAATTATGTCTGTTTAAATTACATTATTTTTTACTACTCAAAATACTTTTTAAAATGCTAGATGTGATAATGATCTCAAAATCAAGTAAGGCTATTTCCTTCTAAGAAGTAACTGATTCATCTTCTTTTGA
Organism: Pyrgilauda ruficollis; assembly: GCF_017590135.1. Lineage (NCBI taxonomy): Eukaryota > Metazoa > Chordata > Aves > Passeriformes > Passeridae > Pyrgilauda > Pyrgilauda ruficollis. Next base: position 367,433 of record NW_024518984.1, read on the forward strand.
AGCATGTTTTAATTTTTGAAGTAATTCAGAAGCACTCATCTTCAGACAGGCTTTTGGAACTGCAATTCCAAAAGATTAGAAGTTATTTAAAGGAATCACTCAAACAAAGAGGTTTTTTTCTTCTTCCCATCTTTCTTCCCTTCTTTCCTTTAATTTTTGAGCCATTCATCTTATCCTATAGAACAGTTGCTCTTCGCTGCTACGCTGCAAGTACACTGGATGTCACAAAAGTGGGGTTACATACAAGGGGGATCACAAAGTAGTAAGACAAGCCTGATCATGAAAAAAGAAAAAGAATCTCCAGATTCCAAATCCTCATGGGAGTGAGGATCAGCTATAACTGTTAATGGAAAAAAGTCTTCTCTACCTAGGGGAATGTTGAATTGATAGAAGCTTCCCATTCCCTAGAAAATTTTAACATTTGCAACAATAATTACTGCTTTCATTCCATTTCATCATTGGTTACATTTTCAGAAAATTTGGGAAACATTTTTATGATTTTTGCATTTATACTGAAAGCAACATTAATAACACAGGGATGTTTTTGCTGAGAAGTGCGTACACAGCATCAAGGCCTTCATAATTAAAATTGCATTACATTGAACCTGACAACCATAAGTACATTAGTATAGTTTATGTGTTATATACGTACAGAATTACATATTTATATCATATATGTATATATACTTATGAATGAACAGCATACCTGAACAGTGAAGCTAACATATATTGTCATTTCCAGTAATCCTTTTGGATGTTTCAATATTTAGTGCCTTTCCAGCTTAATTTCAAAGGTTTCATTATGTATTCTCTGTGTGGAACAGAATTACTACTGACAAGTATTAAGGGTGTGTCTACTTTATGTGACCAAGAGGTGGAACCTATCATGGATGGAAAGAGAGTAAAGTATGGAAATCAAAAAGGAGGGAAGGAGGAAGGAAAGAAGGAAGGAAAGCAAGCAGCAAGCAGAGAGGACAAGAAGGCAGGAAAGCAGGAAGAGAAAGAGGGAGGAGAGGAAAGGCACATAGGGAAGGTGTAAGGAGGGGGAGAGAGAGGAAGGAAGGAAGGAAGGAAGGAAGGAAGGAGAGGAGAAGAACACAGGGAAACTGAAAGAAATGAATGACATTGTGAAAGACAGGGAGAAGCAAAAAATGAAATTATGTAATTCATTATGTACAGCTATATTTCCAGGCCTAGCCTCCTGCATTTTACATGTTGGCCATATAAAAACCACAACTTATTGTTGCTGTATAGTTTTGTTGTTTCTTTTTCAGAACAGGTTGCAAGAAAAAAAGCAGATCCAAAGTGGTTGATGAGCTTTTCTATAAAGATTCAATTGCACTTTTTTATTTTTAGATAAAAGTAGATAAATATTCAGTTTCAAATATTATATAGATAGATATAGATATAGATTAGATATAGATATAGATATAGATATAGATATAGATATAGATATAGATAGGGTATTTTGTAGCTATCATGTATTAAAATGCCTTTAAAACCTCTAAGTCTAAATGAGTTACAAAAATGTAATAGTTTTTAAGTTATATGTTTCCATTAAAAAAAAAAAATTCTGGTAAGAATATTTTCTAATCATTATGAGATTATCTGTTATTTCTTGGTGCCAAGCAGAAAATTCACCACGAACAGCTGTCAAGGAGGAGGGGGCAGGGAGAAAGAGCACCAGACAGTGTGATGCTGCAAAGTTCTATTTAATAATTGAACCAAAGCAGCGGGTAAGCTGTGTCAGGAAAAACTTTACACTCCCACACATATAGCCCACATACAGTTCCAGTTACCAAAGCTGGCCCTAAATGTGAATTGACACAGTGAAGCCTGGGGAAATGCAGTAATTTCTGCAGCTCAGTGTTGGATGCCTGCATTAACAATATGCCCTTTCCCCTTCCCTTCTGGTCCCAATCCCTGTTACTGACACTGAGGTGTCACACAGGCCACAAATAAAATCAGTTCATGATGATACGATATAAGTTTCTGGCAGCTTCAGGTTTTGCTTTTCTCTTGCTTGCTGACCCACAGTCTGTATCAAGGCTTATCATACTCTGTTGAGTGAGTTGTATTGTCATTGTACTGTCAGCTACAGCTCATTGTGTCCAGTCACCCACGTCTTTATTATGGCAAGGTTGTGATGTTTCCACAACAGAAAAAATTTTCAGAAAAAATTTTCTGAAAGTTTGCAATAACAATAAGTTTTCTGAATGTGAACAAAATGAAATATTTTGTGGAACAGCATATAAAAAGTCTCAGGATGGAGCAACATGCCAATGAAGTGGAAAGACCAAAGTCTTGTCTATTAATTAGATTTTTTTTCTTTAAATATCAATGGTGTTAAGTGAGAACATAAACTCTTTTGTTCCCCTTCCTGCAGACTAGGAAGAAATACTTGCAGGTGATTTTTTTTCTCAGTATCTCTGTGTTAAGATTTTCTAACATCAGTCATTGTTGTATTGAAGGGTTCCTGTCCTGTACATTGAAAGAACACTGTAAAGCCTGAGTTTCCCAGACTGCTTCAGGAAAGACCAGGGCTAACCTCTACTCTGAAGTGTTATCTTTCTTTTCCACCAGTACTGGAAGTATCAAAAGCATACTATTCTTGAGATTTCCTTGACTTTATTTTTGTAAGACTGCAAATTTTTTCTTAGTCAACAGAGAAATTAGATGTCTGCCCTGCATTGTACTGAACACATTATTGTCAGATAAGATCAGACGGAATATTTTCAAGCCATTTTAACAATAAAAGCTACTGATGATCTCAGAAAGCAGAGCAATGAACAGGGAAAAGAATCTTGGTGATGGAGTTTCTACAGAGTAAAATTTCTACTGGTCATATACTGTTCTGTTTGCTTTAACCATAGTCCAAAGACTAAGACTCTCTTTTCAATCATGTCTCATTCCTGTATCTTTCCTTCTTCTGTTTTTCCTACCAGAGTTCCCCATACTAGTACAAGCTCAATCACCCTGTCCAATGTTAACTCTTTTTCACCTCCCACCAGCTACATATTCCAGTTAGATTATATTCTTAGTTGTCTGAGATGCCCACAGAAAGCAACAGTGAATCTTCTTTCTACCCTAAAGAACCACTTCTCAATGTTAAAGTGTTGGGAATAGCAGAGAGAAAATGCACTTAAACCTTATGTCATGCTTTCTTGGTACCCCTGAACTGGAAATTCAATACATACTGCATTTTCAGAGAATTTGGACATCAACCAACTTTCTACACACACAGTCTAAGAACTTAAGTAGGGCTTTTGTTTACCCACCCTTCAATACTTTCATGAAAACAAAGAAAGAATGCTTATCCCTAGTACTGGGACACATGCTTTATCAAAGACATGCAAAAGTGCCAGGTATTTGATTTTACACTCCTATGCAGACTCAAAGGTTTGAATTTACAGCTACAAAATTGAGCTACCTTGTTTTTCACCTTCATTTTTTTCCATGAATGGCATGAAAATGCTCCAAGATTCACTGTCTTTAAAGTGCTTTTTCAGTTTGATGTTTGCAGTTCTGTACATATTGAAACAGATTCACGCTGATTTTAGGTACTCACCAATGCTTGTTAGGTTAAGCCTGCTTGCACCGAGATACCTCAAAGAGCAGTAGTTTATTGCTGCCTACAGTTCAGCCAGAAAAAGCAGGATTTATAAATTGATATATTCTTCACTTGAGAGATTGAGTTGTAGATCTGCTGACCTCACAGACAATTATCATATGAAGAAGAAGAGACCTACCAGAGTACCCTTAGTATGCAAATATATGCCTAAAGCCTAGAAGGTATTAGTTCAATGGGATATTAACATTGCTGCTGAATATTCAGTTTTCTGGAACTACAATAAACTTGAAAAACAAATTAAAGCTATAGGAACAGTTGATACTTGTGTATAATGTAAAAATGTTATTTAGCTGAGAACACTGCTTTTCAGACCATCCCTCTAGCAATAATACAGAATTCTGCCATACTAACCTTTTAAATACGGCATCTCGGCAACAAAATTGAAGTTCCTGGTGATTGTGAAGCCATCAAATTGTGATTAAAGCACTATAGACTATTTCCTTAACTATTTTCCTGTAGACTTCACAGTATTTTTCTACCAGCAGTTGTCTTTTCTATTTTCCATTAATTATCTTGCTGTCCATATGCTAGTTCTTGAAATGCTCTTACCTTCCTCTTCTCCAACTGTGTCTTGATGGAGCGCAACTGTAACGTGCTATGTCACAGCTGTACTAAGGAGAACTTAAAATGAAAGCAGCACACTGCGCTAAGTGCTGATTATTGCTTTCAAACAAGAATCTTAAAAATACTGAAAGTATGAAAGGTGATCTATAAAGTACAATTTCTTCTCAAAAAAATAAAAGAAAAAAGAAATGGAGAGTAGGAGTCATAATAATAGCAATAATAGTTTATATAGAAAAAAGCTACTGAAATATTTTGAGAAAGTCATCCTATCAAGAGAAATAAAAGATCAAATTTTGTGGTTCAATTTAAAGTGGCAAGGATTCTGTCATTCTTGCTTGTGTTTGCACTGCTGCAATTGTTCATTTTTGTGTATCATTAGTATGGCTTTAAAGGGGCAAAATAGAGAAAATTCTGAACCTCAAAAAATATCAGTCAGGCATAATTGATACTGGATTGTAAATACAAAATGTTTTTCATTTTTGTATCTCTGGTAATATTATTTATTTCAATTATTCTTGTGTCTTTGGAGTATTTTCAACTTAATTCTTCTTGTCCAAGGGATGGTAGAGAGAGAAAGGATATTATAAAAAACCAACCTTTAAAAAGAGTATCAGAATAACAGCTTGAAAAATCAGAATTTACCTAGTCAAGTGAAGGGACCTGTTTCCTTTAAAATTAGCATTCTATGTAGATCAAGGAGGCATTTTAAATAGAGATATAATTAATCTTTTTACTCCAAGCTAGTACTCTGAGCATAAGAAACAGAAAATTGCAGAACGTTTTAAAATATCAGTGTGTTACTGTTAACTTGTTGCTAACATGCTACCAGTAGCTTACTGCTAATAAAGTCAATTAAATGCTAGCTCCGGGAAACCCATCTGTTGCACATTGCTTGAGAAGTAAAATTAAAAAAAAAAAAAAATCTGAACTTTTGCTTCATGTCATCCCTAGATACATAGCTCAGATCTACCACTAAAAACATATAGAAAATATATTTAATAGCCTTACAGAATAGTTTTGCTTCAAAGTGACCTCATGTAGTCACAGTCCCAGCTCAGTACATGTCTTAACTAGACCATGTTACTTAGCAACATTTTCAGTCATATCTTTAATACCTTCAAGAACAGATCCCAGAATTCCAGTGATTGTTACTTTCCCAGTATTTAATTACTCCCAATGTTCTAAAACAATAATTTTAATATCCAGTTAGGATTATCTATATCCTAATTTATTTCTGTTGCCTATTAATCTGCACCCTCAACAACAGCCTGGACCCTTGTCTGTATCCCCCCAGTCATGCAGAGCAGAGAGTAGAAAGGCCTCCCTCAGTAGACCAGGTTCAACAAGCCCAGCTTCCTCAGACTTCCAGCATCCAATCAGCATGGTGATCTCCCCTAGACTAACTCCATTATATCCATGTCTCTCTCCTACTGAGGAATAAAAAATGAGACACAACACTTAGTATTTGGTCTCATGGGTGCCAAACAGGGAAGGATCACCTTCTCCAACTTTCTCACTCTCACTGATACACCTCAGGATGCTGATGGCCTTCTTGCAGAACGGGTACATTGCTGGTTTACTCTCAACTTGATTTACTTTTCTGCAGAGCTGTTTCCTAGACAGTTGCTACCCAGCCTGTAGCAGTACATGGGGTTATTTGTCCCTAGATTGCAGGACTTGGCACTTCCCTTTGCTGAACTTCATGATGCTTCTCACTTTTGGGACCAGGCCTTTTTAATACCTTTATTGGTGATCTGGATGAGGAAATCAAGTGCATCCTGAGTAAGTTTGCAGGAAACAAAATGTTGGGCAGGAGTGTCATCTGCTGAAGGGTAGAAAAGCTCTGTAGAGGGATCAGAAAGGCTGGATTGATGGGCCAAGGCCAGTGGTGTGAGGCTCAACATGGCAAAGTGCATGTCCTGCACTTGGGTCACAACAACCCCATGCAACACTGCAGGCTTGGGGATGAGTGGTCATAAATTGCAGCAGCCAAGAGGAGGGGTAGAAAGGACCTGGAGGTTATCATTTTCCAGGGACTCATATCATTTTCCAGGGACTAGGGAAAAGCTGACCTTCCAGGTCAGCTAGTGTGGTAGATGGAGAAGTTGAGTATTGCTGTGGGGTTTCCCCATGGTGAACATGTGAATCATTTGCCTTCTTCTTGTACACTTTGTCATTTGTATACTATTGTTGCTGCTACTGTTCCTTTTCCTATCTCATTGCTGTTTCCTGTAAATTGTTCTTATCTCAACCTATGATCTTTACCTTTTGTGCCTTCAGTTCTCCTCTCCAGTCCTGCTGCAGGGGGAGGGGGAGAGAAAAGGGGGAGGGAGTGAGCAGTGCATGGTTTGGAGTGATTTAGTGGGAACACTAAATTGAGGAATACTACTCCTTACCATGACTAAAGTACTGTTATATTTAAATTGCAATACTAAAGAGTTTTCTTGCTTCACTTGTTATCTGACTTTAGTTAAAGCTTTACTAAAACTAACACGGAAATAAACCCCTGATGTCTGAATGTACAACCACAACTCATTAATGACTGTTGTGACCTTTTAGCAATATATCAATAATATTTCTTAATTTGAATATGGAGTAATGTTACAATATTTCAATATGCTTCAGGATAAACTGTTGTAAATGGAAAGGAAAGGTTTTACATATCACTCCTCCCCCACTCCAGCCCAACAGGTTTTAACCTGTTGTGAAATTTTGTAACCTAGATAATAAACATAACTAATAAAATGATCACTGAAGCTCTTCGCCATAAAAGACCATTAAAAATTTGCATAAGGCATACACTTCAACTAAATGAAATGGCTTCTCCATCTGCAGTACAATCAGAAGTCTCAGTAAATTAAAGAGCCCATATAGAGTCAGCACATGTCACTGAGATACTTACGTGCTTGTAATTAAGATTGAATAATGTTTTGTTGTGCTGGGACTAATGACCCTTGCAGTGCAAAGCACAGAACTGCATCTCTGAGAAACTAAACACCTCTTACCACTTCATTCAAAGGCACTTGCAAACATTCTTCATCTCCCAGGCTTGGAACTGTAACATATGTTAGGGTCCTTTATATTGCTAACATTATGAGTGGGTTACAGACACATCAATCACTTGATTCATTCATGTTCTTCTGGTCAAGGAATTTTTACTTATGGCCTTTCTTCTGCTCAGTGCATCAAAGTAATTTGAAGATTTTACAAGTTTATGTTTAGCAATTCATTTTGAAATATGGTGAAATAAAAACAGGGAAGAAACTCTATCATTTCAACTCTCAAACTGCAGTTTCAAGATGCAAAATGATCACTGAGGTTTAAATGAAGGTTCCTAAGAGGTGAAGCACTGAGAGATTAAATAGCTATATCTATGAGGTATTTCAATTTTCTGTTTGAAGCAATCAGGTTTAAGTAAAATGGCATGACAATAAGATGAAGAATCTGGTACTATATCTTGGAAGGTAACACTCTCAATTTCTAAACATTACCCTCACCTTGTAACACAAGCAGAACCATGGCCTTTACTGGGAGAAAGAAAGCATTTGTATTCAAAACCATACCAAGTATGAGTATTTTTAAAAATAATTTTTAAAAATAATTTTCCAGGCTTTAAAACCAAACTGCAATTACCTTTTTAAGGAAAAATATGATATACTTTTCCTCTTTCAATATTTACCAAATCACCAAAGTAGTTGTTGTAAGGGCTAATGGCACATTAAAGCCACAGAGTCTATTAATCTAGTATGGTCTATTACAAACCTTCACCAATAAACACACAATGGTTCAAATTAGAGCATATTTGAAAACATCTTCTACTCTAAAAATAATTGCATCCCAACGAGGTGGCCATCACAATTTCAAATTACACTTAACTCTGTTTTCTAAAGAGACAGATAAGTCCATATAGAATGACTGAAATTACTGACAACTATGACAAGCTGAAAAATTGCAGACTTTAGAGGTTAGCTTCCCTATATATGAAGCCCCTTATAACTAGAATAAAGAACTGTCACTAAAAATGCTTGCTTGAAGAAATCATTTGCTTCAGCTTATTAATATGTTTCATTTTGCTGCTTTTATATATATTTTTTAAAGATATCACACATGCATTTCATTCTACAATCATCTAACTTAACTCTGGCAATAAACTAGGAATTTAAACTTATCAGACATATGGTTCTGCAGATTGAAAGCTTTCAGAAAGTGACAAGCTAGTAACAACCCAGACTGCAATTAAGAAGTACAGAAGTCGTAAATCAAGAGACATGGATATTTGTGCTGCCATTTAAATTAGCAGATCCATTAAAAATAATTTAAAAAAATAAAATATCTCACCATAAAACACTGGTAGGGCAACTTCATACCTCAGAAATAAAACAAACTACATTAAATCTGATGTGCCTAAAAAAGAAACCAATGACAATTTACATTTTTTCTCTTATTAACTTCTTCCTTGTAAAGCTTTCATTTAAAATGTTGCCATCCAAGTTCCATTTCTAAATAGTACAGGGAACACAAACACAGAAATCTCACATGTTCATAGTTCACTAAATTTTACAAAATTTACCTTCCTCTTTTCTTCCACCAATCTCATATTTTGCTATATGGCAAATGTAATTTCTAGGATTTTTCAAATGTTATCTGGTTTTCCTTCACTGCTTTTCTTATCTTCATTTCCTCACATTCTCCCCTGTACAATGAACACATTTGCTCTTCCTTGCTTAGATTTTGCATTTCAAAATAATAATCTGATATTTGACACTTATGACTAAATATCCCGGTAAACACTAGGAATATTATACCTCTGCTCATGGAAAGGTATATTTAACTTTATAGTTAACAAATTTTATGTTAACTTTATAGTTAACAAATTTTATTTACAGTATATAGGGCATACCTGCAAGCACTATGCAAATAAAAATTGGTATTCTTTGTTTCCACAGATTTCATGGTTAGGGAAATAGAAGTTATTCAGTGTGAGAGTAAACGTGCCTGAAATTATATATCTCCTGTCAACAGGATTCTTAAATTAATTGGTCTGCTCTTCAGGAGCTTTTTCTTCTTCATTATAAAGAAGTTTATGAGCTCAAATATCTTGCCCTCATAACATGTTACATGAAATCACAAAGTGACTTATATAACAACAGTGTAATTTAGAACTTATATCAAGTCTGAGACTAGGCAAGCAGATTTCTTTGAAAAATGAAGACTAAAACATTTATGGAGACTCAATGAAGCAAAATATTTCTTGAAAATATATTGGTTTTCATTAGAATGCTATTGTGAAGACAGTTGTGACTTTCTACTTGAAAGTAATTGGTGGAGAAAAGCTGTATAATATTTGCCAGGTATAATGCAAGCAGAGAGCTGTTGTTTTATTACTTGCTTTTTTCAAATGAATAAATGAATATTTAATTTCAACTATGTAATTAGCTAAGAAGAAAACTATTCAAAGATTAGAATTAACTTGTCATATCTCAAAATTATTACACAATCATATAAGCCATGCCTATAAATCTATTTTTGCAAGATTATTTGAAAAACTTTTTCTTCCTCCCCATTCCTACACCAGTATGGAACTATTGTTTCTTTGAGGTTTTTATCTCAAGCAAAAAACTGCACAAGTTTCCAGAGTTAAGGGAGTGCTTTTACTTCCTATTCATAACAAACTTTTGCAATAACACGATGGAAGAAGATTCACATATCAAGAATTTGAGATACACCAATTTGAACTCTTGAAAAATTTTAAAGAAAGGACCTTGAAGTTCTCTGGAAAGCAAGAGTACTATTTTTTTAAGGAAACAGTGAATTTTCCATCAGTTTTTTAGACAGCGCTTCCCCTCAAGTCCTCTGCACAAGACTGGAGGAGTTTATTAAGAAACTCCCTCTTTCCCTACCTTATGTTTGCCCTCATCACAGTCCATACTACTGTCCTGAAGTCTGAAGGAAAAAATAATGCTTTCTGTCCCCTCAGAGACTATGCATCTGCTCTTTGCTGTGCTTCTCACATTCCTCCCCTTTCTTCATATTCCCAGGTCTCCAGTGTTCCTCTATCACACTCAGGGTATCTTCCTTGAACTGTGTAAGTTTTTTCCTGATTTTGTACCCATGTAGAAGAACTAATCACTTTTCTCTTATGTAAATTCTCTTTGACTGAAAGTGCTGTACTGAAGATAGGCAATAAGGAACTCCTTCCCCACTCACAACTGGTCTTCTACACACATTAACACAAAAACGTAAGGCAAATAGATGTGAGCTACTCACACCTAAAAGAAGTAACACAAAGCCTGTGAAAATATCACACACTATGAAGCTTATCTTTTAGGGTTATATTTTCACTGGGTCAGAAAACAATATTGTCCTTTCATGGTGATTATCTGTTTTTCTTGCAAAGAGAAAGCATGACTTGTTCATGCTTGCAAATGCCCTTGAAGATAAATCAGAGCTTGCTTATTAATTACAACTGAATTCCTTTATGATCTTCCATTTTTTGGTGATTTTCCCATTACACATAATTCAGATTTTAGATCTCAGCATTAAAAGAATAATAAATTATATACCAAATATCTGAGACATGGCACAGATCTTTGTGAACATTGTGATACATTAGATATGTATTAGTCACAAGTCTTCAAATGTACTATGATGAGCAATTTCATTCACCCAAAAATATTTCAATAAGTTCTTTTAAAGAATCATAAACAGTTTTAAAAATTTTTGAAATCAATGTTTTTCACTATTTTTCTCATGTTCATACAACAAAACAGGCTGAAAATATAAAAGTAATACGTAAATCTAAGAAATATATTGATAAAAAGTTGGATTTTTTCAAAACACATCTGCTCAGTCCTAATACAATTTCATTCAAAAGAAGATCATATGAATTCTGCTCTTACAGCTTATTTATCTCTACTGACAGACCAAGATTTACCTGACTAGCTTGGGTGTGTAATACAGAGAAATCACAGAACTTGCTACAGAAATGTAACATGGGTATAACTACCTGAACTGTAGTGGTAAAAAACACAGTTAAACCTGTGAATTGTAATGTGTTATTAGTTATAGAAAAGAGTAAATAAAATATGGACAAAAATGATGAACAAGAGAAAGAGATTCATTGAAATGTGCTCTATTACTTCAATAATAATTTCAGTAGAGATCTAAAGGGACCATTATTTCTCATAAATTATATATAATCTACTCTTTATGTAAGATTAATTTCATGAGCCAGATGTTTTTAATTTTGTCAAACTATGAAAAATCAATATGATTTAATTTCTGAATAAGTAGTATATTTCTGCTTCATTAATTCTGGTTAAATTTTGACATTAATTCCATACCTGTTCTGTCAGATGAAACTAGAAAAATATTAAATATTACCAGATAAAAATTTCTTATTTCTAGAACTTCCTGTCTTAATCTACTTCACAGATGACTAAAAGGATGACTAAAATTCTTGACAAAAAACCCCAAACTAACTACCCAACACAACTTCCCTTCATAGTGTTCCCATGCAGAACAATGACAATTACAAAGCTTCTTAAAGCTAAACTAAAGTTTAAAGATTAAAGATAATTATAACGATTTACATACACTTTACTATTATCACCTGCATGAGATCATGCATCTAAATAAATTATATACCGTTTTGACCCAGCAAACAGTGTATCCATCACAGAAGACCAATTGTCATAACTTCACTGAAGTTCTTAGGAAATCACCACTTCAATGGTTTCCACTTATGAAATAAAGTTCCATAGAAATACCAAATATAATGCAGAATAGTTTCAATCCAAATCCTAACACGGTATTTTTACTTGTAGAGGATATATAGGATTCACAAGACTCGAATTTAGATATTCCAAAACTGCCTTACCATGGTGTAGTTGTGAGCCACCTTCATAAGCTCTGTGCACCCTTGCGCATCAGCAAATGCTCGTATTCCCAAACAGTTGGATGGGTGCAAAAGCTTCATTAGAAAATGGCAGCAAACCTCTACTACTTGGGGGAGCTGGAGAAGGCAGGCAGCTGCCAGGAGGTTTTCAATGGTATCTTCTTTTAATTCCAGGCAGCCTAAAAAAAAAAGTATTGATAACAAACACAAACTTATTAGTATTTGAAAAATATACAGTATCGAAAGATGTTTTTATAAATAATTGTAGCTCTATATAAATAACTCTACAGAAAAAGCGAAGAAAAGAAAGATTAATCTCCCTGACTGAACACCCCAGTGACCTGGAAATTACAGTATTAGAAATATTTATTTTTAAAATACTATTAATTCAACTATATAACAGGCATAAAAAGAGAGACTGTACTGTATCAAATGGAAGAGAAGACTTGGAATATCTCGACATCAACCAGGCTGTGGATGGGTTTTTTTTGTGGGGTTTCTTTTTTTTTTCTCATTGAAATGTGTGATAAAACTTGTGTTATCTTCAGTGGCACAGAGCAAACCTCACAGCCATTTACTTCCTTGAAAATAATGAAATAACTGTCTAACATAGTATGAATAAACTCATAAATACATCTTCAATACAAGGCTTAACAGTCTTCAAACATTGTGTTGCTTATTTGTAATGTGACTTCAGGATTAATGTTCTCTGAGTAACATCTGGCAGGCTTCTCATAACACATAGTTCCTCTAAAATAATTTATATTGGGGAAAAGAACCATTAAATAATACTTACATGGCACTTAATTCTGTAATTTCACAAGCCATTATCTTTACCTTGCCAACTGACACACTTTTTAATATATAAAAGGTAAAATAGAATAAAATAAACTTTAAAAAGAATTTATTTTATGCTGAAATATGTAATTCTTGTTATAATGCTCCCCACAACCATAATATTAAAATTTATTTTTATATTAGAATCTTATAAATCTCTTACATTAGTAACTTAAAAATCTTCAAACTAAAGATTACAAGGATGTTTTGGAGAACTAAAAAAAAACCAAATAGGAAAATGAAATGTGCAAATTTAATACAAATTGCCAAGAAATACTTTTGATTTTATTGTGTTGTGCTCAGAAAAGTAATTTCCATCTCTAAGAGGATTAAGTGCATATTGATCTTTCTCTTAAAAGTATTATAGTTCAACACCTAGATAAACTCACTGTTTTCCGCATACAATCTTTGTATTTGTTGTCACATAAAATAAAAAAAAAATCTAAAAATCCTAATCTATTGCATGGCACTAAGGAGTTCTAAAATCCTCAATTTCATAACAGCATGCCATTGAAATGAAAAGACGCTTTATATTGCAGTACCAAACCCAAAATACAGTAACATTAACACTGCACATCTGAACTTTTCTCCTTTCACTATATCTGAAGCTTTTAATATAACAGGGAAACTGTGAAGTTATACTTTACCAGATTTAGTTATAATACATCCTTTTGCAAAGGTCAGAGCATCACATCAAGCGCACAGCCTAATTTCAGTGGGTTTCCTCTCCTTATTTTTATTCTTTTATTGATGTCACTTGAGTTTTTCTTTATATTATCTAACCTTTTCTCACAATTTCTGTACACCCTATCTTTATGCAGTGTGGTCAGAAGGCACACGCAGAAGCAGATTCTTGGCTGACCCATGTATTCATCAATGACACTCCCACATTTGCTGCATGCCTGCAGGTAATGGCTGGCTCAACACACAATTCTGGAAGACAGTTCCAGGGTGTAAAGTGGAAGCATTCAAAAGATAGTTGTTTTCAGGTTAAAACTGAACATCCTGGTAACAGAAGTAAAAAAAATAAAAATGTGCAAAACACCTTTGAAAATTGGATGAACTGAGAAATGGAAACAAAAACAACCAAAAACAAAACAAAACAAAGCAAAAAAATTAAAAAACCCAAACAAAACAAACAAACAAACAAACAAAAACACAACAACAACAACAACAACAAAAAAAACCACCAAAAAAATTCTAAATCTCCTTTTCTTATATGCTATTTATTTTTCAACAATGAGCTCAAAAAAGTCTCTGGCCCTACAAAACTGTTCCAGGTAGCATTTGCAAAGCAATGTAAGTGTAGAAAGAATACTTTTGATATCCTAATTTTATGAGGAAAGGTCACACTCTCATGGTTTGGCCTTTTTATCGCTAAAGGTAGCTACCCTTAGGAGAAGAACCCAAAGGAATCAGTTGAAACCACATAGTCCTGGTACAGTATTAATTGGGAAATAGTAGGATGAAACTAAGTTTAAAACAATAAAAAATATTATCTGTTTTATGAATCATCTATTTTTTATGTAACTAACATGGACATTTTGAAGAAGATGCTTCACACTTTTATAGAAGAGCATGAACACATTTCTGCTTTACATTTTAATAGAGGAAGTAAACATACAACCACTTCTGGCATATCTAGGCATATGAATATATTATAGCTTGACTTTTTTAAACTATATTCAGAAATACTAATTTACTACTTAATATATCTATGATAAAAGCTAGAAAAATACACTCAGTATGAGTTAAAGAGTTTATTGTTCATTCTTTTAGCTTCAATGATAGATAGGTTTTAATCCAACTGTCTTCCAAATCTTAATTATCTTCTTTTTTAAACATCAAGACAGCTTAATAAATTTGTTCACAAAGTCTGTATTCCCTTTTTCAGAAGAGTGCTATGACATTTTTATTCAAATTCCTCTGGGATATCAAATGTTTATCATGGTCAGAGTATGAAAAAAAGAAAGCTGTTAAGGGGCTCTGTACACAAAATATGAAATCTTCAGACAGTTTCACATTGGCAATTAGAAGATCCAAGCACCTATTTAAAAATGTTTGATGGGATATTCAAGGGGCATTAATATTACTGCTACTTCAATTCACCTCCCCCTCACAGTTTTATGCAATAAAAGCTTGCACAAGTGCCTTAGTCTGAGAAAAACAAATTAACTAGAGCTTAAAATTTCCTTTTGTATTACATTAATTAAGACGAAAAAATATGGGGAAAAAACAATCAGAAGAGCTTTAATGAATTCTAATTGTTATTCTAAATTATAGCTGTATTTGAGAAAAAAAATTATGTGCATTGCTTATGCAGAAATTAAAATGCCTGCCTTTAGCATGCATTCTCATAACGACTACATAAATTTTATTACCTCATTACCAAATGTGAAGCAGAGATAATATAAGCATTTTCTGATATACTTGTTCTGTTGCTAAAACTTTTCCCAAGTTCATGGACAGTTACGTCTTGGAGTTGGTATCTGGGGTTTTGTTTGTTTAGGTTTTTGGTTTTGGTTTTTTTGTCATTGTTGGTTTTGGGTTCTTCTCTTTGTTTTTTGGGGTTTTTTTTGTTTTTTTTTTTTTCTTTTTTTATTCTCTCTGCTACACTAGTGACTATACTTTAGAACTATTTTTGTTTGCAGGGAACCACTGCACCTTTGCCCACCTTTGTATGCTGTTAAATAAGGTCAGTTTGTGTCACAGGAACAGCCTCCCACATGTATTGACCAACAGATCGGACCTGTGGTGGGACAACTCAGTAGGTACAGATCATTCACTCTATGTATAAGCAATGAATTTTTACCTAAATTTGTAACACAGCATAATATCATTTTACATCATGTTCATAGTAGTTTTTTTTCCTCTTTTGTAATTACACACTTACCCATTCACAGCAAGATTCCTCAACATTCTTAAGAGTATTGTGTGTCCAAGGGAAATCATGGGAAGTGTCTAGGAATTAGAAACAAAGGCTAAAACTAATTCCTTGAAATCAGGTATTTATCTTTTTAATCTTACTATTTCATGTGTCTTGATCAGTTGTGTTGCAGTTTTGAAATGTTGCTGAATGAAATTATTTCTGGAGACTAATCAGTTTTAGGGGGTCTAATTTTTTTTTTTAAAGGCAGTAAATGGTATCAAGATAATATTTATTCATGTTATGCATGGTAGATTAATTGACTACAATAAGAAACTGGTTTCTTGAAAAAGCATCTAATTCAATTGAAGAATTGAAAAAGCTTGTTAAAAAGGTGCTATGCCTCACACCGCTGTAATAAACCTTTTTGCCACTGCTTATCTTAATCATTCCAAATCTTAGGTACTCTGAGGTAACCACCTGACCTAATCACCCAAGACCTCCTTTTACAGTTCATGGAGAGAAATAGGAAGCCTTAGAGCAGTTTTCACCTGCTCTGTTTCAGTCATGTACTGCAGAATGGGATGAATCTCTCCCTGAATGGCTATTTCTTGATTTCAGCTACAAAAGGAGCTCTTCATTTGACTTACTGAGACAACTGCTGATATTCATATTTGTTGATATGAATTCAGTTACTCTGCTGCCAAACACTGCACTGGACTCATTAGAGCCATCAGGTTTCAGGTGATAAAAAACTCCTTGGGTTCAATTCTGATGATCAATTCTCTCTGTTATGGTCAATTTCTGGTAGTGACATAGTGTGTAAAATCACCTCTTATGTCTATCCACAAGCACCAGTCAATGAAGAACGCTATAAAAACTATCTTCTGTGTAGCAAAACATCTTTTGGTCTCCAGTTTGACCTATGCCTTAAAAGACAGATTCTACGTTGTATTGTCTTCCATACTTATTATAAAGGTGAAGATACTTTTGGAAAAGAAAACAGGATGCAATATATTCACTCAGCAGAGGTTTCTTCTGATCAAACTGTGTTTTATTTTCTATTAATTATTTGCTGCAGACCACATTCATCAGTTGTACTTGAGGAAGAAGCCATTCTATGGTTGTGTTTATTTAGAATCACAGAATGATTTGGGTTGGAAGGGACTGTAAAGATCATCTATGGGAGAACAAATAGGGGACAGAACAGAGAGCATAGTGGAGCTTATGGAATGGGTTGTTTTGGCTTTGGTGGGATACAGACCCTGGGAAAAGAGACCATAGATATGAAAAATAACTGGGAAAATAACTGTATATGTAACTATCAAGGTCTTTGAAATTACGTAGTTTTGTAAGGCTGCCAAGTAATGTGAACAATAGGCTATCTGCAGCTAGTGGGAAATTTTTGCTAAAAGCTGTGGCTGCCTGGAGCTGTAAAAGTATAGAACTGCACTGTGAGAACAATACTGCAGCTTTAATAAATGACTTCAATGACTTCAACTCCAACTTCGGCTTCTTTTTGCTCAGGCTTTGGCTTCTTGCTTGGATGATTTTTTGCACCCCTCCTTTGAAGTTCCATCTCTCATTCACCTGGCAGTCATCTACTTCCAGCCATCCTGCCATGGGCAGGGACACGTCCCACTAGACCAGGTTTCCTCCATCCAGCCTGGCCTTGAACACTTCCAGGGTGGGGCATCTCCAGCTTCTCCAGGCAACCTGCTGCAGTACCACAACACCCTCACAGTAAACAATTTCTTCCTATTATCCAATTGAAACCTACCGTACTTCAGTTTGAAGCCTTGGTTCTGTCTCTATGTGCTCTTGTATATATTCCCACTCCACCTCTCTTGTAGGCTCCCTTTATTTAAGTATTATTATGTATAAAATAATTCCATAAATATGCAGAGACATAAACATGCAGCTTGTAAAAAATGAAAAAAACGCCATCACAGTAATATCAGAATTCTTATAAATTAACTGGATTCAGTCTTTTAAAATACTATAAAATTATTTGCACTGTAATGGCATCTTTTAAATAAGTGGACTAAACAGGCCTAATCACATGACTGTCAGTACTGCCAGTCCCCTTTTTTAAAATAGCATGGAAAATTACACCATTGCAGAGTGATAAGGAAATGCTATTAACAATTAAAATCCCCCTGAGCAGGAAACTTCTCACAAATGTCTGGCTAAAGATCAGAAAACTATATTAACCTAAATAATCCACAACATGTTACCTTTTCATCTCCTGCTCTAAAAAAAAACAAACCTCCAAGCTGCAAACTAATACACCTCTGTTGTATAACTGAAAGTCAAGTTTTAAAGAAAATTTGTCCACTGACTTATACACATCAGCTTTTTAGAGAGAGACATTAAAATGTCTCTCTTATACCATTCACATGCTTTAGCTCATTTTATACACTTAAACTTAGTCACCTGTAAGATGTATATAAAAATAACTGGACTAAAAGCAGCAAATCATTTCAGCTGTGAGCCTCATCCTAATAAAAACTTTTAATCAATTGTGAAGAAAGATATGTTAGCACTCTGAGATAGAAAATATGTTTTTCCATTAGTTATAGAAAAATTGTTAAAATATGGATATCATTCTTGAGATTATATGCTAAATATTACTGGTTTGTACTTGCACAGATTACCATTATGCTAGCAATTTTGTCACCAATAATTCAGCTAATATACAGGCAGTGCATTTGGAATTATGTATAAAAATAGAGGTATAAAAACTCACAGCTTAAAACAAAGAAAGAAAAAGCCAAGATAAAAGTTACCTCAAAAAATACATAAATATAAACAGCACTTACTAATTAAATTCCAAACAACACAAATCTTGCACTCATTCACAAAATAAGCTGGGAAAACAAGACAAGAATTATTTCAAAAATCTCATTTCATCTATAAGGCCTCAGTTTCTCTTTTCTTGCTTTAGTCAATGGACTTCAGTACTTATGTTTGCTTCCAGACTGTATGTTCTGCTCATCATGCTGAACACATCAAAAGGCACTCCAGAAATTTATGTTTGTAAACAAAAGCAAACTTCAGCTTGAGAAGGCAAGGAAGTTTCATTCCACAAGACTTGTTCCAAATATTGAGTACCTCTTGGAGAGATACAACCTTTCTATTAGACTGAACACAGTCAAGATTTGGCCTCTGGCAGGAAAAAAAAAATTAAAGAAAAAAGGAAAAAAATGTCTCAAGGACAAAGGAGCTCAGCTTTCAGGTTTGAAGGAGCAGTATTTTATTCTCCACACCTGAAGCTAGCTCAGAAGCAGGAGCACTCACCTCTGCCAGATAAGCTTCTTAACTTCTCAGGCAATGATTTGGCAGCTTGTGCTACAGCACAGAGCAGTCCAAATCCATGCTTAGAGAACAAAAAATTACAGAAATGGAGGCATCAATTGCCAAGAAAAGATTTTTGCTTATGAGTCCACCCTACAGCCTAATGAAATCTACTTTTCTTTGGGCTGGATTGCACTGGTGGGAGAAGCGAGTACTCGAGTCACATCCTGTTCTGAGGGTACATTTCATCACAGCTGCTGTCAGATGGGCACAGAACATAAAGGCAATGAAGGTGTTTTACAGTGCAGGAGCAGGAGTAAACACCTGAAAGGTGAAGACCTCTTTCACAAACTACCATTGCAATTTTCATTATTCTTTTGCTTTTGTTTTGGAACAGGAGATACACAGCCAGGCAGCTGAGCTCAAGAGAGTGGATATGGGTACACATCTCCAGTGTAGGAGCTCCAGAAAGAAGCATATTAAAGAGGCAGCAGCCTGTCTAATCACTTCACTGATGCCAGTTAAGCAACAGACTGGCATGTCCCAGATGGCAACGCAGAGGGATGATACTCCATTCAAAGGAACACTCACTTTCCAGCCATGTCCTGTATTAATGTTTAGTACTTGTTCTAATCTCTCTTTGGAAATGAAAGCTTTGAGCCTAGCAAGGGACAGCTTTAAAAATGCACCCTGCAGTGTACCCAGTTATCTGCTCTTCCCCTCCATACTCATTGCTTCCCTGTGTCTGCCTGAATTTATTTTTATTGACTTCTCCAGAATAGCAGATTGCATCACAGTACAAGGAAACACAGCCACTATCTCTCCATAATATTCTAGATCATTCTGAATACTCAAAATTTATGGATATCCAATTCAGAGCTCTTTCCTAAGCGATTCTCATATACTTTGCCAAAAGAATGAGACAACAGCTGGTTCCTGGTACATAATTGCCAATTCTGTTCCTTAATGAAGTGTCCTGGGTAAAAGAAAGAATAACAATTCATTGGAGCGTAGTGTAGAGCTGCAGGAAAGAGCAAGAACTTTATGTTTCAGTGACAGGAATGGAAAATATCTGCTGCAGATGGAAACAAGATCCTCAGAGATGGGCTTAAAAAAAAAAAAAAAGGAGGCAGTCAATCTCTGAAGTTCTTTACGATAAATGGGTCTCTGAAGTTCTTTCCTACAGACCTGAATTATATGAAAGCCCACTGTTTGTTTTAGGATCAGAAAAATATTTGCTGAAGGAAGGTATTTTTATGCAAGTGGGCTGACATTCACAGAGGACAGAAGATAACAGTCTGATCCTATAGTTACATTGAGGAATTTTGAAAGATTCTTGCATTGTACACATGGGCAGTATAGTTGAGAATTTAATGCAGGTGCATAAATAAGAATCTTATGAGGAACACTATATATCAAAATGTCAATTTGAAATGTAACTGGAGAAAAGGTACATATGAACTTTGAAGTGTAGTCAATGTGGAACATCCATGGACAGATAATCTGAATTATGGCTCTACAGATTGTGCCATCACTACCACTTCCTACTTCCTAACCTGGAGCAGCCCTGATAAAGAAGGCTTCTTTGGATAACTCTCTTTGCAACACTCTCTTTATTTACTCCTGAAAAGTATGACATGTATCATGACAAGTATCTGCTTCTAGAAAAGAGTTCACAGGAGGTCCTCCATATCCAGAAGTTAAGTTTATTCAAGGTCTATGAGCACCTAGTATGATATATGACCATTTTTCTGTACTCTCCATTACACAACAGCTGACAAAATCTTTCAGATCAATTCACTTACCTTAATTTGTCCTTTTATCACTCATCCCAGTGTTCCTGAAACAAATGATCTCCCATCTGAAATTAATGGAAATTTAAGGGCCTATTCTCTGCAACTGCAAAGTCAACCATCAAATACATGGCAGAGAAAATGTAGTGAGACAGCAGTAGGTAATAGTCTCCTTCAAAAAGTGCTACTTAGACATGGTCCACCTTCACAGGGATCTCTAACATGATACTACAGAACAAACAATTCTTGAACAAACTCAACGTGTCAGAGAAGTAGAGGCAATGATCTTTATAATATCAGGGTAGCTCCACTTCTCAATGTAATCAATATATACTAGAGAGGAGTAGCCTGAAACACTAAAAAATGCCACCATTACCTAAATTCCAGGCATTATTTGCCTGAGCACAAGCTTTTAATAAAATACCTTACGATGTATCCATTGAGTTAAGCTTGTCTGGGAATTCCCTCTAGCACTGAGGCAAAGGGGAATGAAATGGCCTCAGTTTTACTCCAAACACTGTCATCCCCCAAACAATGGCAGTCACATTCAAACAGCGTGTTGTAGCATAATCCGGTGGCTGTGATAACCCCTGCACTCTGACACTAATAATTGGCACAAGCCAAAGTATGCTGAGTTGTCTTCAATGTTTGTTCACGTAAAGAAATGACTTTCACCAATTAAAAAAAAAGAAGTCCCCAAACCAAGAAAACCAAGAAAGAAATCTCCTTGAGATATTTAATTAATATAGTTTCTGTGGTGCAAGAACCAAAGGGTCTTGTGCTTAAAGGCACGTTCCTACTTGCTGCATCCCTGCTGTCTGCCCTGTGTGTGTTATTAGCTATAACACTGACAAAGGCACTTGACAGTACTTTAATTAAAGCATCTCCCAAATAAAGTTTAATTAAAAGCTATATAGCAGGGCTTGAACCTCCTCCATGTATGAAATCTCTATTTTTTTTTCAGAGATGGATAAATAAATCAACGATTTTTACTTTTCTATTGCTTAAATGGATTTTACTTTTCCAGTTTCATTAACAGTATGAAAGCACCAACCTACTCTTCTGATCACTGTCGGGAATGTATGTTAATTAGATATCCTGAAGCTAATTAGATTTCCTGATACAGGAAATCTATAGTAACTTCACAGCTCTTTTGTATCTTCAAAGGAGAGCTCCCACAGTCACCAATAGGAGAAAAACAACAGAATATCAATCTGTAGTTTCAGCCTTCTCTGAACTATTGAAGCAAAATTGAAAATAATGAAAACTCAAGTTTTAAGATCAAGAAAGAAGCACTACCTAAGAAAATAAGGTGCAGAAACACTCATCTGTTATATAACTGCTTATATTGAATTCTTAAAATATCAAAGATTACATATCCATCTATCCCAGGGCACTAAGATCTCAATCATAGATTTTTTTGCTATCAATCATCTTTCTGCTTGAAAAATGAAACATACTTTCTGCATAGCCATTGCACCTAAGTGTTGGCTTCTGATTTGCTCAGTTGGCTCACAGGGGGCAGATATGCAAAAGAGGAAATTTTGTTTCCTATTAAGTTACAGTTCTACTATATCACAGACAAAACATACTTTGTCTGTTTGAATAAACAAAAAAAAAAATGCAGCAAAGTGTGGGTAGACTAATGAAGTCCCATATTTTTTACTGGTCAAATATACCCTTTACAAAAAAACTGTGGTAAAGCTGTTTTGATTTATCCTTGGGAGTGTATGTATAGAAGAAGAAGCATATAATTTTGATGGAGTATTTTTCTAATAAATTCACATCATCTACATAATTTGAATTATACAAGTTGTAATTACATTATAATGTAGCTATATCATTAGAAAACTTTGTGCATATTTCAGATAAAACAATATGAAGTCACTACATTATTAATTTGTTTACAAAAAATATAAGTTAAATATATATATTAAATCCCCAAACACTTCCAAAACAACCCCAAGACTGACCTAACACAGAGTTTATAGTACATATTTTAACACATGTCAATTTTTTCACCTTTTATGAAATTCTGTTTTACAGGTACATCGATCACACAACTTTAGAATTACATAATTATTCACACTGAATCTTCACAGAAATTTCAACACCCTTTATTATCTTTAAATCAACACATTTGGTTGTCTAATTTTCTGTCTTCCAGTTACTACTCTTAGATTGGCAGGTGCCTTCACTCAGGAGCTGCTCCAATCAAGGCTGTACAAGACTTAATGCTCTGCTGGTCACCATGTAATTCCACCTCACCAATTAGAAATCTATTTGCATACAGAATCACAGAATAAGCTGAGTTGGAAGGGACCCTCAGGGATCACTGATCTAAGCCCTACACAAGACCAACCCCAAGAGTCACACTATGTGCCTGAGAGCACTGTCCAAATGCTTCTTGAACTCTGTCACTCTCGATGCTGCGGCCACTTCCCTGGGGAGCCTCTTCCAGTGCCCAATCTCCTCTGAGTGAAGAATTATTTTTTTTCTAATATGCAGCCTGAATGTCCCCTGAGACAGCTGTGGGCCGTTCCTTTGGGTTCTGTGCTGGTCACCACAGAGAAGAAATCAGTGCCTGCCCCTCCTCTTCCTCTCATGAGGAAATTGTAGATTGCAATGTGGTCTTCCCTCAGTCTTCTGAGGGCTGAACAGACCAAGTGAACTCAGCTGCTACTCAAGCCCCTTCACAAATCTTGTGGCCCCCCTTTGGACACTCTCTAATAATTTAATGTCTTTCTTAATATTGTGGTGCCCAAAACCACACACAGGACCCTAGATGAGGCCACCCCAGTGCAGAGCAGAGCAGGACAATCCCCTCTCATGCTCAGCTGGTGATGCTGTGCCTGATGCACCCCCAGAATATTTTTCCTTATGTGTCTGCTGTACAAAATTTCCCCTTTGATGAACTTTAATTCTGATATTTTGCAACCATATTAGATTATTTTTGTGGAGGGTGTGGCATCAGTTTATGATATCTTCACCTATAATATTGCTTTAGATAGACACATATATTTTATCCTTCTTAACCTCCTCCTTAATATGTATGATTCACAGGTAAAAATGCTATAATTTCACTAGATTATAAAAAAGTATATAAACTTGACTGAATTATAGATAATAAGATGTGGAAATTGTTCCGCCTTTTAAATCACATCTGAACATATTTGCACTGTAATACTCTTAGCTTCTACATTTTTGCAAACAAGTCCATGTTCAGCTGTATTTTTTTGATTTGTTCAGCTGTCCCCAGGGAAAATCTTCTCTGTAACAAGCAGCAACTACAGGTGATTTTTTTTTAAGCTCTTTGAGTTAAGAAGTTAGTGACAGGAAAAAGAAAATAGGAGTAAATAACTGCCCATTTGTCAAAATTGTTTTCTATTCCTGAGGTAAAACAATAAAGAGCTAAAGTGGTCACAGACATGAGTTGCTGAAAACTTTTTCACACATTGTGCAATCAGTAATTAGAATCTGGCAGCCAGATTCTCCAGATTTCTGCCTAAGTCTAGACAGATGTATGCTCCAGATTAGCGATCAAAAGTCTGAAAGGGAATTTCTGTTGGCCTTTGTGCTCTTGGATATCCAAACAGTGGCTATTTTCTTAAATTTCCACTTGTCCATCCACATCCATGCAGCATAAGGAAAGTTAACTGACTCAAAGGGAAAAGGGACATGAGCTAGACTGGTAGTAAAAAAGGAACCAGAGTGCAAGAAAGGAGATAAGAAACTGTGAATCTAGATAAATCAGCTGAGATGATGGAAACAAAATGGGGAAAAAAATTAAGGTTTTGCTCTAGAAGGTCAAGGGAAAACGGAGTGATAAACTGAGTATCCTAGATTGTATTTAATTTCAATAAACGGAATCAGTTTGGGACTATTTTCTAGTGTGAGTTATCACTGAATCATGTGAGTTATCACTGAATCCCCCAGAGCACTTTTTAATGCCCTTACCCTCTGTGCAAGGTTAGCCACATTAATGATGAGCTGTGTATCCAAGGTATACCCACCATTTGTTAGAGAAACTGCTATTTGGATTTGGCTAAAACTTCCAGGATCAATAGAGACAATTGTGTTCCAGTGCCTACAGACCTTCCCCAGCATTGTTTAATTTATTAGCATAATTGTAGCTAGGAAATTTAGGTGTCTGCTAAGATATGTGATGCACAGAAAAGGAATAGAGAAAGAAATAATCCCAAATGAACTCCAGGAGATAAGGACACAAGCTAAGAATAAATGAGGATAAATAAGAATAAATCAGGATAAAGAACCTGATGGAAGAGAAATGCAAGACAGAGTAATAAAACCCATAATGATCTATGGCATCCAATATATTTAATCTTTCAGCATGTAAAATTTTCTCACATTTCCCGACCCTCATCACTCTTCTATGGTCTTTAAGTATTTGTGTAAACTTAAGGCATTTTAAAGTCTTATTTGGTCTCCAAAATGAGTTATTAAAAAAGAATAATGGTGTGTTACCATTTCAAGTGAAAGATATTAGAGATCTTGGTTATCAGCTTAGGTTTCTAATGCTTCCAGGTGATGTTATAATAGTACATAATGTTGCCATTTCTGTGGCAGTTTGGACTGTGTGACTGTGTAAATGAATTAATATTACAGATGCAAAGTCATATGAGGCAAATTAGAAAACATGCAAATTATACTAGCTGTGGAGCTCTCTTTTCATCCATTTGTGAAGTCTGGCCCTTATTTGCCTTACAGCAAAAAGAAACTTTTGAATTTTACATCTCATATAATGAACAGAGTACATCACATGGCATAGAGAATCAAGGAGCATAAAGGAGCTGAAAATTTTAAACGTTTTTGGTAAGCAGAAGTTTGCTTCTTCTACTTTTTCATTGCTTCATTCAGTCTCCAAAGTTCTCAGAGATAACCATAAAGTTCTTACATAGCTTTATTCATCTTGAAAATGGTTTCCCACCCCCACACCCCCACCCCCCCCATCCTTCTGAATCTCCTTCTTTCCTTAATCTACACTTACATGCTATCTCTTGCTGTCAATAACAACTCTTTTGTATCTTTCCGGGTGATATTTTAATGAATACTGAGACAAAAGTACAATACAGTACTTTAGTATTTCCACAGTTTTCTTTCCAGGGGAACAACACTGTCTCTTCTCTTACCTCCTCTATCTTTAACCTTCCTCCTACAAAATGATTTAACATTACCCGCAGTCTTTTTGCTGTTCTGTGCCAAGGTATTCTTGATTTTGCCCCGGTATTCCTGTGCCATTCATTCACCAAGGAATCAGATTGTATCCTTCTTATGTGAACTATTTCATTTTAAGGATCCCTAGCTTGAAACCCTCCAGATGATGCACATTCCTGAGTGGCAAAGCCACAGCTGGAGGGAGTAGGTATTACCCTTTTAATATGTAGAGTACTATCTAAATCATGGTCTTACATTCCTAAAACATTTATTTCTCAAACATTATTCTCAAAAAGAGTATTTTTAGCTTAAGTTATGCTTATTTGCTGCTTCTGTTTTCTATTAAGATGGTACAGCTATTATGCCATAAAAAACCCAGAACATATCCTGATTAAATACATCAAAGCAAACAGGAATTTGTGATTAAATTATTATATGTGTATTTAGAGCAGATTAAAACTGCAGGGTTTGGGGCATCGATTTAAAATTGAATCTAAATCAAATATATGATAGAATCATCATTATAAAATATGGTTAATTTAAACAATATAAGGAAGTCTTTCAGGAAACATATAGAAAAGAGTATATATTTTATACTTATGTGATTCGAGGTAAATCGTATAGGCAGTTCCACTCTTTTAATTACTTTATTTTGTAACATTAGCATTCTTTCTGTCAGATTAATGCACTCCAGTTACAATGTGCGTAACAAGTTGCTTAAGAAGGATAAATCCTAAATCTATAATGTATTAAAATGTAAAAACTATTCAGAAGAGAGCTTTGAGTTATTAACTGTGAATTGCGAGTTATTCATAAGTTCACACTTCAAAACAGAGTACCAGCATATGAAAGGAAATTAAAGTGAAAACATCAGGCTCATAATAAAACCTTTTAAAACATTTTCTTATTTAAACTTCAATTTTTTATTCTCTCAAATGTTTAAAGATTTATGCAATTATTTAAACTGAGATTTGATTCAGACAGCAACATAGGATTATTCTTCAAAAAACACAACTGTTTCTTCAGTGATCCTATGTAATTTGAATCATGTGGGTATGAGACATTCTTTTTAACTATTTGAAGACCAAGAAAAATATATCCTTTTCTTGACTGTCCCAATGAACTTGACAAGTCTGAAATATTAAACAGTTTGGAGATGAGAGAACAATCTGAATTCATCCCTAGAAATTGTAAATAAACATTTTGGATGATTAAGATTAAAAAGAAAAATATTTAAATAAAAAATACAATTAACTGGAATGTAGCAAACAAAAATATCCACATCTGCCTCTATAGGAAGTCTATAATGTATGCACCACGATACCTGTATATGCAAACTGAACAAGGTCCCACAGCGCATTGGGGTCTATGCCTTCCATTTTGATCTCTTCTTGCTTGGCTTCACAAACATCACTTGTAAACATGGCAGCAAAGTAGTCAGAGACAGAACTGAGGACAAGTCTGCAAAAAAAGAAAGCAAGAAACTGGTGTAATTTGCTTGGATATATGTATTAGAAATATCACATATTTATAAACTTCTTTAAAATTATTTTCACAATAATTAAAAATTATTAGGAGGAATATATTATTAATGCACATTGGCAGCAAAACACAGAATGACATTTAATTCTAATTTGATTTTGCCTCCTCTGATATGAATCAAGTGTTAGTTTAGCATATGACTATAAAATAGACATGGAAATTATCACTCAGTCTTTGTGATAATCTTCCAATCATGCTGACGTCCCAACTGTTAACAAGATAATCTCTCAGTACCAAATCATCAACTTAATAATGACAGGAATTTCATAATCCAGAGGTACTCTTCTTTGCCCCTAAAGCTTCTTCTCTGTTATAAACTTTAATAATAGAATGTGACATTAGACAATCTATATTTTTACTAAATATAATCTACTAAACTGTTGGTAGCTTAACATGCTACTCACTAAAAATAGGTAATAAAATCACTGTGTAATATAATGTTTTTGTTAATAAACATGTCCAAGGAAATATTTTGAATATATTTTGAAAATACCTACAAAATGTTCATAGCTTGCTGTTTAGGGATCTGATAGAGATAAATCAATACCACAGCAGTATCAGGTATGACTGTAATTACTGGGGCTTTAAGTTAAGGCATTCTTCCAAATACCATCTACAGTGAAATTTTGATCTTGTTAGGACTCAATATTCACAGATGATCGTGAGATAGAAATGTGGTACAGATATAAATAGTGTACCATGTGCTTTCATAATGATGGCCACATTTCTGGATTAATTTGAAAACATGACATACAAACATATTAATAAAAGACACTACAATTACAACTGGAGAACATGGAAACCAAGAGAAAAACAATTAACCTTTTGTATATTCTTAGCTAGTTTGTTCAGGGCAAATTATTACTAAAAATATAGTGAAGATAAACACGTTAAGTCTTATCAGCCACCATGGTAATTGGTTGCTTTTGCACTCTTATCTCACCCCAATAGCTAAGTAAAATATGACAGCTTGAATTGGCTTCATAATTTTACAGTGCTTTAAGCTGCTATATTTTACCAGCAAGTAGGGGAGATTGACGACATATATATATAATCTTTGCCTCTAAAGATGGGAAATGACTAAACAGGTATAGTACTTTTATCACTTTTCATGTTGTGCTCAACTCCAGCAATGATGAATTTTAGCAGTCAACATCCTAATTCATAAACAGTTCACATTTATATTTATGTAATGACTAAACATCAATGGATGATGACAAAAAGATGAACTTAGAAATAGACTTTGGTGCTGCCATGAGAAACTCCTAATTTAGTATTTTTTCATCATTGAGGAACATTTACTTCTATGTTTGCTTATTTATATATTATTATATTTGTACATCTTCTTCTAGTACTTTTTCTGACCACTTATAAATAAGTGACTTTATTCTTCATAGATGCTTTAATAAAAGCATCCAAAAAATCACAGAAAGGAAAAACATGATGATTTTCTATGAGATCAAAATTCTCACAGATAGCAGAGATGTAATTTAGGTATGTGATGGAGATTTTCATTTGAGAGCGTTTCATTCATGGAGATTTAATTTAATTTCATTTTGCATTAGCTGTTGCTTCAGATTTACTAGCCATCATTTAAATTCAGCTATGGATATTCAATTTGATCACTTGCCAAAAGCAAAGCCAAAACCCTTGGCTGCATCAAAAAAAAAAAAAAAAAAAAAGGACAAATGAATGAACAGGAATTTTAATACACCAGTTAATGACCAGTGGAAATATTTTCAAACAGTAATATCTTGTATTTTAAATTCACATTATTTATGTTCAGCAGTTACTTATTATATAATCTTACTGCATATATATGGTCAAATATAAAGCAAACAAAAAACAACAGAGGGAGGGCAGAAAATAAATAACAGAAAGATTAAATCTCTTTCACAAACTTGTATAAAAATATGTTATTTTCCACAGTTTGTGTGAGGAAAATCAAAGATGTTATCTAATGGATTTCAGCTGCAAAGGAGCATTCAGACTACAGGAACATCCAAAAGCCAGTGTAAAGTGGGGAAAAAAAAGAAAAATAAATAAGACAGATGTAAGGTCCTCAGCATTACCCATTTTTCTTAGAGGTTTATCCCTACTGGTTCATACCACCTATCAAAGAAGATGGCTTAAATGAGCAGAAAGGTTCTGTGATGTAGCAGCTCACCTACAGAAGCAAGACAAGCTTTTGAACATAGTGATAAAAAAAACCAGGATTATTTTTTTAAGTGTCTTATGTTAACTAATCAATAGTTAACAGAAATACTGAATCAGCTATTTCATCACCTTACTATAACCAAAAGACTAAGTTTCAAGACACTAACTTTTACCTTGGGAAGTGCTCTGCAAGTTGAACTGAAGAGAGAGGAACTTGCTAATTACACTTAACTCTGAAAGGTGACACCTTTTGTAAATCTTTATTGTATTCCAGGGTTGAGATGGAAGATCAAAAGTGAGAAATCAAAGAGATCAATTAATTTGTAATGATCTGCTGCTTTTTGTAGTTCAGAAGACTCCAAACAGCCCTAAATCTTGGTTTAAAGGTATGTTGACTTATTAATCAAGAAAGGTCAGGTGGCTGAGGATGTCACCTTTTCAACTTTGGATCTGGTAGTGAGAATACATAATAAACTCTTTCATCCATGAGACTCATAGCAGGTAACTCATGGCTTAAAATGAGTTTGTGAACCCAGAAAGATTTTCTTCAGATTAAAGGACTTCTTTCTCTCTACAACTAATTTCAGACTGATCAATTTCTGGTTTCTTTTATAAGTAGCCAATATTACTGATTAGGGTTGTGACCTTTCTTCAAAGGATATCAGATTTTATTTTAGTTTATTATAGAATATTTCTTTGCTACTTTCACAACTGTTTTCATATACACTTTTGATAGAGAATTGCCTCAACACTGATAGTGAGTTTATTAATTAAAAGAAGCAAACAAATCTTGATCACTTAAAATCTTTAAGAAAACTCTTACAATGTTTTACTGCCAGCTGAGTAGAATATCAGACGTTATTTAGACTAAAAAATCATAGGCAAGACACTATTTTTTCTCCACGAATATTATGCTAATACACATAGGACCTGAATATTCTCAGGAACTGGGTCCATGAGAATCTCATGACGTTTAACTAGACCAAGTGCAAGGTGCTGCACCTGGGTTAGGGCAACCCCCAGTATCAATCCAGGTTGAGGGATGAATAGCTAGAGAACAGTCCTGCTGAGACTGTCTTGGTGATGCTTCTGGATGACAGGCTGGAATGTGCACTCACAGCACAGAAAGCCAAATATGTTCTGGGCTGCATCAAAACAGTGGTGACCAGTAGGGTGAGGGAGGGGATTCTGCCCCTCTACTCTGCTTTGGTGAGACCCCACCTGGAGTACTGCATACAGACAGCTTTCATTTACAAAGATTCTAGGGAAAAAATGTAATATTTAGAATTTTTCCACACTAAATTTTAATTTTCATTTACCTTTTGACAGATGGCATTGTGAAAGTATGCATATACATATATATATATCTCTATAGAATCATATATATGTATTCATAAGTATTATTTTTTTTAAAAAGCTGCAATTTTAAGCTCTGAGTTCTGAAAGGAATAAAATCTCACATTCAATGAATAGTGCTATAATTCACAGCACAGGAAAGACATCATCCTCTTAGAGTGAGTCACCAAAATGGTGGCCACCAAAATGATTAGGGGATGGAGCACCTCTCCCATAGGAAAAGATTGAGGGTATTTGGCTTTTTCAGCCTAGAAAAGAGAAGACTTTGGGATGACTTAATTGCTGCCTTCCAGTACCTGAAGAAGCCTTTGAGAAAGATGATGAGGGACTCTTTATATGGTCATGTAGTGATAGGACAAGTGAGAATGGTTTTAAAGTAAAAGATACGTTCTTTCATCCTTCTAAGTCCATTTCAGTTACTGCACCTTTTTCCAGTCCATAAAGTAATAGCATTAGTATTCTGGTTTAATACAGTAATAAAATATCTCTAGCTGGAAAAGGACTCTTATGGCTCCTAAAACAAAAATAAACCATGTGATTAAGTGCATGATCAGATGCTCCTTGAACTATTACCACTTTCCTGGGAAGCCTGTTGGAGCGACTTACCACCCTTCTGCTGAAGAACCTTTTTTTAATATCCAATCTGAACTTCCCCTGACTTCATTCCATTTCCTTGGGTCCTGTCACTGGTCACCAGACAGATGAGATCACCACCTCCCCCTCTACTGCTCCCCTTGAGAAAGCTGTAGACTGTGATGAGGTCATCCCTCAGCCTTCTTTTCTGTAGGATGAACAAGCCCAGTGACCTCAGCTGCTCTCCTTGTCCATTTTTCCTTCAAAACCTTTCACCAACTTGGATGTCCTCCTCTGGACATGCTCCAACAGTGTGGTGTCCTTATATTGTGGCTCTCAAAACTGCACACAATACTCAAGGTGAGGCTGTACCAGCACAGAGCAGAGAGAGGCAATCACTCCTTGATGGATTGGTGATGTTGTGCCTGGTCCTTCCCAGGGCATGGTTGGCCCTTTGCTGCCAGGGCACTGCTAACACTCATTCAACTTGCCAGCAACGCAAACCCCCATATCAATATCATCAATCAAGGTTAATATTAAAAGCTTATCTAAATTGCCTTGCTGCTTCTGATAGCAGGAATTTTTGCTGTTGTTGTTCTTTCCCAACCACATTACTTGAATGAATTGTTTTTAAACTCACGGACAATGGGTTGTGTTAAACAACTCTTTTAGATGCAATGTTTTTTTATGGGAAGTTCATCAAACCTTACAGATATCTGGGAATAACATAGGGGTGCTGTACTGCTTTTACTCTGTGTTTTTTACCCACTTTTCTTCTTTCACTCCCTTCTTCTAGACTTTCCTTCTTTCTCTGCCTGGTTCTCCTTTCTTTTCTGCCTGGATCTTTATTCTTTCATCTTGCCTTCCAGCTAAACTTTCTCCATTAATTTTTCCTCATTTTACTAATACTATTTTTTTAACTTTGCCTGTCTACACTAGAACTCAAAATTGCTTGAAAAAGTTGTTACCACCCAGGGCACTGAAACAGACAATGCTAATTGCCTTTTGTTGAAGGAGTTTTATTAAATTTATCTTCATTTTTGTCATTCAAATACTAGTAAAAAGATTTGGGTAACCTTACTAAAGTATTTCTTTGTTTCATATGTTATTGGTAATTTTCCAATAGTTCTGTACTACCTTTTCTGCCATGGTAGGAGTTCCCCATGATCCTTTTCTTGAGTATTGGAAAGAAAAAAAAAAAAAACTTTTCTTTTTTTTTTATATTAAGAGAAAACAGTAAACAAAAACTTGTATTTCTCATTATGCACTCAACTATATGTGACTATATTATAACAACAACAAAAGTAGATTTCTTGGCTTCTCAACAAGTGCAATGGAAGTCAGAAATATAAGCTGAGGATGTAACTCCCCTTCTACATCTTCTTTGCATTTTCTGATTCTATTGAATTTTCTGTGTTATTGAATCCAGTCTCTGTTATATGGGAGTGTTTTAATTGGATAGGGGCAAGTGTATTTTAGCCTTATATCACATTTGTTCTTTTTTTTTTTTGTTTCCCTTCAGCATAGAGTTCCTATCTTGTTTTGTGCAGCATTAATATTCAAAATGTCTTAAAATACCATCTGAGTTTAGAGATGCTCTAATATTTATGCAGTCTTAGATGAAAGTTTTAATGAACTCTCCAGCACAAATATTAAGGTCCATCTATCATTTGCAGTCACTTTAGCTCTTTTCTTCCCAGGATTTTTGATGTGTCTTCAGCAGCTGTAGAATACAGCATTTCTAGCGCAGTTATCTAAAACCAGTGCAATTAATGTAAATTGCTTTCACTCAAAACAACCAAATCAGTGACGGATAACCCATATTCTTAATTTTATGTTGACCCATGTGATTATTGCTTGATTAAAAATTTTCGTTTACTCTGATCATGCCACTATAGTTCTGAACAATATTTGCTTCCCAAATGCACAACAGGAGTACATGGAAAATGAAAGCAGAGATGAATGATGTGGGAGAAATATAGAAACATAAAAAAAAAAAAACTGAATTAGAGAGGCCCAAAGATCATGTACAGATGAAGACAGCAAGGGATTTGATAGTAAAGAAGGGTTTCTGTAAGTACTTTGGAAGCAAATGTAAAACTTTTGAAAGATTTTGTGCACTGCTCAAAAAAGCTTTATTTGTCTCAGTCTTTTTTTTTTTTTTTAAATATATATTATGGTGTGTTTCGAGGACAAGTTTAAGGTGTAACACTGAAGGAAGCTCTGCAATGTTACTCAAGGGCCACTCTCTCCTATCTGTAATGGATCATGATAATTGCAGGAAGTTTCTAAAGACTGGAAAAGTCAATTTCCATGTAAATCCCTAAGAAGAAGGACGTAGGTACCTACAGACTTATTTGCCTCACCAAGATCATGGAGCAAATTTGCCTGGATGACACATCCTGCATCACTACAAACAATGATGATAAAAACTGGAACAGGCCAACAAGAGAGGAATGTCCACAAGAGATGATATTTAAAAATTAACTGTGTATGGCCTTAATGGTCTAACCTTGCAGTCGACCCTGCTTTGAGCAGGGCAATTTGAATCTGTAATTTCTAGGATTGTAATGACTACAGTAAAATAAGCAACTCACTGTGCTTGTCCAGACACACCTGTCTAAACAAACATAGAATAAACACTATCAAAACTTTTGCAGTTATTTGAGATTTGGAATTTTGACTGCAGACCACAGAGAAGTAGAAAATTACATGTAAAGGTGTCCAAAGGTTTATTAGAAAATTTAAATAGGATTATGGGTATTATTTCATGGTTAGTCTTCTTATTAGGGCATGTTTTCAGCTCAGGAAGGATTTATATATACTGTAGAATTGAAATGACAAATGTGAAATTAAATTTACTACTAAAAGGTATGCATCCAAACATGAACAGCTCTATTAAAAATAATAGGGGAAATTAAATAAACTAATTTTAAAATCCCCATGATTTAACTATATTAATGAAGATTCTGTCTGGTTTTACTTCTTAGCATTTGGAAAATAACTTTGGCTCTGCAGTCTTGTATATTGCAAGTTTTTGGGTTTTTTTTCTTTTACTTACTGTTATAGGAGTTGGAATATAGACTGTCCAGCTTCTTAGTTTAACAGAAGTGAATATGTGTCCATATTCACTCAGGGCAAAAGGAACTTTGTAAGGTCCAAGTTGCCAAGATGCCCCTAGAGTACTCCTCTGCACCAGGAAGTTAATTTATGAGTTCAGAAATGAACTGGCTGTTTTTCTCACTTCCTGCTTCGGAGCCATAATCCTGCTCTGAATTTAGAGAAATCAGGACACAAGCAGGGAATAGATTACCCTTGGTTGGCAGCCTTATGCAGAGTTCAGATGCAAAAATACTTGCTCACCTGGAAATTCTGAATTATTCTCTGTATTTTAATCTAAACTCTAGGATCATATTTTTATTTTCATGCATTAAATGAAAACCTATTTCTGAGACCAAAATCTCAATGAAGAATAACTATTATAAGTTTAATTTTTGTCCAAAACCAATCGGTTTTATCCAAAACCAAAACCAATTATTTATGAAACCATAGTTTCATAAATACCAGCTGCTTTAATATCAGACAATCTTACAGAATTTTAGAAATTAAAATGTACTATAATTTTTATCCCAATAATTAAAAGTAAATAAGAAATGTTTAGGTCATTGAATGGCATAGGTCATAGGAAGAAAGTATTCTGTATTCTACTATAAGTGTCTGAGAGACTCTGTACAACAGACTTATCACAGGATCAGGATCTTAAGCTAGAAATTATGCTGTTCAGTGCAGCTATACAGCACCCCATTTCAGAAATTCACATTCTCTTCACATAAGAATAACATCACAGCAGGGAGAATTGTTAGACACACTCACCATCAGTTTTCTAGTTGAGTGCTACTTGAACTTTTAAAATCTGTACAAAAAACCCTTACCTTCAAAGCCCCAACCTTCAAACCCACCTTTTCCAGCCACTTACACTTGTGTTTAAAGAAAGAGGAAAGAATCATAAGGGCCAACAGGAAACACTGTTCTAAGAAATACACATACCCAAAACTACATTAACTTTTTTAATTTCTATGTCTTATGCCTACATCCTACCTGTGTGCAGGTATCTTGCGATCCCCAGCAATCAGGATAACATCACAGAGCTGCTGCTGCTTCAAGTAGCTCTCCATTTTCCTGAAGGTTTGCTCTGCGTGGTGAACAGCCTGGTAGAATTCCTCGGAGCTACACGAATCCATGTCACAGTGGGGTGGCAAGGGGTGGCTGGCTCCTGACAGTCTGTAAAGAACAAGAGAAACTCCAGGTTGGTAAGATGTGACCAAGTGTTGACTCCATCACAGCTTCTAGAATCTGATACATGTAAATCAATGCAACCTTTCCCCGTTCTCATCACTGTAAGTACAAGATAGAAAAACCTTACTGCATTGGGAGACAAATGGAGAAAGTAATCCTATCTTTCACTGATTCTAAGCACATACTCTAGTTTACTTTCTCAAAATCACATTCATTTTGCACCCCTTGGGAAAGAAAAATAAAACTCTAATTGACTTAATCTGTAATGCATTCTGATTATTTTCACAATGAAAAATTACACACCTACTTATTATCCAAAATACTTATTAATAAAAACTGAATTTAGCCAGCAAAGATAATTATGTCTATATTTAAAAGGGGAAAAAATAAACAGGACAAAAATGTTTTGTTCTGTTTTGCATTATATAGCCATCTATTACTAGTTTGAAGTTACTCAGTTAAGTGTTGCAGTGGAAAATCAAAGTGTCAGGAAGCACTAGTCCTTGAGGAAAACAGGAAACTATGTTAGAATTTTTAAACAGTTCTCAACACAGAAGATACCCTCTTCTTTTACAAATATGTAATGAGATGGATTCAAATGAAAGCCTTAAGATTATATATATAACTTGTAGTGCTGAAAATGAAATATTTCACAAATGAAGCTAATTTTTTTCTTAAATAAATATATACAAAAGAGTTTACATAATCAATAGAAGAGCAATAGACAACATATCATAGTCCAGCATATGAAACAGTATTATAAATCAATTCAAACAAATCTCATTTTATATATTCTATTGGAATATAAATATTAAGGAGCATATAAGACATAAGAAATGTTTTGTTGGGTTTTTTTTTTGTGTTTTTTTTTGTTTGTTTTTTGTTTGTTTTTTATTTATTTACAGTAATAATACAACAGTTTCCTTACTCCAGGTTTGAATTCAGTAGGTATTACATTCAAAAAATTACATCAAAAGATGTGTAAGAAAATGCAGTCAACACTCCTGGTGGTGGAAAAAACCAATGAAAAGTACATAAACATAATAATTCTTGAAAATCAGAATGAAATGCAGTTATAAAATAAAAATAATAAAAACCCCCCAAATCCTTGAGACATGCTAGTCCAGTGATTTTCTTTTGAATTATGTTTTGTACAAAAGCATTCCACATAGTCTCCTACAGACACTGTCCAGGGCTCAGCAGGTTTAAGGAAGAAGGGCTGGTCCATTTTCTGTCACAGGAATCACTAGGCTTCACAGCACTCCTTTAATGTAGCTGGAATCCTGCATGATTGAAGGTGACATGCAGATAATTTCACAGGTAGCCAACACAGGTACTTCTGTATCTCACTCCCCTCACCACCTATTCTGTGCCATGTACAGGTCTTAACAGAATGAGTTATTATTTAAAATTAAGTAACTTCATTTTACTTAAACTTCATTTAAAATAAGTAAATTCACTTTTGTAACATTAAGTTGGACAGTGAAAAATTATCAGTTGGTTTAAATTAATTGATATTGTTATTTTTTTGCTTCAAAGGTTTTAATGTGCATGAGACTGTCTATAGGAAACTGAACTGGCAAAATGTTATTAAATGTGATTCCCCAACAGAAGTAGTTAAAAAATGGTGATTTAGAAAGAAACATTTGCTTAATTCTGTTACAGGTAATATTGTTATATTGTCAAGTACTTAATGCCAGATATTTCCTCCAGGATAAAACAAACACATGCATTCTGTGAGTGACATAATTTGCTTATTTGTTCTGGATCAACCATGTTGATCACAAATCCAAGTTTATTTTCACATCTTCGGTTGATCAACAGATGCTTTCCCACAAAACTCTATTGACAGAGCTAAGCTCACTAGAATGGGCAGAGGGCAGATATTTCAGTTCTTCTTTTTTTTATTTTCCATTTTACATTTGTAGCCATACACAGATTTCTTTAGTTTTATTGCCGGAGAATTAGAATGTCAAGTAATTTACAAGAAATAAAGTAATGCCTAATAAATGAGGTTGATATGTTTAAACAGACATGTTTCTTCCTCTCCTCTGAGAAATTTAGAACTGACAACAGCAGGTCTGAGAAAGGAAAGTAACAGGAATGAGCAGATTTTAATGGGTTCATACTGTTTGTTAGTTCAGAAGGTAGGTTTAAGTCAGCTTAAATTTTAACAGATAGGATATTAGTCCTGAATCTTTTTTGGCTATTCAAAATGCTGTCTTTTCCAGGTCAGAAAAAGAGAACTATCCTGACTGAATTTATGCTGGTCCTGTGAAGTAAGATTGCACTGTAATAAGCTTAGTCTATTTTGTTCTTGAATTGCTAGGCAGTGTTTGCCACAAATTTTGCTGTTTCCTGCTAGCCATTTATAAGCAACACTTTCTACCCACTAACTCAGTGTATCTGTCACTTAGCAAGTCAATAAATGACTGCTCAAAAGCAAGCAACCAACAACCAAAGCATATTTTAAATATTATCATGAAAAATAGCAAGCAATAAGCTTGGTAGAAGACAATAAGTTAATCTTTTATTTATTTTCTAAGAAAGCCCAGATAAAAAGTCTGCTACTCCTATTCAGGAGCTATCTCTGTTTCATTACAAATGCTCTGTGTGCATAATCAATGCTTTAAATTCAGATAGCAACTTGTTAAAGTCGGAATTAGTTAAAGCAAATACCATTTATTACCAATTACCAGTTTGTGAAAGGCATACCTAGTTACTCAGAGCCAAATAGCAATAAGAAAATCACATTTTCTCTTTGCATATATTGCTCTTGTTTAGGTGCAAGCAAATCAAACCACAAATGGAGTGAGAGGCTTTGTGATTGCTTTCAGCTGCAACTCAAACACAATTTTGACTGAAAATTTCCTAAGTCTTTCAAAACCCTTTTTAGCGTTTGTGTACCTCAAAAGCCTGTAATCAGTGAACTGGACAGACTCCAGGTGGACTTTTTCAATAATCTTCCTCAGCTGGTAAGTGCAAAGCCTAAACTCAGTGTGGAAATTTCAAACATTTGGGAGTTGTACAGCCTAAAACACTTTAAATGACTTAGTTAATAGCACAGAAATAAGGAAATCAAACCTTTCCCAAGATTATAGCAATGCTACTGAAGGGTGACTGCAGCATGAGAATGCTAAAAGGTTCACAAAAATTATCAACATTGCAAATAACCAATAATCTTAAAAGGTTTTTTTTTTTATGAAATGGCAAAGCAGAGTGCATATTGCATAATAATTAAAAAAAATAAAAAACAAAAAAGGAAAAAATACACTTTAGCAAATTTGTACAGACTATTTTTAGTGCTAAGAACAGCATCCTGCTCTTAAAAGATAAATTATTAAAGAGCCTGCAGGTGCAGAGAAAAATCCAGTCTTTGAGCCATCTCAGATATTAAAACAATGTAAACAAAAATGAAAAAAAAAATAGAGAATCTAAACCATCCGACTCCAAAATGGTCCTCTTCTACAAGAAAAAACACTGATTTGAAGAACAGAGAAATGAAAACCTTTAAACTAAAGTAATATTGTCAAGGATTTAAAGAGAAAATGCCAGTGAAAAAGGGACTTCACAGACAGATTTAGCAACCAATACCTTTCTTGTTAAGTAATTAGTAAAACCAGTAGTTAAACCATATCCTAAACAAAATAATAACAAGAAGTACTTTGAAATAGAGAATTTACATGACTTGAAATTATACCACATTCCTCTGCATAAACAAAGACTTAGATTTATAAATGCTTCCCTTCTGGAAATTATATTCATAGAGGTGCAGAAAACAACAGATTCATATCGCTGTGTATAACAGAAAACTTTACTGAGTACTTATGTATTTTAAATACTCTATTTGAATACTTTTTTCTTCATTCCACTGAAGGCCCTTACCCCAAATAAAGAACTCTTTAACCAGAAAATGTCATATAATTTCATCAACACTGGAATATTAAATCCTGTTGTATTTAACATTTTTTTCCATTTTCACTTATGCAGGATTGATTGTGCAAACTCATCCAGAACCTGTTCAGTTTAATTTAGTGTATATTATTGGGTACATATCCAAAATATATAGTCAAGAAACAAAATATATCCAGTTCTTCAATGAAAGAAACATTGCTTTGCTATTTATAACTTGCAAAACCAGAAGAAGTATTCCATATGTAAGAGTAAAAAAAAAACTTCACACAATTCTTTCTCTAAAAATTACTTATTGAATGCTTAAAAATCAATAGCCTGTGGAATTGCACCATCTAAGATGGACTGTCAGAAGGCCTGGCTCTCATTAGTGATTACTTGCAAAAAGGCAAGAGGGGGTTTTATAAAGACTTTAAGATTTCTTACTGCAACAGCAAGGCTAAAGTTCCGTTTGTGAACAAAAGCTATGCTTTTCATTCTGCTGCCAGCAGCAATCATATCTGCAACTACAGGCTCTGCCCAGAGTTTCAGCAAGCAGAAGTGCCAGGTAAAAAAATAATCAGAATATCAAATAGGACTTTTTAATTTTACCAGATTCACTCAGAGATGTATTGGTGCCGTCTCAGAGATCCCTTTTCTACAAAAAAAAAAAAAAAAAAAAAAATCCAGTGCATATTATAAACTCGTTCTATAGATAAACCTCCATGATGTATACTTTACAATGGTGTCTCCTTCTAAAGGCAATTTGTGAATCAAGATACTTGTAACTCATTCATTGAACACCATAAGGCAAAATACAGTCATAGGAGATCTGTGTGCCCAGCAAAAGTACAGCTGAATCCCCTATTGTGTATTTCTGTGCATCTTAAGAGTATTACCAGATACAAGAAACAAAATATTAGCTATCAGTTTATTGTGTGATCCTGGACGAATTGTTTGAGGAGCTCTTCAGAAGCATGGAGTGGACAATGAGAAGGGTCTACTGTACCACACCAAACTGCTTCTATGGAGAAGAAATACTTCCCTAGTTTGGGAGCTGTACTGGGTTTTGTTAGTGTGGGTGAGGGTGGGGTAGAGGGATGGCTTCTGTGAGAAGCTGCTAGAATTTCTTCCATGCCCAGCAAAGCCAATTCCAGGCAACTTTAAGATGGATGTGCTGCTGGCCAAGGCTGGGCAAATCAGAAACAGTAGTAACACCTGCAGTCAGTGGAGAAGATGGGGGAGAATGTGCTCCAGGCTCTGGAGCTGAGTCCCCTGCAGCCTGAGGTGCAGACCATGACGAGGCAGCTGCGCCCCTGCAGCCCAAGGAGGATCACAGGGATGCAGAGATCCACCTGTTGCCCATGGAGGAGCCCCACACCACAGCAAGTGGATGCCTGAGAGGAGGCTGTGAACTTGTGGGAACCCTGTGGCATTGCCAGGGACCTGCACGCCTGTGGACAGATGAGCCCATGCTGGAGAAGATCTTCCTTCATAGGATTTGTGACCTTCTGGGGGACCAACGCTGGAGCAGCCTATGCCACAAGGACTGCAGCCTGTGGGATAGGGACCTGCTTGCAGCAACTCTTGAAGAACCGCTGCCTGTGGGATGGACTTATGGTGGTGAATTTCATGGAGAAATGTCTCCAGGGAAAGGGAAAATCAGTTCAAAACACTCTAAGTCAGATTTTTTCTTATCTGTGATCCTTCATCAGATAATGACCTAACCTAAGCTACAAGCATTGACCTTTCTATTGCCAGTGGTGATAAACCAACACATAAAATTCCATAGCCTCCTGAAATACTGGGTTTTTTTTAGATTTCAGTTATTTTTAAAATGTCTTATTTTTGCCTTTTTTTTTTGTGTCCTCTCCATCTGCCAGTTGCTGCCTGGAGAAAGAGACCAACCCCCACCTGGCTACAACCACCTTTCAGGAAGTTGTAGAGAGGGATAATGTCACACTCGTGACCTGATCCAGCGTGGGTCCCTTCCATAGGGTGCAGTCCTTTGAGAACTTTCAGCATAGGACCCCTAGGGTCACAAGTCCCATCAGGAAATCTGCTCCAGTGTGGGTGCCTCTCTCCATGAGTCCACAGGTCCTGCCAGGAGCCTTGCTCCAGCAGGCATCCCACAGAGTCAGTCTCCTTCAGGCATCCACCTGCTCTGGCCTGAGGTCCTCCATCAGCAGCAGGTGTATCTCTGCTGCATCATGAACCTCCATGGACTGCACCACAGGCTTCGGGGGAATCTCAACTCCAGTGCCTGGAGCACATCCTCCCACGCCTGCACTGACCTTGGCATCTCCAGGGCTGTTTCTCTCACATGTTCTCACTTTTTATTTTTTCCCTGAAAATCCAAAATCTCTAAATCACGACTAAAAGGTGATTAATACAAATAAAAACTAAACTAAAAGGTTGGTTGTTTTTTTTTTTCCTGACTGACAGCATAGTTGCCTGATAGGATTTAAGACACTGAATATTTTGTTCTGTTTTCTTCTGTTCTGCACAATATCCACCAATCAAAGGAATATTTTATTTTTTTAATACTTTTTCAAATCTACTCATTGCTTCTTACAGTGTCTTTAAAATGTAACTAAGATCTCATAGTGTTTCTCTCACCATGAAAAAATACAACAATTTACTGTAGTGTAGCACAGCAGAAAATTCATACCTAAAATCATTCTCACCCTTTCTGAAACTCATTTCAACACAAAGATGATAATTTTATAAACTCTATTTCAAGTTCCAAGCACTTCCTAAAGTCCAGAGAAAGCTGTTGAAGAAAAGCTGATTTTTTAAGGTTCATCATACTGGTTGTGCCAGGCACCTAACAGCTACGGTAATAATGGTACCACTAGAAACCTCTGTCACAAGTTAGCAGCCATCACACTTCCTTGACAAATCACACCTTCTGCCCTTCACCTCATATCTTCAACCTATTCTGCCTGTAAATAATCTTGCTATCCAACAGAAAAAGATGCTGGTTGAACTGCTCTCTCCCACACACAGCTAATGCTGTATCCACTTCTTTTTCAGCTTTGCATGCCCAAATAGAGGGAGAAGTTTGTTCCAGCTGTTCCTGGAAAACCGATGATTAACTTGAACAGAGTTGTCTTAGCTACCCACAGTCACATTTTAATGACTGGGACACATACTGATATATTTTACACCTTCACATTGCTGACAGAATTTTCTATTATATTGGATCTTGCTGTAGGAATTTATTTTTTGAATCATGGAGAATACAGGAAACAAAGAGCCTACAAGTATAAAGTCCTCCAAACAGATACTAGGTGCATATAAACCTACACTATTGAAAATTTACAGGTCTGTACTACTAATGGGAACATTTCCTTTCCAATTTATGTATTCTGAGAGGGAAAATGAAAGATAGCCCAGACAGAAATGGTGCCATTACTGAGAAAATATCCATTTTATATAATCCTTCCAGTTGAAAAAGTTTTCAGCAACTGTTTGCTCGTGCTATGCAAAATTCCCCAGAGCATGCTTTTAGTAAAATGCAAGTTTAGTAAAAAGGCAAGTTGCTTCCTGAAAGGAGGCAAATTGTTCTTTCTGAAAACACAATACAGAACAAACTACACAGGAAACCACAATTTTTAAATACATACGCTATTGGAGTACAATCAAGAAGCCCAACCACCTTTTCTTATGTTGCTGACAGTAATATTTCTCTATTTCTAGGTCATGACTCAAGTGAGCCTGCCTCATCAGAGTACCACCCAGCTGCTCTGCTTTCCTTCCCTCTTTCCTTTTACTATCATAGCAGTAGACAAAATTCCTGCTGAAAGGAAACAACTTTGCTTTAGACCAGGAATAAGCTTCTTTTAGAAGTAAGGTTTCTACCTTTATACAGGCATTCTTTCTCCACTCTTCCCTAATCCCATCAAAACCATTGCCCTCATTCACCATATTCAGTTAATGAAGATTTTGACTCTGAGTTGAAATAATAAATAAATAAAACTGCATGACTGCAAAAATGAAATCCCTTATATTTGTGAGACCGTTTGCTTCTCATTAAAAAAAAAAAAAACAAAAAAAAACAAAAAAAAAAAAAAAAAACAAAAAAAAACCAAAAAAAAAACAACCAAAAGTTGATCTTTGATTTATTGTCTTCCAAGCCTCTTATGCTTATATAGCAAATAAATATATAAAACAGGAAAGTGTTCTGCATCCATCACAGGCATCAAGTAGCCACAATGCATTTTTGGTCCATTCATATTTTAATTACCCAGTTGTTAATACAATGGGGATACACCAGTTCCATCATGAAGACAGACTGACACCATAAGACTTTTTTAACACTCTGGTTAAATATTTTCTAGCATTTTATGATCCCCCATTTCTACCCACTGAAAGTAAAATGAAAAGAATTATTAGGACTCAGAAATTCACAACTTAATTTAACCTAACCTCAAATTCCCTACAGAAGTGGAAGTCCTCCCAGTGGGAATTATCATCTGGGA
Organism: Pyrgilauda ruficollis; assembly: GCF_017590135.1. Taxonomy (NCBI): domain Eukaryota; kingdom Metazoa; phylum Chordata; class Aves; order Passeriformes; family Passeridae; genus Pyrgilauda; species Pyrgilauda ruficollis. The sequence continues at coordinate 411,792 of NW_024518984.1, forward strand.
AGTCTGAGACAAAGGGTAAAGACTTGTACAGGAGGTTAATATTACTGCCCTGAGCAGTTAAATGCCTGACAAGCAGAGGAAGAAAACTAAGCAGTTGGTGCCACAGTGAAAATGAGAAAAATTCCTTTTCCTTTCTTAATAGCTCAATAAATTAATGGAAATGTATTGTGTACCACTGTGCACTATCAGCTGAGCAGTGCTAGCAAAAACACAGGCTTCACACTCTCACAAAGTACAGACTCAGTTTCCTTGATGCCCAGTTGTTAATACATCCTATTCCAGATGACAAACTGCACTGAGCCTTTGTGGTTTACCTAAGTGGTCAAACATAACTCAACAAAGTAGTTATTCTATATCATTTAAGTATCACCACCCAGCATTTATGCATATACTTACAAACATTTAAAGATTGCACATTCAGAAACTGATGAAGCCAACACTATGCACAGGAGAGTTTTCTACTATGCTATGGAGGAAAACTCCCATATCTTTCAGGCATCTCTGGCTATAATTCCATTAGCATCTGCTATCAGTAGTGTGTAATTCTCCAAGAACTGCCACTTTAAAACTTCATAAAATCAGTGCCAGTGCCATTGACATAGAAGCTCTCTTCTATTCCATGCTACTCAGAATAATCCAACTTCAGATTATAAATGAGCAGTGCTGGATTTACTAGTGAAACACCTAAAACAGAGTTGCTTTTGGTTCCTTCTGCAACAGTGCCCTATTTTCTGAATGGATGGCCTGCATTATGCCTAAGAGAGATGCTTGTGTCATGTGTTAACTATCTAGTCATGATGAAAGGCCATATCAATAAGGATAAACTAAGTAAATTAGCTGACACAGTTACTCATTCAGAGAGGGCACAAATACATACAAGCATGCAGATCTCTTTTTTATTAGGAGACATTTTCTTCCAAAATTTAATTTGTGACATAGGGACTTTATATAAACAGAAGTTATATATGTGAGTGATGGCAATGACATTCAAGAAAGGATAAACAAGTATTTTATGAATATTGAGCTTAGGATACATTTCAATAAAATTTCATTGTGCTACTATATTATGTGCTGATATTCCAGAGCATAGGTAGCATGTCAGAGCTTAAAACACATTATGACATCACACATGATGGAAATCACGTCAAAGACCACTGGAGGCTGAATCTTTAAAATTCCCAGATTAAAATTCTAGTTCAGTTAAGTACTGCACTCGGTGAGGTGGGAGATCACAACACACATGCGTGCACACTCTGCCCTTCAGTAAACTTTGTGAATGATTCAGCCCATGTCCTGTTGCAAGACAAGCTTTTATAGAGCTTGCAGCATTCAGTGGAAAGCAGCATGCAATCTCTTCCTGCTATTTGTTACAGATCCATCAAGTGTCATATATCTTTTGGTGACTCACAAATTTCACAGCACCAGTAAATCAGTGAGAAAGATATGTCTGAAATATAGAAATAAATTGTAGGTGATTTTGCCCTGCTGTTTTGAAGTGTCAGTACATTTTTTTGCTAATCCTGAAAACAGCAATTAAAATTGACAATTTGGTGAATCCTGTCTAGGACGAATTTGATGGTTTCAGTTTCTACATTGCAGGATCACTACAACACTGTGAATTTAAATCGCAAACAATTAAATTCTACATATTTCATAATAGCTACCACTCATTAACCCAGCACAAACCCAAGTTGTGTTCTTCACCCTATGATCAATATGAAAAAGGTCTAATGAATTTTTCATATGCATGCATGGTAGCACAAACACCTAACCATTAATACTGGTTTTGTCTACCACAGTATTTATAAAATTACAATCTAAAGAGGCCGAAATCAGGCAATAAGAGTGATATGCTAGACTGAACCAAATAAAAAGGTAAGTACACATACATCCACATTAAATACTGCCCTTAATTTGCAAACTTGTAGGCATGAAACCTCCAAGTCAAAGCCTCAATATTATATACAGTTACAGACAGCTATAGAGCAGCCAGTGGCATAATTAATGATTACCTCACATAACTGAAAAAAAAAACAAACCTCCAGTGTTATTTTTTTCCACATTACTAATTGTGGTTTATTTTTTTTTTTAAATTCCAAAGTGTGACACAAACATAAAAACAAAACTTAGAATTCTGATTTAAAAACAAAACATAGAATTCTGATTTTTTTTTCCATTAAAGCAAAGGTATTTCTTTGTACCCCTCTGCCTTTTGCTTAATTTTTCTTGAAGGATGAAGTTGCTGAAATACTTTTACTTTCTCCTTCACAGATCGGTCTGTAAAACCCAAAGTAAGACCTTTCCCTAGACAAGGAATCAAGAGCAGATCATTATGCTCTGACCACAGAATTAATTGCAAATAGCATAAAGAAGCCAGACCTAAGTGATCAGGAATTTTGCATTTTTTTTCTCCTATTTTTAGAAAGATACAGATATGAGACAGTCCTGCCTGCTAGTCTGACACAGATGGAGGTACTTCCAGCCATACACATGAGAAAAAAGCAAGACATAAAGAAAGGTATATATTTTCTTTTTTTTTTTCACCTGCCCTAAATTAGCTAGTTTATGAGGACTCTAAGTGTGATGGCTTTTATGGATCTCCATTTTGTGGCACTTAGCCTTTTGCATTAAACATTTAAGGAACCCAAGAATCTTTTTTCATAACAGTACTCATCCTTAGATCTTTCAGTACTCAACATTGCAGCAACAGTCTCCTTTGTAAGTTGAGCTCCAGTGATGACAAAAGGAATGCCTAGATTTCGGAATAACTACAATTCTACCTACATTCTATACAATGCCACACTGGTGTAAGTGAAAAGGAGTGTCCAGGAGTATTTTGTAACAACACTGATTGCTGTGTATGGCTCCCATTTTGTGCTTAGGCTATTACATCACAACAATTGTTCTGAGGCCATTCTCTTTCTTTTTCTTTCCCACTTTATACTTAGATAGAGAACAAGAGAAACAAACTGCAGGTCATATACATAGAGATAAAATCCATTCACATCTGTTGTGAATCTTCTGTCACATCTGTCTCAGGACAGCTTTAAAGCATGATAGATAGCAATGATTATTTGGCTATGTTTTTCCTTTAATCCATATGGAATATTCATGAATTTAAGTGTTTTAAAAATACTGACTTGTATTACAAAATATGTAATCCCCTAATTTCTCAGGTCTACAGAATTCTTAGCATTCACTCCCAACTAGCTTTAGTGAACCCCACACCATTTCAAAATTAGGAATTAGTGACTAAAATAAGATTTATTTTAAACAGGCTCATTATAAACCAAGCTAATTTGTACTGTGACTGTTTGCATCTCAAAAAGTGCCTGCCTAGTCAAGTCTCAAGACTACTTGTTTTTTTCTTGCATGTACTCACTTTCGCTTTCTGAATATGTGCTTTCAAATGTCAAGCTAATTTCAATGCACATGGACTAATTTGCAGAGCCTTCCATTCCCTGACTATCTGAATCAAACTTTGTCTATGTAGAATAGAGTAGCTGTGAATTATGGTACTATTCAAATAGTACTTAAGACCTGTGACTGATAGGTTTTTTAATACTTATATCTTTAGCTTTGGGATAAAATAAAATTCTAGCTCAAGTATACTTGAAAAGACAAAAATTAAAGTTCATACCATTCATTAAGAAAATAATTAAAAATATTACATCTTTAAGAACTCCTGCTGCCTTTATAAAGCTATCAAACAGCATCAAGATATGAGTGACAAAGTCAAATTTGGAATAATTTCTGAAACTTCTGAGATAATTCTTTAATAACTCAAATGGTTTTATTATGGGATTTTCATTCAACATAATTAATGTGATATCCATCAGATCCAATATCTCTGGAAACACACTTAAAAATTACCACTAATTGTAGAATATGACTTTAGTTCTATAGTCATACAACTTATTAAAAAAATAGTATCTGAAACTGTGCAAAAATATCTTAGAATTATAACTCATGAATATTCTCTTCATCACAGTACTAAGTATTAAAATACATTGCATTGATAATACTCTTATAAAACTATTATAATGTTATAAATATTAAAATATTACAAAATGTAACAGTACATTTGAATATTATAACTTATTAGTCTTTCTTGAGCAATCTAATATTCAGAAATGAGAAGATTAATATAAAAACAGAGAACAGAAAGTACTTCTAATCAACCTACTTTAAAAATGTCTGTAACACTGCTTATGTCTGTACCCAAGATTTGAAAGAAAGATAGATTTTCACTGATTTGTCATTCTTTGGATGAAATCCAAACATAATAGGACACATCTGAGTGTCTTTAAAATAAATATATAAATAAATGCAAACTTTTTTTTTTAATACTAGAAAGGATCTAGACATTACCCAAATTCAGTAATAATTGACATTTTAAAGCCTATTTAGATAAAAGTAATAGTACTTAGACAAAAAAAGCTCTAAGAAGATATTTAGTGATGTTCCTTCATACGACTCAGAAGATATAGAAAGTCCTGCCTACTGCAAAGAGCATGCTTCTTATGCCTCAGACTTGAGCAAGCTACTACCAATATCCCTCTGGGATTAAACAACCAAAGATCATGAAGAATGTAACCAAGTGGGTACCACAGTCTTTTAGATTCGTACTTAAAATGTTGGGTTTTTTCACTGCATAAATTCAAATAGAAATTATGTGCATATATATATATATTCACAGTCTTCACCTGCGCTTTCTAGTAACTTTCAACATTTTAAATTAAATGAAATCAAAACAAATTAAAAAAATTAAAACAAATCAAAATATCCAAAAAGTGAAAAGCTGTTGTTGCACAAATGTATATAGATTAAAAAAAAATTGCTTTTTCAACAAATCAAATCCAGTAATATATAGAACAACAATATAGAGGCTCAACTAACATTCTTCTTTAACCACTTTAAATCCAGTCAAGCTACAGACATACTAGAATAATAATAGTGAATTTATTACAATTAATTCACATTGGTGCAACAAAACTAGTCTTATTTAATGTCTGACCTCACCATGTTTCACATAGAACCCAAATGAATATGCTAGCATAGGGTATCTCTGAGAAACCTTTTTGTCTGTAAGGTTATTGGGACTGTTCACTTCTGTCCTCAAATTTGAATAGCTCTAGGGCAATATCATGTCAGCAAAAAGGACATGGTGGGTTTATCTCCTTAGGGTTTGTTGCTGTGTGCCAAAATTCTTGCTACCAGAGTATTCCTCCATATCAGAAGTCTGAGGGGGAGGGAACAAATCAATTAACAGGAAATCCTGCCCTTACTTAAAAAAAATTAAATACAATTTAAAAAAGAAAATTAAAGAACCAGACCAAAACGCCCAAGTAATTGTAAGTAATTGATTGCATCTGAAACATTTTAAATAGCTCTATGATTTGTACAGACTGCCTAGTCCTCTGCACTGCCCTGCTAGGTTCATTATTTATTCAATTCAACAGCTAATATTCATTAGCTATAGGAAGCATTATCTGCTGCCATATCTATTTATTTGCTTGAGATTATTTTGCTGAAAAGCCATTTCCAGTCATGACTGAATGTTGCCATATTTTTGGCAGCTGTAAGACAAAAGGGAAGGCATTAATGCTGTAATTACTAGCCTACCTCTAAGAATGATCATAGATATGACAATTTTTCACCATTGAAACTGATGCCTTGGATGAGTAGTTTACAAAATGTATAGTTAAACAGCCCTAATTGTGGAATTCACTTCATTTAATTGTCACTTAAAACCCCAACTTGTATGAAAATGTTTTATAAGTGGAACATATCAAACTATCGTACACATTCTTAAGGGCAGAATGTGACAACTTGGCAACATTATAGCTCAGTCTCTTGGCCAGAGAGACTTATAGGCTATGAGAGCTTTGCTGACAGCTTTCTTCCTGTACCTGAGCAACTTGCATTCATAAACTTAGCAGACAAATCAATCCCTGTAAGCATGACCCACGTTTCATTAGGAGCGCTGTAAAAAAAAACACAAAGGTTTCTGCCAATCTTCTTATTCTGAAGCAAGGATAAATTGTCTACCACTTTACACCATGCAATATTTTCTTTTAACAGGAAGCAATGTTAACTATAATTACATTAACAATAATTGCTTGATTATGCATTTTTTCATGGTTTATCAAAAAAGATACTGACAGTTCCAGTTTAAAGCAAAGAAAATTTACTCCACATCAGTAAATTCCCAATTAGACACAGGGCTTTTTTTGGTATTTTTTTTTAGTAGAGAGGACCTTTAACTTCTCACTAATGAAAGACTAAAGCAGCACACTTGTATTTTTTATACATGTTATTGTGGAGTACAATTTCTTTATTTCCAAATTATTTTGACAATCTTAATATTCATTATCATCGCATTTTAATAGCCAGAAACTAAAACAAGTGTTACTATTAAACAGAACAACAAACCAATATATCTTCTCTGTAGACTGTGTGGTCATAATATAACAGTTACTAATAAATGTTTGTTGGATAATTGCAATCATTGCATACCATGTATAATGAAATTAGGCAAAATTGTGTATGAGACTGGCTCTTATTAATGAAATACACCTGCTAATGATTTTGATGCCTGCCAAGACTTGCTGTGATGGAGAATTCAATATAAAATATTGATGTGTGCAAGCCCGCTAATTTTTGGCCTTCTCAGTTCTTGTATTTGGGCATCTGTCAAGGACGTATTATGCTATTGGCAGGCACAGATTTCCAAGATTCATATTTCATTGAAACTTTTCCAGTGTGCTTGACATGATCTTTTTTTCTCACTGTCAAAAAGAGCGATTCATTCATCCTATAATGATATGAAATCTCTCAATCATAACATGAAATTGCGACAGATTGTAAAATACTAGTCATTCTTTTTGGACAGACCTTTCTGATTTAAAACACCACCGCTGACAAGGCATCAGCAGAAGTTATTTCAAAGGTACATGCAGTGCTGGGGGGAAAAAACCCACAAAACAGAACAAATAAACCAACTCTGTGAGTTTTCTTCCAAAACTGTGCTTATTCAAGATTATTCTACTTGTGCATGTATGGAACAATGTTATCCCTAAAACATCACCAGAACACCTAAACACTCAAAAAGCCTAATTTCCAATCATTATGCTTGCAGTTAAATGCTGCCTCTGTAAAAAAATTCTTGAAATGACATTTCCTTATCACTTTTCTTGCTTTCAAAATAGCATGCTCACCTTCCTTAAGCAATTAATGATGACTTTATCATTATGGGTCTAATTTAATGCAAATTTATTAATAAATGACATATGTGCATGGCTAGCACAATTACATAATTTTAAAATTTCATGCACAATATCATTCTATTTACAATAAAAGACAGTAAAAGGTTATTGGTTTGCATTTTATTTATTCTTTTTTCTTCCTTGGCAGTATCTTTTCTGATGATTTAAAACCCAGTTATAATAGAAATTAAGAAAAATCAGTTTATTACATAATTTTGCAAGCATCTCAGATTATAAAAATATTTAGAAAATCATTTAACACATTAGTTTATTTAGTAAGTTGATTATACATGACATAACTCCTAATTCTGTGGAAAACCTCCTGGACAGTTGCTGAAATGCAAAATATGTTTAAACTAACACTGAACTCAAAGGTGTATCCATTCCATGTTCTTGTGTTACAAATCACACATCACAAATATACCTTAATACCAAAATGCTTTCATTTAAGTGCTTATCAATTCCAATACTGTGTTGTTACATTTAGGATACAACTGCAATCTCTGAAAACACTTTGGTTCTAATAGAAATTCTAAATGCTGGAATGCACACTGCTGCGTCACCTTGACCTCACTCCCCACCACACCCTGCTCCCCAGTGGAATGGGGAGGAGGATCTGAAGAAGGTAAAACATGCGCGTTGAGATAAGAACAGTTTATAATTATTATAGTCATAATTCCAAATAATTATTAAAATTAATAATAATAACAATAATAATTATAATAGCAATAATAATAATTATAACATAGTAATTAAAATAAAAGAGAGCATAACAAAACCCAAGAGAAGGAAGTTATGCACAATGCAGCTTCTGGATGTCTCTGGGAACCAAATTCAGACACACCAACTCCTCAGTTTCTGGCACCTGGATATACCATGGTCAAAGGCCACTCTGCTTGCTGGCATAGCCCCCTCATTCTTTCTCTCACACCACAAAAAACCTTGACTTTATTTACCAATTCAAAGTGTTTTAATGTAAGACACATTAAAAAGTTATGGAAAAAATATGTCAACAGCAATTAGTGGAAAAACGACCACAAGAGTGCTTCTCCCTCAGGTAAAAATGCAGTAATCCTCAGGCTAAGCAAGATTTCCTCACATGAGTACCATATAAGGTTCCTCAAGCAGTAGAGGACAAGACATACAAATACAGCATTAACCCTTTTCTTACAGTCCTTCAGTGGTATCTTGAGACACAGAAACTGGAGGGTACATTTTCTTAAAAGAAAAGTAAAAACCTAGCCTTTTACCTTTCATTTTCCACACTCCAGAAAAACTACTGAATGGAGAGAGGGAACAGACCATTCAGGGATCCGATGTGCCAGAACATTTTCTCTTTTGGGTTTTCCTTTGACTTTAATCTATTATGCATTTATATATTTATATATTTTTGTGCATAATACATTTTGTATGTGTGAGTTTTCATATTTATATGTACATATGTGCATGCATGTGTATATGAACAAACATACATCCACACAGACACATTCACCCATGAAGAGTTTTGCCATATCACATTTACCTTTTAGTTTAACAAAACTAAAATAAAATAATCAGTGCAACTTAAAAGGAGTGAAAGCATAATTGTATCAAGTGCTGCTAGCAGTATTAGTGAGCTACACATGTAGGAGGAATTCAACAAGGTCAGTGATCATCTGTGAAGTTTCAAGTGGTTCACTGTGAAGTTCATCTATTTCACATGCTTTTTGCACAATAATTATGACCCTAGCTATCAGAACAGAGCATGGCTTTTTGACTTCCTCTAGCTTGGATAGCTGTAATTAGTTATTATTAACAATGCTTTGAAAGGAAAAAAAAACCCAATAAACTACCAAGGATGCATTGTGACCTGACTGCATTGAAAGCTGCATCATCTGCCTATTAAATTCCAGTTCAAGATGGTATTATGGGTCTCAAGGATTGTATGGTTAAGACATTAGTTCCCAGAAGACACCAGTAATGCACAGTACATCAGTTCAGCCAAGTTCAGTTACTGAACTCATGGCTCCATTATCTCAATTGGATTTTATGTCAAACTATTCTCAACCAGAGATTTTTGCTCACCTAATTCTGAAAAATGAAAAAAAAAATTAGTTTCTTACAAGGTGATACATTTAGGAAAGACATAAATATGCAAGCAACTAACTGCTTTAATGTTTTTACATTCAAAATGAAAATAGATTGAAAGATTAACAGTAATATAGCACATTATGACTTTATATGACCCTTCATACTAATTTACTCTTACCAACCTAATATTTCTATTAAACTCAAATATTATCTAGACAAAGTCTGCACATTTAATGTCATTGTTCTTAAAAATGCCATCATTATTAACTGCATTTTAGTATTGGAGAAACTGTGTCATCAACACATGAAGTGGTATTTGAAAAAATCCTGGCCAATAAAAAATGAAGCAATAAATGCCAGAATTAACCAGATCATGTTTGTAGCTTAGCAAAATGCTGTATTTTCTGTAAATAATGTAATATAGGCAATCAAATGTAATAAATTTCAATAGCTGCACAAATATTAGTGAACAAAACATATCAGAAACTGTGCCGTGCAATAGTTAAAATATAGAGTCATAAAATTAATTAGGTTGGAAAAGACACTTAGGATCATTGAGTAGATTTCTTCTTTCTGTTCCATCACTGCTTGAGGTGAGAAGCAACAGGTTTTAGTATTTTGGCAGTGGGATGGATTATATTTTGAAAGTTCTTGGAGGATTTTCTACAGGAAGAAAAAGGATTTGTCTCAATTGTCATGTTGTGTATTCTTGAAAGCCTGTGTGTTCAAACATACCAGCAGATTATTCTGGGCTACAGACAAACTAGCTTCAAAGCCCACAAGCAACTAGCTTAAGTACATTAAACCAAGGAGCCAATTTAAAGAACAATAATATAAATAAGGTATGGAAAATAACATTTAAAAATCAAAGTATTTAAATCATATTAAAAGACTTAATGTATTTAGGTAAAAATAGCCATAGACTTGAATGTTCACATATCGTTACAAGCACGCTGTGATTCCTCCCCCACAGAGCCTCTCCAAGAAGGAAAGGGGAAAAGAGAATGCTAGTTATTAGCAAAGGGAAAGGAAGGACTCCTAACTCCTCAGAGCTTGTAACACTAATCTGCTTAGCAAGGTTTTCCTTAACAGTCCAATATGCACTTTTCACTGTCAGTGCTTACTCAATAGCACATGTGTACTTTACATCCAGATTTGTGAAATAATTTAAAATGGGTAGAATGATAACAGATTTTTGCATAACTATAGTATCAACACACAAGAAAAATTGCTATGTGTCACAGCTGCAAATCTAGTAGGACAACTTCAGGGATACACAAAGTTTTAAACTATTATGAAGTAAATTTTACTTTTAAAATGAATTTACTTTGTATCACTGGAAAAAGATTTTACTTGATTTTAAAAGGATGATACAGTTACTTAATCCATTTAAAGGTTTTGGCATGAAAAAACAATTATACACCAAAAATTTCTACTGTCAGATGAAATGGATATGCATTTAAATGCTGGTAGCTCTTATAATAAAAATTTAATTGGAAATACAAGCTACTGTTGTTAAAGAAAAAAAAAAGGCAGTTAAAAATAACTCAACTGAAATGCCATCTTTATCCTTCCCAATTAAAAATAAACCCCAAACCTGCCTATCATTAAAAGGTTCTTATTGTCCTAACAATGTTTTGATAACATACACATACACATTAATCATGGTATAGTACTCATCCTTACATACCTAACCATCAACTATTCTACTCTTGGAACCAAATGAAACAGAAGAGCAAATTTATATTATGTTTTAAAGTGACCTTTGCACCTTAATTCAAATCCAGCTCTCAATGATAAATTACTAACTTCAAATTATTATACTTTAGAGTTTTAAACCCTTTAAACCTAAGAGACACAAAACCAGAGCCAATATAGCCTTCCTATCAAGCTCTATTATGCTGCCTAAAAAGGATACTAATTCACAGATGAAACATGTTATAGGAAATGACCCCTAGTGAACTTAACAGCTGTTTGTTGCCATGCCCTGTCAATGGCTGAAACAAACACAAATTTGCCCTTTCTCTTTGCTTCTGGAAATACTGCCTCAGCAGTGACCTGCCTCTTCTATAAATTTTGCAAATGTGTGCTGGCTGATTGACCTGCAAAACCAGAGATCTAGCAGATTTTAAGAACCAAGATAGCAGATACTGTAACCTTGCATCAGTTCATCCTTGATTGACCAAAGAGGGCTAAGCTGATAATAAAATAATGCCAGGTAAAATCTGCTGCAGGGTGAACAAAATCCAAAGGATTTAAGCCTAAATTGTAGTTCATTACACTCATAGATGTAATGAGATGTCTAACAGCATGCCTATTACTTCCAGAAATTAAACTAATAACTAATTACAGGTAGAATTGTGGAAGACAGAAAAACTTGCTTGTTTCATAACAGTTAAGTTAACCAGAGGTTGGAGCACCTAACTGAGCCAGCATGGAATACCAGCAAAAGAAACAAGATTGAATTTCCTTATGCTGTAGGATTGGAAAAGACAGTCATAGAGCATAAGAGAGACTCCCTCATGACTCCAGACTAGCATAAATACAAAAAAAGAGATGAGGAGACACATACCCACTCTGGACTTACTAATCATAGAATCACTTATGTTGGAAAAGACCTTTAACATCATTCAGTCCACCTGTTAAAAGTAACAGTCGGTAATGGCTCAGGGTAAGAGGAATCTCCTCAGACAGTGGGAGATGTAGGCCAGAACCCCGAGTTCTGTAGGTGCCAGCCCAGGAAAGCTTCTTGTTCATGTGATTAGACACTATTCTGTTATTGGAAGCCCTCTCCAGACAACATAGACCACTGACAATGATTATGTTACATCATGTAACTGAAACATGTTATTTATGGCTCTAGAGAAGATCATATAGAAGGAATTTCATTTAGGAACTTGCTATGTTCTTAATCTTGAAATACAGTATTATGCATAAGTGATATTACATCTCTCTGAACAAAAATGCAACAGCATCTCTTCTTCTGTGGAATGATATTATACTGTTGCACAATCATAGTTCTCCCACTTGATACATGGACAAAAAGCCAAAAGCCTATTTCAGTGCACTTCACACTACTTTGCTCACTATACATTTCCAAACCATAGTCACTTGAAATTGAGTCACCACAAATTCTGCTTCTTAAACATGAAATTCTTACTACGGTGCAGTTTCACAACTCTGCCTTTGTAATTCATCTTGAGATTTTAATGCATATAATGTCAAGTTAAACGTTGGCTGAGGAAAAAAAAAATTAATTACAATAACATGTAATTTTGGGATGCTTAATTTCAAGATTAAGGACCAGAAACAGTGTGCTTTCCCCAGCCTCCCCACACTACTTTTAAGCTTTGTAGAAATAATGACCTAGCCATCAATTGACTGAGTTATTCCCCCCCAGCTTTTAATGTGTTTTTAAAAGATTTTTCCTTACCTCATGCATTTTATATATATTCATAAGATATCTATTGTGAAGGAGTCAAACTGGCATTCATAATTAATCTCTGAAAGCTCTTTAAGCTGTTCTGTACCATCTTGTCAATAGCAAACACATCTTTGACAGAAACAATTAATCCAACTCCTTTTACAAATGTTAGAAAGACACAATTATTATTTAATATACTGCACATATTTAAATATACTTTAATCCTTCTAATCATAATCACTTTTTTCCAATTATTTTTCTTCAAAGCTACCTGTCCTTCCATAGATATGTCTTTAGTATTCACTTTTCAGCTCAACTGAATCACCTCATTTTTTCCCTTTCTTTAAAACCACTTCACATTACCTGCTTAGAATTAACCATTTCAAAACCTTAAGATTTCTTGACAGAATGCAACTAATTGAAAGTTCTGTTTTAATACATAAGGGAATACTCTAAATAGACAATTATGTTTTGGCATAAATATTGAATGACATGGCTTAAAATAACTGTATCTCTTCTCTTCATATTCTTTATGCATGTCTGATTTTATGCCTTTATGAAGCACTCTTATTCAGATCAAGAAACACTGCTCTTTGGAGAAAATGAGGTTTGAGCAGTGTTCTCCATTGCTTGAAATGCATCTTCTTAGATTAAAAATCAGTTTTGTAAACCAAAACCATGAACCAAAAATACCTTTTTTTTAAAGACAATCCCTCAACAAAAGAAATAAAAATTTAGATGATAAACAGGAGTTTTAAATAGTCTACACTTGCAAGCATTGATCTTAATCCAAGTACATTACTTTATTCCTCAAGAATCTGCCCCACTGCCAATATCCTTCCAGTAGAGAGATCCTTTTGGTGGATCTCTTATTGCTCTCTTTTTTTTCTCCAGTATGAGTAAAGAAGCAGTTTATGTGTCATCAGTTTTTTTCTTTTCTTTCTTTGTTTTGTTTGGGCAAACATTAATTACACAAATGCATGTAATACACAGCCAAAAAGCAGGTCAAGGTACAACAGTTAAAAATTATGCCAATATATCCTTCAGTTATATTTAACCACAGACTTCATTTTGTACCACACTTCACTTGTACCACATTTATTCTGTCATATTTGAAGATTTTAGTTTGCTGATTTGTTTATATGTTGGAAAGAATGATGAAAAGAATACATGTTGGAAAGAATAATAAAAAATCAAATATTTAAAAGATTATCAATTGTAATTTAAACATAACTTTATGGTGAGAAGATGCCTTTGGCTGCACAATTGCTTAATATCCTCAGTGTTAAGTCTTTTATCAGAATCATTAACATTTTCACTGATAGTGCATACAAATCACAATGCTACCATTCCATTCACCTCTAGAAATGTCCCAGGCCAGGTTGAATGTGGCTCTGAGCAACGCAGAACGTGGAAGGTGTCCCTGCTTATGGCAGGGGGGTTGGAACTAAAGGATCTTTACGGTCCCTTCCATCCCAAACCATTCCACAATTCTATGATCCTATGATCCTATAGATTCAGGTTCTCCCTGTATTTAAAACAACTTTTAACAGATCAGTTGTAGAAGAGACAAGAATGCCTAAATGTGTCTACACATCAGCATTCATAGCTGTATCCTAAGAAAATCCTCAGATATGAAAAGAATGATCTATCAGATTTCTTCTAACTCTTAAACAACTATCCTTTTACAGTAATCTTTTTTGCCTTCTTTTTTTAAAGTTATCGGGCAGCTTACCAAAACATAAAGAGTTTACAATGTTGTAGAATTATATCTTTTGCAATATTTGGCAAAAAAACCCCTATTTTCAAGGAGCTTAATATCACATGTTATTAGAATACTACCCTTCAAGCCTAATAAAAAGAAATATGAGGATATCTTTATATTATATCTTTATATCTTATTATACCTTTATATCATATATTGTATATATCATATTTTACATAATATCTTTTATATAATTATATATATATCTTTATATTTTATTATATCTTTATATCATATCTTCATGTGGAAGCTTTGAGATTGACTTGTCCGCAAAATTACATAGAAGACTTGAAGTAAAGCCTAAACCTAAACCTAAATCTCCTGTACATTATTACAATGTTTCAACAACAAAACCATCCTTTCTTTTCATTTAAATCTTGTATTTCACTAAGTTAATGATAACCAAGTAAGAAAAAAAAAAGCCTAGCTAAATATTTTTCTAGAATCACTGAAGTAAAACTCTTTACAGTGGCTTGACACACATGCTTTTCATTAGAAAAACGGTCTCTCGGTTAGGGTGTAATGAGAATCAGAGATAAGTATAAATTGTACTCTATTTTTTCTTCTGTCCCTTTCCACATTCCATTGTTTCTCTGGAGACAAAGTAGAACTGGATTATATTAATAAAACTCAGAGCCCATACTTCTACAAGTCAGCGTAATTATATTATTTAAGGGATTCTACATAAGAAATTCCTGGTTTCATCTAAAAAAGACCGTAGCTCAACAGTGACAGGGCAAATATGAGGCAGGGTGAGTTGGAGGGGTAAAAAAAAAACATGTGCTCTTTTCACACTTAATAAATTTTATTAGATTATAGATACTATTTCCTTTCAACATACATGGAATCTGTTGGCATTAGAAACACAAAACCAAAACAACTGAATTGTTGCCACAATATGCAAAGAAAAGAATAAATGGAAAAAAATACTATTATCTCAAAATATATATTAATCCACAGCTTCTTTATTTATTGTGCACATTTTTCAGGGGTTTCCAAACTGATTCAGACCAGCCTCCTTGATTATGTCTCCTTGAATGTTTTCTAGAGTCCAAACTGTTACTAATATCCCTGGAAGAAACATTTTACTAAGTCAAAGGTACAGTAAGCTGTCCTGAAATGCATATTTACCAACATGCCTGAGAGCAATAGACAGCAAGAGCCCCAGCATACATGAAGATGAAGGAAGCCATACAGATGGGAACACATTACATGATGCAGAAAGGAGTTTAGCTTAGTACTGAACTCCCCACAGCCATCTGCAAAAACACATGAGAACTCAATTGAGTTCAGTAGAAATACACACATGCATCAAATGAGTAATATTCCTACTTATTTTGCTTGCTCAGAAAGGATTCAGGATTTACAAGACAACTCAAGCACCAGTTCTGAAATCCGGAAAGTCAGAAATCACATGGTGATGCTTTTGCTTTACAAAAACTAGGGTACACAAGAAATGCTTTCCTGTGTACAAATACTTGCCATGATGAAATTCTTTGTAAATCCTCTCTTACAGTCAAGAAAATATTACCCTGCTTATTAATTTTCTCTAAAGCAAAATTATCAGATCATTCTTCCTTTTTTATTTTTTCCTAAAGTTTTTCCTTTGTTTTGTTTGGTTTTTGGACCCATGCTCTCCTCAAAATGTATACCAGCATAGCATGTGTACCTCTTGTGATGCCATTATCGTTGCCATAAATTTTTTTACTTAATCTTTTTTTCTTTGTGCATTCAAAATTTGTTGATCCTCTCTTTGCATTATTTTTATCATCCAGGATGCTATTTCCTATCATAGGAATATATTTTCATATTCTTAGCAGATATACATTGGTACCTTGAAATAGCTTGTATTCAAAATATTCCCTTTGCATTATTCCATTACTAGCATGGATGCTGACCATATTAATTTGTAATTATTATGTAAGATTCTATAATTTCAGAATCATCTGCAGATTTCATCAGTGAATTTATATATTATCTTTAAAATAATTATATATTTATGCATGTTGAGAGCATAAAGTCTAGAGCAGAAAAAATTAATGAACTCAATCCAAGTCACACCTCATTTATAAAAAACTCCCATACCAAACTATTTTCTTTTAAATTAGAATCTTATGAAAGACTAACATAAAACTTTACAGGTGTCAAAATGTATTATTAGTGCGTTACAAAACTGTATCCATTTCTTCTTTTGAAGAAAGATAATTAATTGAGTTGGTAAAACTTATCTTTCATGAAGCTCTTTTGTTTTGAACTACTTAATTCATAGTGCATACATATCAAGTTCTCTAATATTTTCTTAGGATTAAAATGGGACTAGTTTGTCTGTAATATACGTAGCTGCCCTTTTGAACTACTAGAAGAAACAAACTTTTCCTTAGACATCGACAACATATGATACAACATTCTGTTTGGGTTTTTTATAAAGATTAATTCAAGGATTTGATCAAGAGTTTCACTTTTTATAAGCATATTGCTAGTATGTCTGCTATCTATTATATACTCTTAATAGTTCAATATTAACATTTCATAAATTAAAACCAGATCATATAGCATTTCAATGAAAGAAAACTTACAAATGCACCACATCAGGCATATGATTGCTGTATTTTCAGTATGCCCTGCCTACCAGGTTTTGATGTAAGCAAAGTACATTTCTTCCTAATATTTAAAATATTGTTTTCTTTGTTTCTTAGTCTTGCTCAGAATTTTTCATGGATATATTTAACCTCTTTTATACGTCCGTAGTCTTGACTGCATATTTCTAAGATCTCGAACTAGATCTAAATTGAAGGACCCACAAGCACCTTAAGACTGTTTCCATGGGGAAATAAAAACTGGAAGGCAGCACTCTTCCTTCTAATGTCTACAGAGACTGGTGGTCATAGAGGCTCGATTCAAGTTTTCTGAGTTATTGATGATTTTGTAGGCATGCAGGAATGTAGTTGATATTTAAAATAATGAAAGAGAAAATGGAATAATTTTAAAAGTAAAACTCTATTGCTCTCTATACTGTAGCTTTGTCTCCAGGTCTTTCTCTGGCTTTGTCTCCTTATAGATTGATCCCTCTGAAGCACCCTGGCTGTGGCTCCTTGTTTGCTGTGTTGGGGTTAGCAGTGACAAGACCCAGTGACAGGCCCTGGCCTCTGTCTGTTGTGTTCAGATGCCTTGGAGCTGTACCCCATCAGCATCCATGTTGTGGTCACCCTCTGCTCACTGCTCCCCTTCCCCAGGCATCAGTCCCTGACCTCCCTTCTCCTAAAAAGATGAGCTACACTTTTGCAGCAAAACCGTTTGTGAAGACCCAGTCTTGAAGTTAAGGAAGGTGAAAATTTTAAGGCAACCCACTGGTTTTCTGTTTGAATTAAAAGGAAGTTCTACAAAAATATTCTGTAAAGTTTTTTCTTCCCATTCTACTCCCCCCTGCTTTTTCACAGGGAACTCCATGCACTTCAATTATGCTCTGATCATGAGAAATGACTACTTTTAATAGAATGGCAACTGAAAGCTGGAGCTTGTTTTCCAGAGCTTGTTTACTTCATGTCCTGTGAGATTGTTCTCATTACTTTTCTATATGAAAATTTCAGTTGTGGGGGTTGGAAAGGGAATAGATATGAAGATGGCCTTTTGGGAGAATTTTTCATATTTTTTATTAGGGAGAGGGATGAAAGACTCTGCAGTAATGAGTTTGATGAGGACAAGCAGTAACATAAATTACTTATTACTATCTACATTTGTTAATATGAGCTAGCTATAAAATTATAATCTCTTTTAAAACAAAACTGCATTTATGTTACATGAAACAGTTTCTGGTTAGCATGTGCATTCTAAACTTGTGGCAATCATTCAGCATAAATCTAACAACAGCAACAGCAAAAATACAGGACTGCTTAGCTGCAATTGATTTTTTGCAGAAAAAAACAGACCTTTAAACTTCTGTGAAATTCATTGCTGACTACATAAAACTACATGGACTGTCATTTCCTTCTGATAGATTTGGCCACAGTTAAGCATTAGCTGCAATAGCCTACTTACCAGTGGCCAAAATAACAACAAATAGAAGGGCTTTGAAGTAGTGGTTCATCAAGTACTGTTATGGCAGGAATCATGCTGATTCCTGGAAAAATATGCTGAACTGAGAAAACAGATGATCTGCAGATTGATTGTTTACTTTGCTATCTAGCTGTATCTTAAACAGTAGAAACCTATATGCT
Organism: Pyrgilauda ruficollis; assembly: GCF_017590135.1. Taxonomy (NCBI): domain Eukaryota; kingdom Metazoa; phylum Chordata; class Aves; order Passeriformes; family Passeridae; genus Pyrgilauda; species Pyrgilauda ruficollis. Next base: position 430,533 of record NW_024518984.1, read on the forward strand.
TATTAAAGGATTGCTTCTTGCAAAGATTTCAGAAATCTGCATAAAATAAAAAAAAAAGGTAAGAATGCTCTAATAAAGCTGAAAAATAAAAATAAATATGAAAAGGTAAGTACAAAAATTGTTTACTCTTGAAAAATAAGTCCTATCATCACTGTCTGTATGGAATGAGAGAGTAGATAAGCAGAGGAATTTTTTTACTGTCACAATTGCAGCAGAAGTTTTTCACTGTGTGGTAAATAGCTTTGTCAGAGTGCTCTGAATTCCTAAAGAACAGAAACAAAACCCATCTAATTCCAGATTTCCTTTTTCCTTCTTTATAAAAAATTCATAACAGTGCAGACCTCATCCAGATGTAGACAGCAACTTTTGCCAAGATGGTCTGCACTGCAGTTGCACTGCACAAATTTTCTTTGCATGGACATATACACACAGGCATATGTGCAGAACTACACCCTGAATTGGAAGAGAGGACAGTCTTATGATTCACAAGTTCTGAGGGAGAATTAATCTTCTTTTCTTGAGCTTCGATGTGGAAGTATCTTAGCTTGACAATAATGATACCACATATTTTTCTACCACTTCCTTCCTTTCCAGCTGATTCCAGTGCCTGAGGTCCTCCTGCTCAGTAAGGTGAGGTATTGCTTCTTTTCCTGCAATAAATGGCAAGTGCATGTAGAAACCTAGAGCTACTGAAGAAGACAACAGAGTGGCTACTTGCAATCCTTAGAAGCAGACAGTCAGGCAGAGAGAAAGGTGAGCCTGCAGGACAGATGCTGACTTATCAGAAGGGACAATGGCTCATAAAAATAATGACAGCTGTGACTCTGACACCTGTGGATAAGTTCTTGCAAAATGTTCACAGCACCAAATTACTGAACTGGCATGTAGTGTGACTTGGGATATAGAGATGAGAAAAGACACACAGCCACGGGAGACTGCTATGGTGGTCTCAAAAGATACTAATTTGTTTTGCCAATCTTGTTTCCTTATTTTCTCACATGCAGTACTGCTGCAGTGCATTTCTTTGTACAATGATATTGTCAGTAAGCAGAACAATTCTAAATTGACCTGAGATTACTCAGGAGATGCACAAGCACATTAGCTGTGCACCAGGAGGTGCCACTTCAGAGGTACACCACTCACAGTGTCCTTGGACAGCAGGTCGTGAAGGCTAATGGGAGGCACGGGAAGAGTAAACAAGTCATAGCAGGTTGCTTAGGAGACCTGGCATCAGCTTGCTGGGGAAGGCTGAGGACTTTGTGTCTCTCAGCACTGGTATCCAGACAGCATTTGTGCACACATGTCACTTAGGAACACAAGGCAGATTAGTTCAACTGCACAGTAAATAGCCCGATAAATTCAGAACATGGGTGGCAGAGGTCACCTTCTCGTTCCTGGTCTTCCTGGTGCACTCTGTAAATTACATGAGAGTGCACTCCTCTCATGAGGAGTCAGAAGGGTTCTGCTGAACAGTACAAATGCTCATCATTTGGCCGAGCAAGAGACAAGAGAAATGCTCATTATATAAACTGTACTGGGAAGATATATGATTCTGATATAGTGGACAATGATTCTGATATAGTGGGCAAAAAGCTAAAATAAAAGTGATTTAAATATTAAAATTAAAAATTAAAAAAAAAATTAACTATCTGCAAACCTAGAAAATTGCTAAAAGATATCTGGATAATTCTCAAAACTCAAAACTGCTTAGTGAATGAGATTTAGAGATATCTGTAATAATCGCTTTCAGTGCTTATATCTCAGGCTAAACATGTTCTCAAAAGACAGTACATATCAGCTGACCAAAATTTCAGCTCTTAGCCACAGACACTAGAAACGTGGAATAGCTTATCACTGTTGCAAGAGAAATATGTTAATAGTAAATTACCTTGAATTTGTTGTGGGATGTACACATCTGTGATTAGTAAAACAGTACCCATGGGTAATTTGCTTGTGTGTGTGAGACTTGTGTTTCAGAATCTAGATTTCTCCTTTTTTTTTTCCTTTTTCCTTCCAAATGGTTTAAAATCAATGGGAGATCAGACTTTTATATTTGAAATATTTTTTAAATCTCTTTTGTCTTTCACCTTCAGATTGTATTAATTTTTATTTTATTATTCAAGATATTAGAATAATGGATGAAACCAGATTCTGAACATAAATGTAATAAATGTCCTTTTAGATAACAAGAAGTCTTTAATAACTATACTGTGATTGATTTTTAAGCAGTTGAACACTTACCAGAGGCAGATTACACCTACATCATATATCAATAGTTCATTTATCAGTTAGCTTAAGTGCCAAAATCTTTCCTGGGTTTTAATTAATTGAGAAAGTCAATCTAACAATGAGATTGGTTAGACATGATTTATTCAAATACAGGTGATAGGAGGATAGGTTTTATCTCTTGATCACAATCTTATAAGTATTTATTTATTTATTGAAAATAAAGGTACCTTAGTGAAATTCTGTGTAAGTGCTCCATGTGTCTTAAGCCTATGCAATGATCCCTTCTTGATTTGTTATAAATCCATCTTTTTTTTCTGCTTCCACATCCTGAAGAGACAGTATTTTTTTCAAGCAACATAGTCAATGATTATATCATTAAACAAACCTTGGTAGTAGAGTGCCTCTTGAAAGTGAAATAATCTTCAAAAATTGTTCCCTAAATTTGAAATTTCAAGGCATCTGAAGTGAATATATAGCATGAATAACTTCAGGATGGAGGGACCAATTTAAGTGAAGAACTTAGAACATGTAAAGAAACACAGTAAAAATTATATAATGTGTCTGCTCTCTGTTTTAGAATATATTTTTTTTACTAAAAAATAAATGGAAACAGAAGTGCTATATGAATCTTAAATATTTCCAGGAAGTTTTTTCTTTTCATGATCACAATTGACAATTTTTATTCCTCTATCAGAACATTGTTTTTTCAATACTGTAGTTCAGCTATGTCATCATAAATCACAGTATGATATGGCTCATACTGTGGGGGGTTTTTTTCCAGAAAAGAAATTACAATAGTCAAAACCAAATTACGGTACAGTCTATCTCCTCTTTGATACGTTGGGGGTCTTCTGTTTGTTTGTTTTTTTAATATTAGAAAAAAAGGATGCTGTATGTGTATATTAAGTAAGAAATGAGTATTTTGTTATGTTAATTATCACCCTGTTATGTTGTTTTAAAGTGGAGAAATTAGTAAAATGTGTAATGTTACATGTGTGATCATGAAATTATCTTTCCTGCAGCACATTTGTTCTCCAAGTAAACACAAGATAAACCTGTGTATTTAATATTATTATTTGTTACTGACAAAAGTCCTTATGCCTTGAGCACAGAGGTGTTACTGTGGCACTCTTTATGCTGCATCAGTACAGCTGCCCATATTTCGGCATCTTGAAGAAATCTAAGATGCTCTCACATGTCTTGTCTGGTCTTCAGATGGCATCACATAAAGAATGGTCTCCTCTAGATCCAGTGTAGTAGCTGTCAACCCCATGGAACATATCTCAGATATCTTAAGGCATGTAAAATGGCACTAGATATCTGCACAGGGGAAACGGAACTTAGCTGTTAGTGGAGCTTAGAGCAGTATTCATCTAGACATTTACTGACATTTCCTTCAGCAAGGATATTATGAGGTCTCTGAATGCATTATCTGGCTTTTCTTTTAACAATGTGTGCTTCATTGCTTGACCACATTCAAATGTCTGCATCACAGGAACTGAAGTAAAATAAAATGACTGGCTTTTCCAATTCTGTTTGGTTCGGTGGTCAGAAGTTGCAAGTAAAATTTTACTGTTCCTGAAAAGACAGTAAAAAGATTTAAATTTGCACAAAGAAGGAACTGGAGCAGGCATTGTTTTGACCATTAAATGCAAACCAAAACATATATTTTTTAATATTTCTTGAGTATAATAGTTACATTGCTACTGCTCATTCTTAGTAATAGATTTAATAAAATTAGAAAAACCCAACAGCATTTCTGTTGATGAGTACCTGCATCCAGCTATGCAACAGGAATTATAAATAATGAAATATAAGCTCTGAGCTCTGGATTTGTGTAAAGTCTGCAAAAAGGAATTCCTGATTTCATTAAGTATGGACACTGCTTAGGGCTCAAAAAGCCAGATAGGGTAGCCAAAGGACAAATATTCTCCTAATTGCTCACACGTCATGAATGTTCTTTAAGACATTCTGTTGAAGCTGAGAGGGTCCCACCAAAGCTGCTAAGTGGGAGTACCACAACTGTCATCCTCAGCAGTTATTTGTATATAGCTGGGAGACGGTGGCACACAAACCATCAGCTGTCTTGTATAACAAGCACATGACAATATTATGATTTCCCATGCATCACTTCATGGGAGTGATAAACAAATGAGTATTTCTAAAGTATATTCTCTGTATCAGAATCACAAAGTACACTCTCTTGCTCTAAAAAATCACATGAAAGAAAAGAATAATGATAAAAAATTGAAGTGCTTTATTCTCTTCAATGAAATCTTAGCAATGCTATTTCAGAAGTGTCTTAGCAGAGATGTTTGAAGAGACTTAGATGGATCAATGCCTGACTGACATGTTGACATTTAGCTGCCTGAGTACAACTGTGTGCAATTCTAGCTTAATGCTTAAGGGTAACAAGCATAGCTACAAATTTTATTCTGAGGGGATATCTGCAATACTTGTTGATTGACAGACTGATCAACAATCCTTAAGGCAAAGAAAACAGGAAAAGGGAAGGGAGAGTTCATTCACTTCAATCTATGCATAGAAAATTTTAAGACATTAATGGACAGCCCTAATTCAAGGATTTCCAATATGTGGCAGCTTAGATTTACTGTAGATTTATTAACTCAGTAACATTTAAGTGTTCGCAGGCCTGCTGTTCAAGTTAGAAATACTTTTTTTTGCCAGTCTATTGTTAAACAATAACCATTGCAACATTTCAGTACATCTCCAAAGAGTGCCTTTTTAGAGTGTTGTTCCTTGGAATGCTTTACTTATGCTTGTGCACGAGGCCATCAATTTTCTTTTATATTTATATTCCTGTTTGTGTTAGGCACACTGACTCAGTTTATCCTGGTAATATGCTAAGAAAAAGCAACTTAATGGATGACAGCTTTGCAGTATTGAACCCACACGCATGCAGAACACTCTCAATTAAATGTGGCTGACACACCAAATTTGTTCAGTTTAATTAGTAGAAAAATACATGATTGTTTCTGAGTTTCTAAAAACATTTTTCAAAATGGTATTTGAAATTGCAACAATCAGTGACAGTAACAGTCTCATTAAAGGGCAGGAGATTTATGGTCTTAAATTAGAATGTAAAAATCTATACCTATTTGGTTTTTTGTCTGTAATAAAAACAAAGCTCTTTCTAAATGTCACTTCATCAGCCTGATATTGAATTCTACTTGCATCTTCCTTTAATGTTCATGTCACAGGCTCATGTGAAGGTAGAACATAGGAAAGACAGCAAGAGAAGAATACAACAAATTTAATACCACAGCAAATCTAATTTTCTGGAAAAATATTGGACTCAATGGAAGTATGCCACTACTGCACATTCCCTTCAAGTAGGAAACCACATTTCATGGCCTAATACTGACCTGAGAGCAATTGCTTAGAGTGAATAGACTAGGAGGTGTCTGCTGGGGGCACCTTCTCAGTCTCCCCTGACCTCCATAAAGACAGATTCCATACCTTTTACAGCACTACCATATGTTCCCTAATTCTTCTCTTGCCTCCCTTTGAAGGAGTCACAAAGCTGAAGGTGATAATGGGGAGAGGTTCCACTTATCACGCTGAGTTAGCTGCTGTAATGGACTGAAAATGTGCTAGATTACCTGGAAATACTTTTCTTTTTTCTAGTCCCATTATGGCAAGTTCTTGTACTCCTAACTTTTATTCCTCAACTAGATGCCTAAAGCCAGGCTTAGACAAGGCTAAGGGCCATTATGTGCTCTTTTGTGAACACAGTGGGGAGATACATAGGAGGGAAACATCTTTTGCTCTCACTTCCCTATTTAGTAGTATAAAGAAAATCGACAATGCTTTTGGTCCTTGAATACACACACATTTTACCTTACTTATTGACAATACGGATAACTTTAAACAGCTGTACCTACTTTATAGAATAAGGGCTCCAACTCATATATTTATGAGACCTTTCTGGTGACTCCTTATTCTGCTTTTGTTTACAGAGCATTCTGAACATTAGTAGCTATTTAAAAAGTTAAACTCCCAATTATTTGTTCCCCTTTTTAATTCTACTGTTGTGTAAAGCTTCTATGAAGGAATTAGCTTGGCTTTTTCAATTCTGTTTGGTTCAGTAGTCAAAAGTTGCAAATAAAATTTTTGAGAATGAAAACACTATCTCTGTTTTGTAAGAATCTTAGAACGTATCACAGATTCTTCAGTGCTAGTTTTTTCCTATGTATTGAAGAGCAAGTGTAATGAAGATACTGTTCATGAAAGATCTCATTAAGGAAAGCAAATACATTCTTATTTAAATTTATCCAGTTAATACAGAATCAATAACATAATTAAGAAAAATTTTAAAACTTGAACTATCATAGAGGTAACATAATGTTTCTTAGATTGAAGTCAAGATGGTTCTTTTAATAGCATTGCAGGGCTGGCATAAATTAATAAAATAGTATCTTTCTGAGAGTCAAAACAATTGGCATTATTTCCAAATATTTTACTATTTAATTTAAATCACAATTATTAAAAAGGTCATAAATTCATAATTATATAAATATTTTAAAGGATTTTAATATATTCAGTAAAACATATTGATATCAAGTACTGCATAACAACAAATAACCCCATATTTTCTAATATTCTGTATATATATATGTCTTATTCTTAAAATAAAATTTTAGCACATTGAATTTATTTTGAAATAACAACACATGCTCAATTTTGAAGTAAGTAATGCTTTCTAGAGATGAATTCTTCATTCAAAACTCTATGAGGTTTATGGGAATTTTTGCATTGAATGTCATAGTCTTTTTATCAATTATAGAAATAATTTACAGTACTATTGTACTGCATAGTACAATAGTACTGTAAATTATTAGAAAATATTTTTTTTTACCAAAACTGATTTGTTTTTTTCGTAATGCATCACGGATATGATGAAACTTCCTGGTATTCTCTACAGGACAGGATGGGGTTATTGAATCTCCTCTTCCCCAGTCTTTCAGCCCTCTGTGGTGGGGGAGGAATGATCATTAATGTGCAGAAGTGAATGGTTACTGTTAACAACATCCAAGCCTATTTCCCATACAGAGTTGCCACTAAACAAAGAGGTATATTTTGATCATATAGACACATATGTATGCGTGTATATATATGCACACATATCTGTATATGACTAACCCAAAAAAATATTTATGTTAAAGAGATTTGTCCGTGCTTCCTGTTAGCTGTCTGCTGTAACTTTGAATTTTCCTAGTAGGTGCATTTAAAAGTGAGCAGGAAGTGAAGTGTGATTACGTAACTCCCTAATTATGCTTTTAATCTAGCCTCTTAAGTTTATGAAGACCTTTATAATCCTTTAGTCAGCACAAATAATTTTTTAAAAACCCTTTAAAGAATACAGACAATCTTTCACAAGTGATTCAGAGATATGCTCAAACTTTCCTTAAAAAGGAAATAAAATTACAATGTAGGTGTCTGCATTTTATTGAAGAATTATTTTTGACTTCTATTTGCCTAAAATTTTCACAGAAAAATTTTGGGCACAGAATTCAGTAGCAGCATAATTCACCATCATATTTCAAGTTCTTTATTTATCAGTTACAGTACTGCACAAACATCAACATGGAAAGTTTAATAATCAAACTACTTGAACTGATTTCTTCAAAGTGGAGAAAGTCTTTCTCATACTATTTTTCTATACTATCAGAAGCTTCCAGAATACTCAAGAGGTAATGTGATTATATAGTAGTATTTATCAGAATTCCAGCATTAAAGCAGATTACTTTCTGCAGAGTAACTTAGAAGTTAAATAAATAAAAACCAACCAACCAAAAATCCCAGAACCCAGAGAGTTCAGACATCCAACCTAGTCAGGAAGAGGCATGCTGATGTTCTGATGTATGTCCTGGGCTTGGACTATCTTCGGAACTTTGACTTTTGTCTTAGGCGACAGTATACTTCAGTAGACCTTTCATGCGGAGAATAACCAAATGCTGAGGACATTTAAAAAACATTTAAATTACTCCTGTTTTCCTTCTGTCTTCCTTCCCTTAGACGCTTTGTTATATATGAGAAATGTAATGAGGAAGCTAATCCTTTTCCCAAATAAATGGTGAAACTTAAGTAGCTCAAATGAGCTTCACTGAGCATCAAATGATCTATGTGTGAGATGTCACATTATCTCCTTGTACTAACAAAGCCAGAAGGCTCTTTGCTGAGCTTTAAACATCATTACTAAACATCTGATAACACACATTAAATATAATTAATTTCATAATTATGCATTTCTACAAAAATTAATCTTTGGATTAACTATTACTAAAAATTAAGTCTTTATCATATGTCTAACTTTGCCTTGTATATTGAAAAATGATAGAAATGAAAGGAAAAAAAAGAGGAAATAAATTATTCCTTCCCATTCTATTTTTCTGTTATAATGAACTCATATTTTTGATACATTTTTCAAAAAGCTTGACAGAATGACAGCTCTAAAATTGAACAATCTTTTAGTTTCATATTCTTAGATGCCTGTTACTTTTTTTTTGTTTTTTTGAGACTCTCTTGAAATGAAGATGATAGTTCTAGCAAAGAACAAGAAATGGATAGCAGAAATATTGCAGCATCACACACTGAAAGAGTGAATCATACCTGCAAGGAAGCTGCATAAAAAGATGCAATTTTCAAGGTTTTAAAAATATGAAAAGCCCTATGCTTCATTCAGTTTTTTTTTTTTTTCATGTATCTTTTCTAATTTGCTATTTACAATAGAGTTCAGTCACAGAGCGACACATGTAGGTTCTCTGACCAGATGTCTTCTTTTTACTGGAAACAAAATTTGACAAGCAGTCCCAAAATTAAATTGCTAAAGAAAAGGATTTTTTAAATAGAAAAGAATAAATTGTCTGTACAATTCACTATTTATCCACAAATCTTCTGTGAAATACACAGCAATCTGCTGTGGTTTAAGCCATTTCTTAAACCACCTTTGGTATCAGAATAATGGGCAGAACCTATTAGTGGGACATCAACTGTAAGAAAACATCTAGTCATTGTCTTAGCTCTATTACAAAGAAATTTGTATAAAAATAAAATAAGAATCATGATTCATATGCACATGAATACCTAAGTTACAGTTTCAAACTGGGTTACAAGGAAGAAACCCTGAGCTTACAAGTTTTAGTATGTAAAGGGATCAGCAATTATATGACTATGATATGAACAATATATTCTTTTTTTTCAATAAAACTTTGGTTAAGTCCTCCCCTCAGCACCCTTGAAAGAACCTATCTTGTTTTAAAGAAAGAAGGAGATCTTTAATGAATTAATTATCAGCTAAAAGATTGGAATTGAGAAGAATTGAAATGAATGGTCATTTATCATACTGAAGAGATCTCCACAGAAACATCCCTGAACAATCTGTGTGCTGGGTTTGTTGTTAATTGTTTACCCAGAAAAAATGAGTATACCAAATATTTTATTTAAATCATTAAAGATAATCAAATCTAACCTGATCATAGAGGCATAAGAAAGATCTCATGCTTCTAAATGACTGAGTAATAAATTTGAACAACAACAAAAGTAGATTAAATTCAGTGTTGATAACTGCAGAATCAAGGAGACTGGGGAACAATCACCACATATTGGAAACAAGAGGCTCTAAATGACTGGCTAAAAACTGGCTATTACCACTTAGACAATAACTCTGGACTGGCTAAAAACTGGCTATTACCACTTAGACAATAACTCTGGATTCATTGTCGATAATTTTATTTTCTTAATAAATATAGAATACCATTTGATCCTCTTTCCTTGTGTTAATATATGCTTATCAGCCACTTACTAAGTCAGATGTTGGAATCTTTGATCTGGCAGTGAGTTTTTGTCTTTAACTTCTCAAAAAGGTAATATGACAGTAACTTAATTTTACTCCTGTTTTAGCATTCTCATAATAAAGACCATTCTTTTCTTAATACTTTGAAATAAATGCACAGTTTCATTTTGAGAGATTTTCACTATCTTTATTCTGTGGGAATGGAAAATTCATCTAGTTGTCCATGTGTCTATATGTAATCTAGAATGCATAATGTACCACCACCGTCATATTATTTAAAAGGAATATTTCTTATAACCACGACTTGAATCAGATACCATACATTTAAGATGATAGGGCACAGGCACCTTGGTCAGCGTCTTATGCTTGTCAGTTATTGGTAATGTCTCTAAAGTCCACACTTTCCAGACGTAAAATGAAGGGTCAATTTTAAATCATTTTACTGAACCAAACTTTCTCAAAGTCCCCATGGAAATTTGCATGCAATGAAGTTAGAAACAAAACCTGATAAAAGCAAAACTAGTACACAGAAGCTGCACAAAGTTCCAGAAATCTGGGAAACTTTTGCCTCCACAGAAAATGCACAGTGGAGACTTTATGAATACTCTTAAAGAAGAAAACAATTCATTGTTGTCTGATTTACTTCTGGTTAAAAATTGGTAGGTTAGTTCCTGCAGAGGCTTTACTCCAATTCCTCAGTACAGCACAGTACATACTGCAGCCATTACATGGACTTAATAGGAAAGACTGACTTGAGTCATTTGTCATGACCAGCAATTTTATTATGTTTGCAGTTTACAAAGTATTATTTTTACAGGGCTATGACAGCAATACAGCTCAATGCTGAGGAATGAGAAGAAAAGAGAAAAAAAGGGGGAGAGAAAAGAAGAAGAAAAGATTATTTGAGAAGCTGTTTCCTTTATTCTGAATAAAACTCTCCTTCACATTAATGCTTGTCACAACTTGTATAGTCAGTGATAAGGTGACCCATATTTGACAGTGCTGTAAACTACAGAGCAACTGGGGCATGGACAGGAAGCAAAGAAATGACAGCTCAAAACAAAATGTCCCCAATTTCAGTCCTTGAAGCTATATCTGAGTTGAAGATAGGAAACACAAAAACACTGGATACCCATCAATCATATTAGTTAGCCAATAATTTATTAATATAGTGCCACCACATATAGCTTTAAGCAACCTACTTGTGGCCGTAAGAACTTGGCATAAATGGACTACCCCATCCAGCTGTGATCAAATACTCTTGATCTCGGGTATGATTCTTTAGGTGGACTTCCTTAAATTCTGTTGTTGTCATTCATTACTTCTGTTTATAAGTTTAGAGGAACCAATGAAGCCCAGCAAAACGGTATAGTCAGTCAGAACTGAAAATTCAAATGTTACTATCTAACTCCCACAATAAAATGGGGCTTGCAGACTTCAATCTGAAATACATGCGAATCATTTCCCCCTTATTTGTTTTCCTTTAATATACTTTCTGAAGGATAAATCTTTTGCCAATGTTTATTTCAAAGTGCACTATTGCCTAAGTGATGATATTTTTAATTGACATCAGAAACACACACATAAAAAAACACAAAGGCTTGCAAACATTTCATATGCTTCCCTGCTTGGTATGACTAAAGTAACCTTTTCCAAAGGTTATAACTAACGTTTTGGTGGAATTTTTTTCTCAAAAAAATGAAGGTTGACATTGAAGCTAGTTCTGACAACATGAAATATTCACAATTACTTCAGTACTTTTTTCTTTGTGCTAAAGAACCCCTTTCAAAACATTCTTATTCAGCATCTTCTGCTATCTATTAAAATTTTATATCAGAGTTAAAGTTTTATAAGGTTTAAGGTTATGAAATATTAAGACAAGAGTTGAGCTTGTGATAATTTCTGTTTAAAAGACAGCAAGTGTATCTACCAGAAAGTAAAAAATACAGATTTTATTGCATTGCTGCTTTATGGATATGCTTTTCTGATATTCCTTTCTCATGGGGTATTTATTTTTGGTCAATTCCTAACAGAAAAAAAGAAGAAGGAATATAACCATTGAGATCCAATAAAATGAAATTGTTAGAAACTTTCTTTCAAAACTTTCAATGAGTTTGTCTTGGCTAATCTCAAAATTTGATCAGGAACTACTAGTCACCAGGCATCAAAAATAATTTAGCCGATACCAGTAGCTCCGTCAATAGCTAAGGGGCTTGGGAAAGTTGAGCCTCAATCTGAATAAATTCTGTTTGAATTCAGAAATGTTCATCCAGTATCTCTCAACAGTATCTCTATATGAAATTCTTATATGCAGCTCTTAAGCAAATTTGAAAATAATTCAAATAGATGCTTCAGCAGGTGGTTCAGTAATGTTAAAAATATGTGCCTTGGACTGAAATTAACACTTTCAATTCCAAGAGTAACTTCTGAAATTTTTATTTTGCATTTGTTTTTCTAATTTGTAAAATTTTCATTATAAAGTAGTTTATATAATTTTCTTTAGCAGCACTGTGCAATTTTTGTTTTGCATCTCTTTTAGAACCTGCTGAGTTACTAAGTTACTACTATTTTATCCTAATGTCTTCTTTTATAGAATATTAGATGTAATTTGAAGTAACTCCATCTCTATATGAAAGAGAGCAGCTAAAAACTATTCATTTTTACCTTTAAATGAGTATTTATTCTCTTTTAATTCATTCTTTTTATCATTTTCGGTGAAGATGATCAGGCTTGGGCTGCCTTCCCAGAAATTTAAGCTCATTAGAAGAGTAAAATTCAGATTCTGCCTTGCCCCAGTTTATACTTCATTATTCTATTCATGGACAATCTTTTGGAAACTTAGAATGGGTAGTACAGAAATCTAAGCACTTTTAAGCACAGTCCAGTCCATACTACTGTAGACATCTGATGTATATCAGCTGAACCGTGGCTTAAAGTATGTATTTTTCTCCACTTACCATAGAATACAGACAGATACACCAAAATGTGTAATCTAAATATACATAGCTAAAATGCATTTAAATACTCTACCTCAATAATGACCTCACTCAAGAACTGTGATCCTGCCTCCCTCTCATCACACAGAGGACTCATCACACGCAGTATATGCACATCTTTTTTAAGACAAGCTATATTCAAATACAAAGTACATTATATTGACTAGATGATTATGGAACTAGGTGTCTTTCTATTAGATGAGTAAAATTAAATCGAAGAAACTAATGTATCACCTGAAAAACAAGGCTGAAAGAGGTTTACCAAAGCTTACTGCCTGCAGTTTTAGCAAAGACATTTCGGAAAAGTTGTTAAATTTTTTTTTGACCTAGTAATCCAATACACAATAGTAACAGTAAGAAAAGTTATGGAAGTCAGAGGAGGTTTACTAAAAATCTAGTTCCTTTGGTTTGTGTGCCATTTGTCCTAAATTTTCTAATTATAAAACCTAAGTGATGTTGCTTTCATCTCAGAAATTAGCTTCTAATGCAATGTGGAGATTTAAAATGAAATGCCATTTGAAAAGGTCATAAAGCAGGGACAATACATAGCGTGTGACAAAAGGTTTAGCAGAAGAATAATACTACTTTTTTTTGCCCCTATTATTTGCTTTTAGCAAATATATTATTTCCTATCTATAAAATCGCTATGGCTCATTTCCTTTTGACACTACATCTTACTGAGTAGCTATCAGCAGTAATGGAAAATCAGACTGAAATATAGTACATGATAAACTTTAATATAAGACTAATTTAGCATATTAGACTATTTAGCATATTTTCTTCAAAAGGCATGGAATACTGTGAAGTTCATCCATCTAAAACTTATTATTGTTATTGAAATCTTTATCTGTTCTCAATCATATAGCAAGTCTACATAAACATAGGAGACTCTAAAACCCAGAAGTTTACTTAAGGCAGAGAACTGTTCACAGGGAAGAACTTATGTGCTCAGAAAATGTATTCAATTTGAAACCACTCATGTGGTGGCAAAACTCCCAAAAACATGGTCTGTGATCTGAGAATTAATAATAAAATATATTTTCCTTCTTCTTCCATTAAATTTGAAATCATCTCTTGAACCATCTGATGAGATTTTGAGACAAATAATTTTCCATAATTCTAACAATGCAATCAGAACCTTGATGATTTCATGAACCAGAATGCAAAAATTACACAATAAAAAGTCCTCTTCAGCTCAATCAAATATATAATTTGAATAATTTAGTATCAGTTCTTGTCATACTCTTTAGGCTTTTTAACTATCTAATTATGATCTGTGAAAAAAACTTTTTTTTTTTTTTTTTTTTTTTTTTTTTTTAATGAGACTGGGTTTTTTCCATATGCCATATAGGAAGTTTCAGTAATTCTGAAAATCTTCATTATTAATTTTAATCAATAAATGGTAGCAGTGGAACAATACCTTCCCCCTATTTTTTATAAAACAGTATTTTATCACAAAAATGTTTTCATGGAAAATTCATGTTAATCCCTGCTTTGTGTACAGAAAAGAAGGATCAGATCTTTTTCAACTGACGCTTCCATTCAGTCGAATTAAATTAGAATAGAATGATCAAACTTTACACGCAAGGATTATTTTTTCTAACTTTCAACACATTTCGGTTTCCATTAATTTTCAAACAAGCCTGAAGAAATTTGCTACATGGACTAATTTAGTGTAATCATTTGCTATGTGGACTCATCAGACATTCTTATATGAATTAGCATGAGTTAAAGGAAATCAGGGATTGGAAAACAAAGGTTATGGCAAAAAAACCACATAAACCTACAAGATTTTCTGAAATACTACAGAGCAAAGACAAGGCATGTAACATATTTACATGAATAGTCATATATAAAACCAATATCTGGTTTTGATAGATAATTTATCTTTAAATTATATCAGATTTTTGATATCAGAATTTTGATATTCTTAAAATTGTCTATTTTACATGACATAAAGTTTGTGTTTGGTGTATTTTTAGACATTTTTAGACAAAGCTCTGTTCCTGAAGAGAAAAACCTTTGCAAAAGTGGAAAGAGAGTAATTACAACTGCTGCTTACTCTGATATGATGCTAGATTTTGTTTTCTAACAGAAAGATTGCCTTTTATGGTAATGGTAAGGAGTTTTAGATCAATTAAATTTCACCTGCACACAAAAGGGAATTGTATTTTTCTGTGTTCCATCACACTCTCCTCCAGTGTAGTGGATTTTTTCTCAAAAGATAAAAAAAGCCAATATTACTACCTGTGTATTCTCCACAAATTTTTGGACTAAATAATGAAAAATATATATTAAAAAATCAATACAAATCAGTGAGGAAAGTGAGACCCATCTACATGTTATTTCAATATACTCAAACATACAGAGAGACAAGTTTCATTACAGTGTTGTGGCCCTGACAGCAAAGTTTGCAACAGACAGTCAAAACATGACATTTGCAAAGACACGCAGCAATACTTTCAGAAATTAGCATTTTTCTGGTTTGTCCGACTATATCTAGATACCAAATATCTATATTCTGTATATGACAGAAGCATACAACTGTACATATGTTGAAATATGCAGACTCCTCACCATTTAACATAAATTTAAAAAATAAGACACTGACATTTTTCTGAGCAATTTAGGCCATAATCATACTTCCTTGAAAACTTTTAGCAGACAATGCATACACTAGAGAGAGAATCTATCATCTGCTTGTAGCAGAATGCACAAACCATCTGTTGGATTGGGTTGGTTTTTTTCAACTTCTGTTTTCATATGCTAACATAAAAAGTCAAGCTAAGTAAAGATCCTGCAGTATATTGAGCTTTTCTTACAGTACAATAGTCATGGGTGGCTCTGTTTAGACTACACAAAAAGCCAAGAGAGAAAAACAATCCCCTGAAAAGAGATGTTATTTGACTTCACCTTGCAAAATAACATATGCCTAGACACATCTCTGTTGTAAAAGAACACTTAGATTGCAGGGGGAAAAAAAAAAAAAAAGAAAAAAATGATAGTTTCCAAATTTAGTTTGAGATTTATTAATCTCAAAATTTTTTTAGGCTTTTGTATCTTCTTTTTTTCACTGATCTTTTCAAACTGTTTTTTTTGTCATGCACAAAGGAATTGATTGCAACAGCAGACCAAAGATTTAAGAAACATCTGTATCATTTCTTAATGACAAAAATTTAGAAAGAAACCTTCCAATTAACTTCTCCCTCTGAAGTAAGCCTCTTACATTAGAGTTCGTAAGATAGCTCACAATTTTTCCTTTCCTAATTACTCACTGCCTCTTTTTTGCTACATTTCCACTCACCATTACAAAGGAAATGGGACACTTCAGTCAGAAATCTCCCTGATTAGACAACCATGTTTCATTTTATGCATTACACATTTAATGATGTAGACTCTTTTACGATGAGAGGATGAAGAGTCTTACACATAAGAAGATTTTATTTCAACTCTCAGTTTTAGCAATGTTTGAAGCCTGTCATGAAAACAGTGCCACCTGAAGAAAAATCAACCTTTCAACTTTCATGGTGGTGAGAGAGATGGCACTAGCCATTACCATACAAAATTGCTTTAAGTTTTTATTTTGTATCTAATTCACTGTCTGGAAGCAATTAACCTCATTAGATTTTCCGTAATATTTTTAAGATAATGTAATGAGAAATATGACATAGAGTGGGATAGTTAGGGGGGATAACAACAAAGCTTGTGCACAAAAAGGAACACACTAAATTTCACATAATTAAAAGAGTTATAGTTTGATGAACTAAATACACAAGTTTTCATTATGTACTTAAGCTTCTTTTTTATGAGTACTGTGGATAAATTTATTTTACTGTAACATTTACTTAATGGAGATTTAGGATATTGCCTTTAAGGTCTCAGACTCAAAAAGGCTAGTTTCAGTTTATAAATTTGTCCATGCAATTAATTTATTTTTGCTTCAGTGTTCTTAAAAAACAACAAACCAAAAACCCCAGAAAACAAATAAACAAAACAAACCCCTTACAAATAATAGTACTGGCATTTACTTTCAATAAGTGGAATTTCTTTAAACACTAAGATTTTTAAGATATTAGTCTGTGCATTATGCTAAATGTCTAAATGAAGGGTACTGATTTTGGTTATGTATAGTCATGAGATCTGGCACACCACAGTACTCCAGCAGAACAGCAAGTCAGATGAAGTCATAAAACTTAAAGAGAGGATGTACTTAAATTCTAAAAGATATATTCAATGACTGTTGTAAAAAGTGAATGATAAAAAACTTTGAGTCCTCATACAAAAGGTTAGATTTTTTTTTATCTGTGTCAGTATCTGCAGGCAACCTTTTCAAAGAAAGATACTTACTGACAGTTTGTGGGAAATTATTGAATGTGCTTCTTTCTTCAAGGCAAAAAGATTGTCATGTCTAAACATGTCATGATTGACAGAAGTTTGTCCCGTTTATTATAATCTTATAATCCAAGATATTAAAGAGTACACACTACCAACAGTAAACCTGTTTGGTATTTAAAAAATACAGTAACATTTCTTTCCTGTGATAATATTTTCTTGGTACAACATGTTTTCTAAAATGATAATAACTTTTTTTTACCTGGAATTTCTTCAAACAATCCATGCATTTCTTGATTGTTCTGTACAATACAGTAGAGCTAAGGCTCTACCCAAACAGATCAGAGGAAAGAAATTCCTTTTCTCACAGGCTATGTGTCTGTTCATCTAAGCTTATGATTAAATTTTAGCGGCAGTATGGAATACATCATTCATATTTTACTTGCTTTGTACTAAGTGCAACACTTCTGCAGAATGCTATCTAGACATTTGATCCTACTTCACATCACTGCTGATTATTTTTGTGACAGGATAGCAAGTTGCACTATTCCATATTCATTTTTTCAGAGGTCTTTTAGTCCTTTTGAGATTATTCCATGTATTTTAATTCTCTCCTATAACATACGGGTGAATAATTTAAGAATATTTTCATTTTTATTTTTAAAAAGCATATGCTTTACTTCATTATTTAGTCCTTATTGACTAGAATGAAAGTACTGGGTGCAAAAGAAACATCTGAATTCCTACAGATACAACTACTGTTCCTAATTTTGCATGCCAAGGCTTTCCTCTTCAATCCCTTTTATAGCAATTTTATAAATTCTATTTACATCTCCAATGAACAGTGTACAGAAGCATTCACTTTTATCTAAATTTCTATCCTCTCAAAGACTATTATTTTTCAAACAAAAGTCATTAATCTCCTAAATTAAAATACCAGAGTCAAGATACACAAAAAACTTAACTCAGGAGGATTAATTATCATCAAATATGTTCGTGAAGGCATTGTTGATTAACAAACAATTATTAACTGAAGCTTTTGCTATTAAAAAAACAACTTCTGAGATGTGACAGAATTTTGAAGTCCTTATGTTAATCATTAGAAGACTAAAAATAGTTTAAAAAACTGTTCCTACTAACTGAAAATATGGAGTTGTTTATTTTATATTGTTTACTTTCTCTCTTCCCTTTTTCTCCTCTTTCCTTCCCTCATTTGATGTCTCATTTACTTTGCAGTTACTCTTACTATTGCTGCTTTGAAGGGGAGTTTTTTGTTCTGAACTTCTGATAATTGATATAAGAAGTGGTTATCTTTATGGATAAGTTAATAGGAAAAATTTGATGAAACAACTGACAGAAAATAATTCAATAAATAAATAGAGCATAAATAGACCCACCAGACATTACACACAGAAGGTTTGCATTCAACATGATGATTAGCATTACAAAACTCTATAACAGAAATAATTTTATAAATTTAATCTTTTGGACATTCATAAACTATTTTCATTTGACTGCATGAATAAAAATATAGCAATGCATGTGGAAATTAGTAGTGGATGGAGGTACACTAATATTACATATTCCAATTTATAAATAGAGTAATAACAAGAAATATGAAAAAAAAAAAAAAAAAGGTGAACCAGATCGGCCTGAAAGCTTGGACAGGTGATGCACCTGACTTGTCTAGAACATGAAAAGAAGTTATATCTTTCATTAGAATTCTCTCTAGGCAATCAGAAGTCCATCCAAGAACTAAAGGTTGAGTATCTGAAGTGCCATATATTCCTGCAAATACAGTTGCAGTGGTTTTTATAATGTTTTCTCCATGCTTGCTGAAGGTAAAACAACTTCTACAATCCGAAAGAACCTATTCCCAGGGAATATGTTCTATTTATTTATATTTCTACTCTATTTATTTATTGCTAGAATATAATATAATCTCAGAAACTGTAGTTTCAAACAAAATCACATAGCACAACAGAATTTGTCATGAGGTATGCATCCTGTACTTTTTTCTCCTTACATAATTTAACACTATTTTTAGGTATGGATCACTTAAACCACTGAAAAATCTCTAGAAAGAATTAGGAGGCAAAATAGGATTCCGTCCTAGGACGACATTTGGCAAAGATGCTGCAGGTGATTATACCCATTCAGAGTCATGGATCTTTTGTGATTTTTTATTTGATTTGGTTTTGTTTTCCTTCATGAGTTTTGCACAAAGCAAATCTACATAGCAGCAAAAAGACACCAAGGTCAAAACAGTGCTGTTTTTTCCATATGGTAAGAGTGGGAGAAAGGATGAAAACAGATGACAGGAAAATACAAATGTTACAAAAGGTTGAATATTTTAATGTTGATGAAACACAGTCAAACAGAAAACTTGACTGATACAGTTAAAAAAAAACTAGCTGCAGATGATATGTTCCATGAATTGCACCCAGCTACTTATTAAAGAATAAGAAAATCATTGCCTTATTAAATTCATAAAGTTAATCCCATGTGATAAGGATTGTTGGATTCGGTTCAAGAAATAATTTTTAAGTTTTGAACAAGACATTTCAATCTCTCAAATACATTTTGAGATAATGGCAAACACTAAAATGTAAAACCTCTTATTTTCAATTTTACATAATCTTACATGTTTTATTTCTAACTTTCCATTTTAATATAATAAACTGAAGTCCAAACTTTGGAATACACACCACACTGAACCTTAAGTCTTGAACTTAAGTCTCTTAAGTCTTGAACCATTGAAGTCTTAATTCTCTCCGTGTTTTTTTGTTGGCTCGTTTCTGAGAATTAAATAACCATCATTTATCTTCCATTTTATCTCATTAATTAAAGTCAATATTTTTCATGAGTCAAGTAGAACAGATGAAATTCCACATAAAGTAGTGAAAATGGAAAATGAGATAAGATGTGCCTAAGTGAAGGAATGGATTCAGGACCCTAATTGGTAGGAAAGGTCTGTGTGACAGCCAAAATGTGGCAGGGAGATATGCAATAAAAGACTGAAGAGTGAAGAAATAGGAGATATGATTACAAATGTGGTTTGGAAAACCAGGCTACTCATGACAATCACCTCTGATGCCTTGAATATATATCATTAGGACTACAGAACTGTAATACTGGCCTAAAACTAACAGTAATGCTCAGCATAGCCAGTACAAATATTCAAGACTTCAGCTGGAAATAGAAGATATGGAAAGAACAATATGACATAAACTTGGAGCATGTATTGAAACTTCTAGCTAGATTTTAACATGAATTTTGGAGAAAGTTACTTTCTTTTAATTTGCAAAAAAATGTTTTCACTCAAAAGACTTTTTTACAGTGCAAATGATGATAATGTTTCAACCTGGTATAAGTAGTATATACAGTATATATACTGTATATACTCTATATACAGTTAAATAACTGTAAATGCAGTATAATAATTGTATATACAGTATATACAGTACATACAGTTAAAAGTAATATATTCAAAGATTTAGAAATAAAATATTTAAATTACTAATGGAAAACCATCTAAACCAAAATATAACCTTTACTTAAACTCTTACTAAAAAGTACAAATATTTTAGTATTTTGGACCTATGCTCATCTTAAATTATTGGTAAGTTACGACTTTTTGAAATAAAAGTCAGAAATTTTAGATACTGATGAAATTAAATTTTTGGTAAAGTTGAGGTTTGAGGATTTGGGTTTTTTTTTTTTTTTTTTTAGTATTATTAGGGATGATTACACAGTTACTTGTCTTCCTGAACAAGTTGCAGCAGTTCTCAACTTTTTACACGATAAATTCCCTTTCTGAAACTTTTAATAACATCTAGTTCTTTCCCTAGTGTAAATAGTTTACTTTAGATTATCTATTCTATATTCTAAAAAATTGTTCTAACAACACCAGGAAATTTGTATGCTAAGAAATTCTGCCAAAACCTCAGAGCATAACATTTAAGGAGCAATTTTCACCTAAAAAATGCAAGCTTGAGATATAAAAAGAGCAAATTCTTAAACTGCTTCCAACAGGGTATAAAAAAATGTGTCACAAGGATAAGAAGTAGCTGCTAGAAAGCAATGATTATGCGTTAAGAGTATGTTTATCTATATGTATCAGCAGCATTCTTATGAATTTAACAGATTCCAACAATATGCTCTAACTTTTTTCCATGTAGAATATTTAAATGAACTTCACTGTTCAAAAAAAATCATATAGGAATAAATTCTAATTTATTTATTAAGAACTATATAAATTACATACATATATGCACTTTTAATATATGTCAATATTATGTTTCTATTAAGAGAGAAATGCAGATGATAGTATTTATTCAAGCATATATAGACTTATATCTGTCCCTACTACTTTTATTCCAGAAATGGTTTTATCAAGGGAAAAAAAATTGTATTCAAGCCAACAGTATTTCTGCAGACTTATCTATAATGATTCACCATCAATTGGATTTTCAAGATGGCTATACTCTGTTCTTTCTTTTACTTTGACTATGAAAAGGTTAGAAAGCATTTCCCTTTTGTAATGTTCTTTGATGTTACCCTTAAGAGGTCCATAGTTTTAGAGGTATTTCACTGATTCAGTCACTCCCTGTGCAACTGATATTTTCACTGCCAGATCTTAAAGTTGTGTTTTTTTTAAATATTCCTGCAAAACAGTGCAACTTAGTCCAGAGAGAAAAAAGAATGGTTGGTTTTGTCAATGTTGAAAGTACATGGATAACAACAACCAAAAAAATAGCCAACTCCATTGCTTCCTAGTGTGTTTAATGGGCTCATGTTTTCTAGCAGCATCCACACTTTTATTGAGGTGAGTGATATGCTTTTTACTAACACTGTGAAAATACAATTGGTTCAATTAATTGTATCCATTTATTCTATCTTTTTAGAACAGTTTGAATTTGCAATGCAGACTTCAAATGGTGTTCTTTTTACCAAATTTAATTGAACATTAAACATTTAAATCAAACATTTGAACCTGAATAAGCCACTTCAGACTATTGTTACACTCAGTGAAGAGAAATAGGGACATCTGAAAGACAATTCACTTTATTCAAAAACGTGCATCTAAGATAAAGATGAGATGAGATGAGATGAGATGAGATGAGATGAGATAAGATAAATCCCCATCATGGACTGAATGAGTTACTCAAACTGAAGTGTCTTGCTGACCCATTAAACACAGCAAATACTACCATCAGCTTGGCAGCTGGTGATAAAAAAATCAGAGAACAAAGTAAAACAGGAAGCTGAGGTAAAAACATAGGAATGGGAATTCTATTAGGATTTTCTTGAAAAATGACTAAGGAGATAAGGGAAGGTTCAAATGATGCTTATATTCAAAGAATACAAGATAGTTAGGGAGAAAGAAAAGAATGAGAGGTCCAGGAAGATGTTAATGAACTAGAGGAAATCTGACTTTATTTTTGGAAGCATCCAGGACAAGGTACAGGCAAGACTGGACAGAAAGTAACCTGGTAAGTAAATCAGTGAGGCAGATGGTAAGAGAAGTTGGTAAAACCAAGTAATGATTTCTAGGTAAGGAACCTCAGATTTGAAAAAGGTAGTTGGGAATCCTTTGAGACCATGGAAAGCAGAAAAAAAAAAAAAAAAAAAAAAAAAAAAAAAAAAAAAAAAAAGCAGATGTAACAAAAGACAGTAAGTTCCGGAGCACCAAGAAAAAAGATATATGAATCTGCTTGTCACTAGAATTCCAAATGCAGCAGAAGACTCTAAAGACTTGCAATATCTTCTGCTGTTGAAATCCTCAATCTTTCTGCAGAGAAAGTACACAATCATCATTGTAATTACCAATGTAAAAATTAAGAAATTTCTTTTGATGTCAGTTATTCTATCACTTCAAGTGGCAATGGGATACACAGTGAATCCTCAAGTTTCAGTTCTGCATTCAAGTGACGGACAAAAGAAGTGACAGTACATGAAGTGACTTATGTGTTCTTCTTTTATCTTTTAAAAACCAAACCAAAACAAACACCCAAGCTTTAGAAATGCTGTTCTACAAGTACCAAAGACAGTTTTTAAAGTTACGAAATTCTAGACCTAGATTCTCTTTATAACTTATCTAATTCTATGTGATCTTGCACTATTTTTATCACCTGATGTTTCTGCATCCCATGCACGGAGCATAGATCCTCTGAGAATGAATAAGAGCTTTGGAGGAGAAAGGTCTGTGGCCTGTGCTGTGTAGGAACCCTGATTCTTTTGTTGTGAAGTTAAAGGCATAAATATAAAAGCCTACAAGTTATATAACCATTTTTAGAAGTTTCATAATAAAGTTGAAATACTGCCTCATGACAAAAACAAATTGATTATCCTCTTCTGATTCCATAACCTAGAAATGCAAAATTGTGTGGTCTATATTCCACCCCAAGCATTAAATTACCTTCATAACAAAGCAGTCGACATGAGGTAATATAAAAACATAAGCAGCTATTAATTTGAGTTCTTTAGGATCAAATTTTAGAATCTGGTTATCACAGGAGAAGGAAGCTATGGTTCAAATATGGATAGCACCTGAGAAAGGCCACATGATCAGCTGTTAAAATACTTGAAGTTATGAGAGCTCACAGGGTAGACTAAGACAGAGAAAGGCATCTTGATTCTTCTCCTCTTGTAAGTTCAGGTGCCAAGATGAAAGCTGTAAACAGGGAGCTCCATTTACTTAGAAACCAGGGACCAGAATCCTCCCCAAAGACTAGATAAACTTACAGTAGTACATGAAGTAGTCAAGTAGCAAATTTTTATGACAGTTTTATCCACATTTTCTAAAATGGACAAAATATTTTCTCATTAAATTAGAAAGCTGCATTGAGAATGTTGCTCATCTTGATAGGTTTCAAATTCATAACATTCTACAGCAGCATGCAAACCACAAGGTTGTCGGTTGCTAGGAGAAAAGGAAGACTTGGAAGTGGAGACTAATGGGCAAAAGCATCAAAATGCAGGATTTGTGGGCTCAGAGCAGAAAAATACAAAAGAAATGCTTATACAAAAGCTTTGATCATATAGTTTAACCATGCACATTTTTATGTTTCTGATTCTACACTGATCACAGTGATTTAATTTAAATAAACAGTTTTGACCACAGAGACTTGCAAACTAAATTTCTCAGTTGATGTTTGAATTAGAAAATCATTCTCTCACTTATTAACCTTTTGGATTCCCATAATTACTGAATTTTTTTACTTCCCATTGACAAAACTCAACAGAAACACAGTAAAATGCATTCCTCATTACTTTTCTAGTAACTCAACATTCGGGCATGAAACTCTGTTGTGTGAGGAAGGCACAGTATTCAGTCCTTTTGTTTCTTTCTTTATGGTACACTATTAGAAAGCATCTAATGGTGGGAAGATTTGCCATCTTCTTTCAGAAATTTCATATTTTCAAATTCTTGTATGTTTTATGAAAGACTTCTGCATTGTCAGTGCTTGCTTTACATGGGTTAGGCATATCTGGCATATTCTTCTTGGAACCATCTCTTAAAGCAAATGTTAATTGAATCCTGTGTTCTCCACTCCTCTCACACACAACCAGAGGAGTCTGGGACTGGTTTGCAGATGGGCTCATCATTTATGGGTGCAACTGAGAACAGAGAAAGTAGTGGGAGAAAAGTGCTATATGCACTGAAATAAATCTTTTTTTTTTTCTTTTATCTCTCTTTCTGGCTTGCCCCTCCACTGTAAAATAGGGCTGTTGTAAAAATAAACCTGTTACTAGTTTGTGAGGAACATACTGAGTGTAGTGGTGAACAGTGCCAAGGGCTCATGAGGAATTACATCTTCATAGGATTTGAACAGTGTGAGGCAAGCAAAACATGCTACCACCCACTCAGGAAGGAGGGGTTAAAATACTAACTCTTTGCCTATTAAGTGAACCCCATTCATGTTGGGGGTTGATTAACAAGCCATCTGAAAAGAGCCATCGTGAGCATGTAAATTCTCCATTATAAATTTCGAGGCTCTGACAGATGTATCACAAATCTTTGCACTGGCATTTTCCAAGCCTTTTGAGACTGATTTGTAAATCTTAATTATAAATTTGTATTATAGATTTTTTTTTTTCCTAACAGTTTTGTATTAGAAAATGAAGATCAAAAAAAAGAATCTTTAAATACTCACTGCATCTACTGACAATTTTGTCATGCCAGCTCTAAACCAACTTGATATGCATGTTTCCAAGCAATTTCAAGCAATCAGACCATGTTCTAACACTAATTGTTAACTGTAAACCTTTTTTTTTTTTTACAGATACAATACGGAAAGTAGAACAATTAGGTAAGTACTTTATAACATGCCCTATCTAATCCTTCAGTCTCCTTAATGACAGTAGGACTATCCACATTTATACCTTACTTTTGCACAGAAAAACTGTGCAATTGACATGAGAGGATGTTCTTCAGAAACATGCAAAAGACCCAAATTAGTGAAGTAGAATGTATTTATTATTACACAACCATAATCTCTCAATAAATAAATCCCACAATATCTAAAGAACATTAAACCCAAGAATTTAAGATCCTCCAGCTTTGTGTTTAGCTTAGATGTAGAAACAGTAACTAAAACTCCAGTGAAAAACAAATCTGGTTGAGCTGAAAAAGGATACCAGTACAAAATTCACATACCAAGCTGAGAAGGCCAACTGGGAAAAAATTAATAAAAAGAAACAAACAAACAAAAACCCCAAACAAGAATCCAACCATCACTCTTTTGGAGATACAATGATACAAAGTAGGCACTAAAAATAAAAAACAAAAAGCAATTTTCACTTCTACATATATGTCAATAGCAGAAAGAAACATTTATAAAAAACTTATGTCTACAGAATAAGGGAAACATAACTTTCCAGGGCATCAGAAGATTGTTGGATCATAGAACTTTCAAGCACAGAATTGTCGTTTTGCAGCACTTGACCACCTCTTGACATAACATACAAAGTTCATAGAGGTAAATTAGAGGTTCTTTGATAAGAAACAGAAAGTCAAGTCTTAGACTCTAAAACTATCTTAAACATTTTCACACTTCAAAAGCTGGCATTTTCACTAATAATGAAATCACATCTCCTGAAGCAGTTATTTTAAATCTGAACAGATTTGAGCATATTTCTTCAACAGGATTATGAGCTACTGATGAGTAGATGTGCTGTTTCAATAACAATGAATGAAGAGCATGAAATAAATGGATTATGAAAATCAAGAGCAGTAAGAGCAGTAACCAGATACATAATGTCACAGAATCACATAATGTCACATACATTCTATCAAGTCAACTCCTTTGTACAAATCAAGTGGTGCCACTCAGTAAGTTTCTGTTAGTATGCAGATCTCTACAGAATTTCAGATCAGTGACACACCTTAATGAAAAGTCCATAGAATGAAACTATATTTGTAATGGTTTTTATCCTTCCCATTCCCTCTTCAAAAACCTTGAAGATATAATTTTAGGGTTGGTGTATTACCTGTCTTTGTAGTGTATCTGATAACAATTTGAATTGAATCCTAGGACACCCTCTTGTTGCTCAGAACAACTTCCAGTGTTCATAAACACTTCAGTATTGCTTTCGCTTTACAAATGTACCCTAACTCACTTAGCAGCTATTCCACGTGTTTAAATTATGTAGCTCCTATGAAATCAACTATGCTAACTGGCAAAACAATAAGAGATTCAAGGAGAGAATATATGCTTTAGGGCTCTCTGAAAAGGCATAACATAATCAAAGTTACACATCCATATGTTTATCTACAGCTGCACTAATTCAAACATATGCACAGTGCTGTTCCTTCATGTCATAAAATATTTAATACTATATGTTTAACTTTCAATATGAAAAAAACTAACAAACCAAACAATTTCTTTTATTTCTTTTCATGTTTAGAAACAGAACAGTACATTTCTCTTCATAGGACAAAAAAAAAAAAAAAAGACAAGGGAAATGAAAATGAAGTCATCTTAACTGTGGGGAGGCAGGAGCAAGCAGAGTTAAAGTAATGAGGCATTTTACCCCTAGTACTATCTGTATCAGAGTTTTTCTGAAAGATCTCTGTTAGCTACATTTCCTTCTTCAAATTATTTTAGTTTCTGTTTCAGCTGGACATGAGGAGGGCAGGGAATGGGAATGAAAAGCAATTCAATTTAACGCATATGTATGAAACACAAGAATCTGGATGTGTATTTCTTGTTCTTACATCTTCTCATTTGTCACTCGGTTGATGACTCATAAAACTCTTATAAGAGTCTTATTTTTCTCTGAGGTAGGCTATAACACCGAATTTCAGGAAAGTGGACGCTTTTACTTTCGAGCTTTCACCTGTCATCCCAGTACCCAGAACAACACCACCTCCTGCTAGCGTTTTAATAAACTTCTGGGAAAGTTGGGTAGCGACGATCCCCAGCGCGGAGCGCCGGCTTTGAGAGGAACCTGTTCTTGGGCTAGCCCCACGGGCAGGGGCAGCCCAGGGGCGGACAGGGACAGGAGAGGGATAGGGACAGGTCAGGGGCAGCCGCAGTCCAGGAGCAGGGGCAAGGCCGGGGGCAGGCCAAGGGCAGCATCCCTGGTCCACGGCACCTTAACCATGAGGCTGGCCTCTCCCGGGACTCTCGGCAGCTCTCCAGCCGCCCTTCCCAGCGCCTCCAAAACCTGCCAGTTCAAACTGTAGGAACGGTCCCGCGCCCAGACACTCACCCTCCAGCAACAACGCCAGCACACCGGCCCGGCTGAGCCCCCGCCCCGCCACTGCCCCCCGGGGCTGCAAAGCCCCGCGGTGACTCCCCGGACCCGGCCGTGCCCGCCGCGCAGGTGGCGCCGGAGCGGCCGCGCTCTCCTACCTGTGCCCGCCTCCGTCACCTGTTGCCCGGCTGCCTCCATCGGCGCAGCCCCCCGGCGCCTCCTCCCGCTCCGCCGGCGCCAGGGGCTTCTCGGGCTCGCGGGCCACCTCCATCCCGCCGGGCACCGCCTCCTCCTCCACCTCCTCCAGGGACTCCACGTAGAAGACGGTGCGGGGCGGCGGCGGTCCCGGGCCGTGCCCCGTGGCCGGCCGGCCGCTGGCGGGCAGCAGCGTCCCGTTGGGCGGGCTGGCCGTGGTGGCCGCCGAGGAGGAGGCGGAGGAGGCGGATTTCTTCCAGAAGACGCCGTTGCCTCTCTCCTGGCTCTTCAGCAGGCGGCTCTGGCTCGGTCCCCAGTGCTCGAAGCTGCTGTCGGGCGGCAGGCAGCCTCCCCCCGCCGGGCCGCCCGCCGGCGAGGGGTGGCTGAACAGTTTCCAGCGGAGGCGCAGGATGTGCTTCACGTCGAAGTCTTTCCTGCCGGAGCCGGACATGGTGCCGCGGCGGGCGGGGGACGGGCGCGGGCTGAGGCGGGACTCGCGGCGGCCAGGCAGGGCCGGGCGGTGGCGGCGGCGGCGGCGGCAGCGCGGGGCGGCCCCGCTCCGGCAGCGGCGGCGGCGGCTCCTCCGGGCAGCGCTGGGCTTGTAGGGCGAGGGGTGGCAGCCGCCGGGCGGAGAGAGATGCGCGCACACACCAGTGCGGAGAGAGAGGGAGGATGGATGGAGCGATGCACAGAGCCAAGAGGAGGTAGAGACACCCAGCAGGAAAGGGAGAAAGAGAGAGGGAGAGATGCCCAGAGCTGACGAGAACTGCACGGTGATCAGTGGAAAGGGGAGGAGAGAGAGGCAGAATTGAGATACATCTCTCAGGGGAGACGGACACTTGCGAGGGAGGCTGCTACGACGCGCTAATCTGATTAACGGGGGAGCGAGGTACAGCCCGGAGAGGAGCGGCGGCGGCAGCAGCCACAGCGGGGGGCAGGTGGCACCTCCTCAGTCTCTTAGAGCTCCGTGACCGAGTGCAGGCAGAGAGGAAAAAGTCACCTGGAAGCCTCTCTCCACCTCCCGCCTTCCCATCCCGTTTCTCTGGGGAGTCCCATGCCTGCCGTTATCTGGGATGGCAAAGCCTGAGAGCTGGCACAGAAAGAAATCGGGGCTCCTTTATATGCACTGTACGTAGGAGGGGGAAAAAAAATCCCGCCCGTGAGGCTGTCAAGGTCCTCAGTATACAATTTTTTGTCTATCTCGGCGCCTCTCACCAAGCCGCCCCCTCCCTTGCATGTGACGCAGATGTGCTCTGGGGCCGTCAGTGTGAAGAGACAGAGGGGAAAAAAAGATGCTTCAAGCTTCGTCGTGCAAGTAAGTCGGCAGGTCACTCACTGCCCTCACAGCCTCCTCCTCTTCTCTCTCCAGTGCAGGTCTACTCACCTTGGTATTTTGGTTCTGAGACAGCTGTATATTACTGGAAGCAAAATAAAGTACAACAACAAATGTATCAGCAGCAGTAAACACAAAAATGTGAATAATAGGAGTACTGACTTAATAGTCTGCATGCAGACTGGATGAGGTTGCAGGTTAACAATGTATTCTGCAGGCTCCATTCATTAGCCTGTTGGCTCAGTGTTGCTGTACCAGTAGAAAACATTGGCTGGAGGTACAGTGTCAAACAGAAATAGCACAACACATCTGCTTCTTACCTTTCATACCTGCTCTTAATGCAGCCTGACAGTGCTAAACCCAAGGGAGGTTCCTTTCACAACATAAGAGATCTGCTTAGGAACATCTGCCCACTTGGGAGGGGTGTCACAGCGTACACTGCATCGGGGGCATAATTACAGAATTAAAAGCTTTACGGTGAAATGTAGGAGAGGGATATGGCAGCGAAATTGCATATCGTCACCTGGCTCGTAAACCCCACGCATGAGAAGTTGGTGGCAATAAGATGATACGCAGAATACCTGCAATTCACCTGTGCCTTACTAAGTAATGTTTTAGAAGAAGATTTATCCCCAGGAAAATGATGAAACAGATTGTATTTTCAACGAGGAATTTTTGCATTGGCCAGCTTTACCCATGCACCCATGAGCTCTTAAAAGTTTGTTGTTCTAACTCTGTGAAACCAATAAATAAGGTTGAAGGACTTATTTCCCTCAAGCTAGAATGTTTTAACTCCTCATTCATAAAGTATTATAGCTTGAAAATTCCTCCAGGGAAGCACATAAAGTCAAACATGAATTAAAAATTTTATTACTGTTATATTTACTTCATGACTGAAGTATATTACTGTTTTGTTGAATTTGTCAGTGGAGTAGTGCTTCTGGATAAAAAACAATATTAGGGTTTGTGTTTAACACTGATAAAGTCTTGGATTTAACAGTACAAGAATTCAGGGCACCAAGTCCTACTTTCAAAGGAAGAAAAATTGCCACTGTGCATTTTAAATATTGATTTATACCACAACAGTTGGACTGAAAACTCCCTGGTGCCTCAACTTTTTTCTCAGTATTCACTGATAAAAGAGACAAAAACCATTCTAAATCAAACAGAAGACACAATTCACTTTTATCCAGGAACTGTTCTAAGTATGTACTGCTTAGGAGAGCCGCAGGAAGAAATGCCTAGAAATCTTCATCTAGAATAGGACAGATGAAACTTCAGTAATTTCTGAGAGTGTAGAAATGCATGTGTTATGATGAAATACATGAAATCATCTATAGTGAATACTGGCTACTTAGTGTCTAGTTACATGCTCTAAAAGATGGGGGTATCTTCATATAAAATAGATTTAATCAATTAATATATAGATAGACAGAATGCGATCTCTTCTGTGTTTAATACCTCTTAACTGATTAGGCCTATTCAGATACTCTGATTTGAGGAGGACTGCATTATTTCTTGCCATGTTATAAATCTTAGTAATTTTTAAATCTGCATTAATATTTAAATGGCTAATTTGATGTGAACCATTGATAAGTTAGATATTCTATCTTTACTTCACCTAAATAGATAAAAAAAAAAGAAAGTACATTCAAAAAAAGTATATTTTCTAAACATACTTCAGAGGTCACTCAATGAATATATATATTATAGTGCAACCCAAGGAAGTGATTTTGAGTTTTTTATCACCTGTCCATGCAGTACAAGCTATCAAGCAATTATAAGAAAAAAAGGTAGAAAATACTTTAGGTTATTTGTTATTCATATGTTTTTATTTCAGTTATCTCCATAACTGAAATAAAATCTTGGATTTTTTTTAATAACTAAAATCTCGGTTCTTCAATATATCATGTATAAGCACTGAATACTTAACATTACTTGATCCTTTCATATTTTAGTACATAAATAATTTTTTGCAGTAAGAGATGCATTAATTTGGCATGCATGCCAGCTTTTTTTCCTGCATGAAGATGTGTGAACACTTAAGTATTATAAAATGAAATCTGGAAAACTGTCTTGATTATCTTAGTTCATATCACGATCACAATTATTTTGTCAATATACAGTAAAGAAGAGCTACCCCCCCAAGAAAGCTATATTGAAGAAGCAGTCATTGTCAGTATTTATAGTTAATTAATAAATTGGTTTCCTGAGCATGAAGTAGAAGAATTAAACAGGTTGGTTTTGTTAGGTTTTCACAGAATCTTATCTTCATATTTCCCAGTGAATGCTTTTTGACATATGCTGGGGAGGCAAAGAACATATTCTGGATTATCACATGAAAGAAAAACAAAATGCTTTTGAGTTACAGTTGAAACTTCTGGTACATAAAAATATTAACTTAACTCTGTAATTTGTCAAGGGTTGCTTCTCCATCCAGAAGAAGAAAAATTAGTTCTCCTACTCGAGTTCTGGGGACCTTACTCATAGGAATTACACTAAAATAATTAGCTTACTAGTCAAATATGTCTTAGTCTACTGATTTGGGATTGACATAGACATATGATTAGAACTATGAAATTGCACTTGTGTTTTTAGGTTGTCAAAAGGAAACATTTTGATGTCTTGCAGCCTTCCATCGGTGTCTTATGTGTTCCATGAAGTATAGCCAAAATAATAATGATCACAGGTAAACTTTCCTGTCTATTGGTTGCACACTTGTGTATCACATTGTATTTTTGTTTATTAAGCAGCATTTCTCAACTTCCACCCCCGATGTAGTTTCCCTGGATTATTCATTGCCACTCAAATCTTGAATAACTTTACAGACTTTGCTTGAAAGTATTAAAGGCTTTTTCTTTATCTATTAGTCAGGCAAACAGATGAAAGTGGTTAATCTTTATGTTCCTGTTATGAGTCAGATTCCTGACACTTTCTCTTTGTGTTTTTGCCTTTCTAATGCTCTTCAAATGAAATAAATTCACATAGTCATGTCCCTAAGGAAGTCTCATGCTAATGTTTTATAGGAAAAATGGCCTAGGGATATATATCCTTCTAATAAATCTTTCAAGTAGTCAAAAGCACTTGCAAAGAAAAAAAGCTTGAAGTAGGTATCCAAATGAGTAAGATTTTATTAAACCCTCTTTTTTCCTTCTTTCCATTGCAAAGGTTTGGAGTACTGTTTATTTTTAGGCAGATGATTTATGTGGAGCTATTTGCATGTTGTACCCCAGGGAGAACTGGCGGATTAGGACTGAAGTTGAGTTTTAGTTGGTTATTGATTGATAAAACAAGCAACAGAGGAAACATCATGCAAAGAAACCCCTTAGGGTTAAGAGTAGTCTTAGTCTATGTGAGTCTCTGCATTCCATAAAGTCAAAAGATACAGCAAGTGAGTCTAAGAGTGATGAGCTTATGTGTACTGGGAAAGTTACCAGTAAGAGAAGGGATATTCCTCTCGACAAACTATAAGGATAAGGCGTAATTTTGTTACTGAATTTTATGCTGTCAATAAGTTAATCCAGAAGACACTATATTTTGATGAGAATAAGCACAGAAAAAAAAAAAAAAAAAAAAAAAAAAAAAAAAAAAAAAAGAGGAAGAGAAAACTGTGCCTTGGGTAAGGATGATACTAGAATGAATAGTTTTACAACAGTTCTCACTTTAATGTGGGAGCTCTCAAACTCATGAATGAACATGCACTTCAGCTATAAAGATGCTTATTTTGTGGGTGGCTAATTATACATTCCAAAGCTAGAGAGTGTTAAAATGATGCTGTGAAACAGAACTATAGAATACTCAAGCTAAAGAAAGTGCAGAAAGAAATTGATGGGTTGGGAGATTCATTGAGAGATCAAAACTCAGTGCAGAAAATGTCAGTATGCTAAGTGATTCAAGCAAATAAGTAATGCTTTAGAATTATTATTTAAACTTTTGGTGTGTACAAAGCCTTTGAACAAGTTTTATGATATGTAGATATATTCTGAATCTATTTTGGTAAGTAAACTGAGAAACCTTGGGAATAGATGGTAGTTGGGAGAAATTAAACTCTTATATTGTTTATAATGTATACACATAATGCTGTGGTATTCCTCTGAGCCAAGTTGTTGAGGTGATTTTCCTCCCATAATAGTATGCAAAATCATATTTAAAATACTGTAGATATGCCTACACTTATTTACTATGATTGTTTTCTAACGGCATAAAGGAATAACAAAACCAGACAAAAAGCAAACCAGAGCTGATTCACTTGTCAGTACTTATGTATGGAGTTTTTTGTAGTGAGTTTTCAACTGAGATTGAACTTTTGAGAATTATTTTGCCTTCAATAAGTTAAACAGTTCAATGGTGTGATTTCTCAAAATTAAAAGTGAGCTAGCACAGCACAGGCTAGGTTTCTGAAAGTGTGGTGACATGACCAACTGCATTTATTTCAGGTTTTTAAAATATTTCTTCTCCACAGTTGTTGATGAGTGTCTCCTTAGTAATGCCAGATTAAAAAATGATATATGAATTACCCCTAGTGGTGACTTGAACATTTTATTCAGCATTGCAGGAGCCGAGGAGAACAGTTGCTTATCTTATATAAGCTTGAGGGACAGCAATTTCTTAATCCATTTCACCAGGATCACAAGCAGTTGTATAAAAACACCCTAAAGCAGTTTTTAAATGGTCAGAGAATTTCACTTAAGTGCTGCAGGATTTGTTGTGGGTAAAGATTCACAAGTAAACTAAGGCTGGAGAAAATGAAGTTATGACTAATTATTTTCAAAAAGTAGGGAAGTTAAAGAATATTAAGCTTCTTAAATTCCTAAATCATTTCCCACAAGTCCTCTGGGTGTAACAGTTGTCAGTTCTCATGTGAAATACATAGTTTTTACCCACAGTTCCCAAGTTGCCTATAAATCACCCTTATTTGAAGAAAATGCCATGCCTTCTCTCCTAAGTTATGGCCAAGAGAAACAGCTGAACTCCATCTACTACAGGTTAGGCAGAGCTCACACCTTTCTGCTCCTTTGCCGTACTCCACCTGATATGCTTAGGCATTTGGAGGCCAGTCATCCATACCACTTGGTGATTCACGTAGACACTATTACTATATATTTTAAGTGCTAGAATATCTTACAAAAATCGCTATGTTGTTTTGTTTTGATCTAAAACTAACACTTCTAGTGGTGTTTTTATGAATGACATCAATCTGTGGTGATGCAAAGAAAATAGGGTGTTTTTTCTTCAATAATAGTTGCTGTCATTTTTCTATGATTCAGAATCTTCTTAGAATCGGTTTGCTTTCACGTTCTGTTAAAAAAATATGCAGTTTCCTGCTGATCTTTTATTCAATGTTTATTTTTAATCTGAGTTGAAAACTTTCAAATATATGTTGGCAAATCACAGTAATAGAGACACTGATGGTTTGCAGAATAGTCTCTATAAAAAGGAAACTGCTAAAATTTTGCAACTACACATGTAGTAGTAAATTATATTGGACTTAATTAAATTAAATAGAGCCAATGTAACTGGCATAAGATGGTCAATACTGATAAGGCATCACAGCCTTAAAATGGTTTTTGGTTGTACAAACTAGCATCTTTCAACCTCATTCAGAAGCTAGCATAATTCAGGGAACATACTCAGTGGGCATTTTGAATACAGCCAGCATTTTGGAGGAAAAGAGCATTTAGCCATATGGAGGTAAATGGTGCCATGCCATTTGGCCTGGGTCCAGTGGCTAAACGGAACAGAGAACAGGCTCAGGGACATTTTGTTTACTGTTCTACACAGGACCTTACAATGCTTATATTTCAGCTCACAGGTTCTTTTGAAGTTAAAAAAAAATTATTTTAGGGTAATTTTGCCATTGAAAACCTTTTATGATATATTTTGTAAGGATCCTCTGTGAACAGCTTGTTTTAAATGAAACTTTGGAGGTTTTTTAATAAGTCTGACTTATGATTTTCTTTGTTGTTTTATAGGAAAATACAACATACACACACTAACAGGAGAAGCATTTCCCTCTTTTCCCCATCTCTCATAGTATGTAAGACCCCTCACAGAGGTATATTCCTTCACTTGACTTACTATTTTGCATCAAACTTTTAGCATCTTATGCTTCCTGTATTTTCTAGTCTCAGTAGACAGATTCCCAGACTCTGAAAAATTGTATATTTCCAGATTAGGCAGCTACTGGCTTTTTCTCCATGATATTAAACTTTCTAGTTGAAGTCAAGATATTTGTTGCTCGTATCAAGTGCCTTGTTGTCACACGAGTAAGAGCAGTTTAGAGTTTTATATTGCTTAGTTAGAGATTTTTTCTGTTGTTTTCAAGGAATGGTGGATGTCTGGACAACTTCTGACTTCATGCTCTTTCTAGGAATCCTTACAAGAAAATGCACATGTATTTATGCTCTTGGGGGATCTCTGACTGCCATTTTAATTTTAAAGTAACTTTAATGACAAGGAAATCTTTATTTACAATGCATTTCATTCTTTCACATCTCCTATCACAATCAAATAATGCATTAAAAAGGAGTAAGCAAGAAGTTACAGGGGTTTTTTTTCAGAAATATAGAATTTCTTCAAAAGAATTCTTCAGCACTGAATATAAGGCAATAAAATAAGCCCTTGTCACTTCTCCTGTCCTTCCTTTTGAAAAGGAAAGATGGGGCTTTGTCTATGATTATGTGTACAAATGATCTTTTGATTGTTTACATTCAGTGTCTGACCAAATTAAAAAATCAAATATTTGAGAATGTTTTTTTTTTAATCTGCCTATTCACACTTTCATTTGAACTGAGTGTCCCAAAGTGTATACTGTTGGGGCTTTTTCCCTTGGAAGAAAATGCTATTTGGTTCAGATTAGAGTATTGTAATTGTTTGAACAACTTGATAGTTTTCCATCCAAATGTCATGACACTTAGAGTAATAACTGTTAACATTACAATTTAAGATGAAAAATTGCTTGAAATTTCCTGGCTTTAGGTTCATAGTACAAAAACATAAAGACTTGATTCTATGGTTATGGACACTCTAAAATTTTTTTTACATTAGTATATATCTGAAGTTTCGCATAATTATAATTATTTCTGTTTGCAGAATTGTTTTCCTACTGCATTTTCTCTGATTTTACCTGACAAACTATGCCACATATTTAATCCCTTGCTCACAGATTTTTTTAGAGGTAAAATGTTGTGAGAACTTAAAGAATGCAGTTGCATTTCTCAAAATACTGTTAAAGAGGAACGTTCCCGTAAGATAAGCCACCATATCAGGAACTTGAGATAAGCGCAAGTGGCAAAACAGGAAGGCCTTAATTCCACGTCTAACAAAGGTGAAGACTTGCAAGCAGCACACCAGAGTGTGCAGACTATAGGAACTTGAGATAAGACTTATCCAGACAAAAAAAAAAAAATCATATGGTCGCAAACTGTGGGGAGGGATACACATGCCAACCCAGGTTGTGGGAATGGCATCTCTGCCCTGTGGATACCTGGGACTTGCACTTGTAGAGAAATGTTTTTGTACAGAAGAATGACCCCACCACAGAAGACCGGGGTGAAGAAGGACCAGCAGGATGCCACA
Source organism: Pyrgilauda ruficollis (assembly GCF_017590135.1). Classification (NCBI taxonomy): domain Eukaryota; kingdom Metazoa; phylum Chordata; class Aves; order Passeriformes; family Passeridae; genus Pyrgilauda; species Pyrgilauda ruficollis. The sequence continues at coordinate 467,716 of NW_024518984.1, forward strand.
AAAATCTGTGTGGTGATGATGTCTTTCTACTTCATCTCTCTCTGACTCTCCTTCTTTTCTCCCCTTCTCCCCTCAAATTTCTCCTCAAGTTTGAGTGAATTATAACTGACAGATATTTTTCTGGTTTTTAAAAATATGCTTTTAATGCAAAGTCAATATTTTTTTTTCATTTTATTCCAGTAGGTTTTAGCAGTTCCATAAGATTACATATAAATTAAATTTAAATGTAAAATCCAGACACAACTTTGCTTGTAGCTGCAAGTGTGTAAATAAGGACTGAAATATTTTTTGGTTTTTTGTTCTAACCTGAGCTTGACAGTTTGATTGCTACAGCATATAACAAATAAGAAGGCATAATTAACAAAAGTCACTAATTAGGATGCTGCGATCATCGGAACATGTGTTACTAGTCCAGTAGAAGTTATATGGGCAGTACAAAGCACTACTACCTAAAATGAGAAGGCTTATTATTTCTGGTAATCTAAAGAAGGGGACTGAAGAAAATACCAATTAATAGAATCATTATGGTAAACTTTTGGGCAATTTTCTTATTTGCTCAAATATTCATATGTTCAGTTTGACTATCAGGATGTAGTTTTTAAGTGAGAGCAATGGCTATCTTTCCTATTATTTTAAGCAAAAAATGCAGTATTGTCAGCAAACATTCAGTTTGCAGTTGTTTTGGAAGACAAACAACTTCAGTTTCTCAAGTCTCTTTGAGTTTTAGTATGGTCTCCAAAGCCCAGTCCAGTCTGAAGTCTGCAAATTGAATAATGTACTCTATTTTCTGTTATAAAATGATAAATGTATTAAATAGTTGTTAAGGAAAGACAAATACATATAACATAAACATGCATGGCCTTTTTTCTTGTACTACTGCATGCAATGAATAGCAGCCAAGTACATTTTTCCAGCCATTTATATTCTTACCTTGCGGCAGACTTTTCTTTACTGTAATTTTCTAGGCCATTTAAGAAAATAGCACAAGGCACTGTCTGAAATACCCTAATATTTCAAACATACTAATGAGATGAGGTATCTGGCTGAATGAATTTGTTAGGGCATAATGTACATGTTGACAGTAAACACCTTTTGATATTCCATATTTTTATGCTAACATATTCTTCCTCAATGGGACACACTTTGCCAGGGAAATTTTCCTTCCTTTAAAAAAAATATATTGGTTTTGCTCTTTTCTAATATTTTGGAAGATCATTTCTTCTCTTTCGTTAGCCAATTTTCTAAATCTCCTGCAGAAAAGTTCACCAACTTGACGAAATTTCATCTGACCTGTATCTAAGTAACTTTTTTTCCTTATTTTGTCTTAGTGTGATGTCCATTAATCCCTAATGAATCCCCATTTCCTTAATGAAAGCAGACAAAAGCAAAAGTGTAGACACTTCATCCTTCCCAGCATCAATATTTGGTGCCCCTATAATAATGACTCAGCTCTTTCTTGCTTATCTTTTTGCTTCTGATAAACTGACAGTATGTATTCCCTCCCTTGCCATGGCTATCTTGGCTACTGTGAACTTACTGAAGACAGGGAAGTTATAAGTAGCCCAGTGACCAAATGGAGAAAGGCTGCTGAAACGTAGCCATTTTAATGACAAATTAGTTTTGAAGATGACTAGTGACAGATTTGCAAAAAGGAGCCAGAAGTAATTCATCAGTAAAGCATTGCAGACAAACAGAAGTGAAAATCATTCACTTGTCTAAATTGGAGAGAGATGGATTTGTTTAGTGGACTGTTAGATGAATGAGGAGTCAGTTGTAAAGTTGCATCCAAACAGAAATGGTCAATGACTCGGAGTCCCTGTGGACATCAGAGCTGAGTGGTGTCCCTCAAGAATCCCTACTGGAACCAGTGTTGTTTAATACTTTCATCACTGACGTGGACAGTGAGATCAGGTTCACCCTCAGCAAATTTGCAGATGATGCTAAGCTGAGGGGTGCTGAAGGAGGGAATGCCATCCAGAGGAACCAGGACAAGCTTGACAAGCGGGCCTATGGAAATGTCATAAGGTTCAAGATCAAGTGCAAGCTGCTGCAGCTGGGTCAGGTGAATCCCCAGTATCAGAGAGGGCTGGGGTGAACTGATGGAGAGCAGCCCTGCTGAGAAGGACCTGGGGGTGGTGGTGGTTGTAGATGAGAAATGAACCAGCAATATACACTTAGATCAGAAAGCTATAGATTCCCTGAGCTGCATCAAAAGCAAGTCAAGAGCCTTCTACTCCTCTCTAGTGAGACCCCACCTGGAGTGCTGCATCCTGCTCCGCAGTCCCCAGTACAGAAAGACTTTGACCCATCAGAGCGAATCCAGAGAGCCACCTCTGGATGCAAGAGAAGAGCCAAGATGATTAGAGGGATTGAGCATTCTCATACAAGGAAGGGCTGAGAGTTTGTTCAGCCTGGAAAATAGAAGAATTCGGGGTGACCTAATTGTGGTCTTCCAGTACCAGAAATGAGCCTACAAGAAAGATGGAGAGACACTTTTTGCAAGAGCATGGAGTGACAAGACAGGGAGGGAATGGGCTCAAACTGAAATTAGGAAGGTTTAATTAGATATTAATTTTTTTTTTTTCTGTAAGGGTGGCAAAGCACTACAGCAGATTGGCCAGAGATGTTGTGAATGCTCTATTCTTGGAAATGTAGATGGAACTCTGAGCAACCTGCTGTAATGAAGTGTTCCCCACCCATGGCAGAGGGGAAAAGATCAGCATCCATTCCAACCAAAACCATTCTATGGTTCCATGTGGATTTCAGGTTCAATAGTTATCTGAAATTTGTCTTCAGATTTTTATACTGGTATACTTTATTTATTTTTTGAGGAATAACTCATCTTCAAAAAAAAATTGAAATAAATTTCTCAATGTTAAATATGCTTTTTTATATTAGTGAATATTTGCCTTTGTACCTTTAATAATAGCTGCTCACTGATACCTGATTCACAAAGCAACTAACATTTAATTATTAATTAAATCTCTTTGTTAAGTGGATTATATGCCATTCTCAAATAAACTAGCTTTCATACCTCTTGATAAGTATTTAGTAAAGTGTGTATCAAAATAAAAATTGAATTTTAGATCTATTTTAAACTTTGTTGAACACCACTTATCTCTTGGCAATAGAAGAACACATTCCTTTTAATTGGAAATTTATGTGAAATCCTGTCCTGATTAAATTTAAATTAGTATTCATTAACATTTGACAGTAAATAATTCTTGGAAAATATCCCAATATAGCATCAATTTTTATTAACTTAAACTGTATGGGAAGTAATACTATGTTGCATTTGCCTCATGTTTTCCATCTCAGTACAATTGATAAGCAAAGCACTGAAGAGACAGAAAAGAAATTTTGTAAGCCTTAGTACTGCCGCTGTATTAGGTGTATAGATCCAGTAAGTTTTAAGGTTAAATTACCATCTTAGTTACATCTACAGTATATATAAAGATATCAAATGGTTGAAAATATGAAGAATCCTGATGATCAGGAAACCTAGAGACAATAAAAATATAAAATAACAGCTAAGAAAAGGATTTAACTGAAAGTGTTGTCTCCAGGATTTGAGGTAGATCTAGATGGATATGAGTTAGGCATCTTCATGAAAGAGTTTCAGAGCTGAAAATCCCACCATAAGTTTTTGACCAAATTGCAGTAGACTTAACGGTGCAGCATATTTTTTAAATTGGGTCATAAACTGTCTAGGATATTTATTTAAGAATACAAATGCAAAGCACAAAATTTGATGGAATATGCTGAAAGAAATGAAAAGTCATTGTTTGCATTTAAGCCCATGTCTTTTTTGATTGATTTCTGGTTTTTTCCACATAAATTCATTTTTTTTTTCCAGAAATATAAGCTGGAGTGTTTCACAAGGTACTTCTGCAAGGAGAAGAATTAATTTGTGAAGCATTGCCTGCTTCTGAGTTCCAAAGTCACTGCCACATTCCTATGCTTATCCATGTCTCCATCAGTTGAGTGTAAAGTGCTGTTGAGGCTGTAACTTCCATGGCATCTTAACAACAGAAGGGACTGTTTCAAAGACACATTTGAAAACTGTCTCTGAATGTCAGAGTTGCTGAAGTATGACAATTTTAATGAATGTGACTCATGCTAACTTGGAAAAAGAAACCAATAATGGACAGATAAGTGAGGGCTTTGCCTGCATAGTTAAAACTGAAACCATTCCAGATAATACTGGGCTTGCTTTTTTAAATCTGCCTGCATATAAACTCTTCCTTCTTCATCTCTTAAAATAATTAAATAGCATCCCCTAATTTGGTCACCTAGTAACCCTTTTTTAATCTGGCCTGTACTGTATGAAATTTTAAATACTTCATGGTTTGATAAGCTTGCTTTTTTATTGAATACACTGAAGTGCTATAAAACAAAATCCTTATTGGAATTCATAATGTTACAAAGGAAGGATTAATCGATAGAAGGTGAGATGAGAGCTTTCATTTCTTTAGATCCATATTTAATTGTTTGTAATCAAGAAAAGAAATTATCATTACTGCCATAGACTTCTGCTGCTTCCTTCTGAAAGTTCATGTTTTTCCTGCTCGGAGTTCATCATGTGTTGCTCCTTTTGTGGAGCAAGAGCCATAAATCTAATATAAATGAAGTAAAAATATTTTAGTTTAATAAAAAATTATGAAAAAATAATTTTGCAAAGAAAGTATAAGATTTAGAGATGGATGAGTAGAAGGTTAGGTTCTGTTGAAATTTACTTCATAATAAAGGTAATGCATATTTAGTCTTCTTGAAGCAATGGATTCTGTAACATGTAGCACTTGATTCTCAGCTCAGTAAATTATATTTTTTTGTAGTTTATTCTGTATTTTGTTAAAAGTAGGCAGTAAATAATTAAAGTCATCCTTTTGATCATAAAGGCTCCATGAAAAAAAAAAAAAAAGCAAACTGAATAAGGAATTTAACAAATACTTCTGAAAAGAATTTTGTTTCTTCTCTCTAGTGTGTGTTTCATGTACCTAAGTTTTATAGCTTTTTTGCTGACACCATTTAAGAGAGTTGCAGTCCAACAATGTTGTATATGTGTGTGCATGCATTGTCAAATAGTAAGGTGAGTAGGTGCCATTAATCATAACAAATTCAAGATACTAATTCAAGTTCTTCCACAGGTACAGGAAACCAAGTGTTTCAGGTCTCAGGCAAAGTTTTCCTAGCAGTTTAATCTATGCCATATGTGTGCACAGTCTCTGTTGTCTACCTTTTGATTTTTTCCCATCTCCATCTTCTTGTAAGTCAAAAAAGAAGCATTCTGGTACTATCGAAAGCACAACTTGTTAATTGTGCTTGGATGAATCCTAAACTATGAATACCAGCAAGTAAAAAAAAATTAAAATTAAGAAAAGTATTGCTTTGACCTCTCCAGATAATTAAATGTTGATATCATATTTCCAGTGGATCCAGTATTCTTATTTCAAATTATATCTGCATCTGAAAGATCCAAAATATGAATTGCAGGTTCTGTGTGGAAATATTTGTGTAAAAATTTTCTTCTTGTTAGAAGTGATGGACAGATTTGGATGCTGTCAGGACAAAAACTCACATGGAGACACTGTTGGTTTGGTTTTCCAGGTGTGCTCCTCTAAGGTGTCTTTCCTGCAGGGCTGACTCCAGTGTTGTGCTCAGAGGAATAGGTTTTGTTTTCAGTCCTGGTTTAGGCTGCGATGATCAAGTGAAGGACTGCCCAGAAGGTACACCCAGGCAGCACAAATTTCAACATTAACATACTGTATTACTTCTTTTCCTTTATCTTGACTCTTTTTGCCACCTCCTTTTCTGTGCCCCAATCTCCTCCTAATTGGCCTCAGTTACTTCTTCCCTATTGATCCCTGTTTTGCTGCATCCTTATCCCAGTTGTTTATTTCTGTGCCCATTCCTTGTGTTGCCTCAGACTCAGTGTAGGTCATTGCTGACGTGGTTACCTTGTCACTGCTTGCCAGTGAGAAACTGCCATCCTGAAGGTCCCAAGTTGTCCCTCCAATTAGCTGTGAAGTTTGGCCATTTCTTGGGTAATTCTGCCTTAACCACCTCTGCACCCCATGCCATGCCTCATGGTACTCTCTGTAATTTATTTCAGCTTCTCATACTGTTATCTGTCACATCCAGCCATTTCCTATGCTGTGCCTTGTCCAGCTCAGTTAACTTTATCTCAGGGCATGGTTAGAGCCAGCAGCATAGTCATGGGCTTGCAGCCCTAACAAGATTCCACCCTTTATGTAAGTTCACCGCTGTTTAAGGCAAATCTTCATGTCTATGGACACTTAGGTACAGATTTCTTACTATACTATTAACACAGGCAACTAAGGGGTCTAAAATTCCAATGATAGAAATACAAATTTTCATGGCACAGATAGAGATAAATGTCCATCACTTTTGTGCCACTCTTCCTAACATACCTGTCGCCAGTTAACTTTTCCAGTAACACCACTAAAAGTATTTGGCATTAAGAGATGTCAGGTAACTATTAGAACCATCTGGCTTTGATTCTTTTTCTCAAACATTCAAGCCTTCCATAAAATGTTACTTCTATGTTATTATCATATTTATACATCATCATTTTACATAATGTTTTACTTGTTGCTTGTTTTTTTTATCAACTTTGACATCATTTTCTCACTGAAATTATCCATACTGTAAAAACATACTTTAACATCTCTTATTAGGAAAAATAAAATTCGCTTCTAGACTTTTAGTGCAAATGATCCCTACAAAGTTTCAACACGGAAAAAAAAGTTATAAAGCTGTGGCTGATAATTTTGCAGTCCATTGTATTTATGTTTTCTGTGTCAAGATTTGTCACCAAGTATGAGAATGAAAGATTTTAGCTAATTAAAAAAATAGTCTACATTTGTGAACACTGCAAACACAATATGATATTTCATTATGTTAAAATGTTGTTAGAAGCAAACTGTGATTTAAGAAGTTAATTAAAAAATGCACTCAAAGTCAATTCTGCTTTCAGAGGTATTGATTATTCCTTTACTGCTCTTCATTTTAGCTATAAAGAAAATTATCACCAATTGCTGGAGTTTTAGTTCGAAAACTTAAAATTATTATCTGTATTTTAGATATGTATTGCGTTTTATTACTTATTTATGGAAGAAAATTTAGCTGAAACATACCTATTAGTTATTACGATTTTGTACATTAAACTCCACAAGATATTTATATATTTTCCTAGTGTGGAAATAGACCATCAGTGAATCTGGTTTTCTGTACACATATTGTCTGGAACTTGACCCTTCTCTGAGTATTTCTAGCAATTAAAGTGGTTTTGGGTTCACTGCTAACAGAAAATGCAAAGTTTATAATCTCTAGTTCCCCTGTACTGTCTTCAGATCCTTTTTCAAATGTAGTTTAGGTTCTAAGGCAGTTTTAAAATGATAATTCTGTGGCCAGAAGACAGAAATTGGTAAGAACATAGGATAGAGTAAGCGTAAGGTCATGCAAGTTGCAAATGAGTTCCAGACTGCACACACTAAAAATCTATTGTGCTAAGATATCACGTGGTTTTGAAAGTTAAATCTGTGCTTTGTGTTACAGTCAATGTTAAGATTTGGCGCCGTCAGTTGCTATGCCATTCAAAGTGACATGACAGATATAACACAGTCCCTCTGTCCTCTTCCTTCCCTCCTTCAAATTACAGCTGCGTGAGGCACCTAAAGACACATCCTCTACTGACACTATTTTTTTTTTATATTTGACATATTTCATTTACTAGTGCCTATTTGTTAGGAATTTTTTCACATACTGTTTTAGGTATTTTTTGCTATGGTGTATTTAAACCCTGTAGAAGTCTCTGATTTGCCTGTGCATTGTGTTTGCAGAAATTCTTAAATGCTGTGGTAGCTTTTAACCAAGTGTACTATATGGACAAACAGAAATATGATGTCTGAGTCTCAGATGTGCTTCAAAGTTGGATGGCACCACAGCCACTACATTCTCTTGTCAGTACTTTCTTACTTGTAATTTAATAAACTGTTTATTTGGATTTATGTAGATGCTAGAAAGAATAACTGGTCAAAAAACTCAAATTCAATGAAGTTAAGTGTCCAACAGAAATGATTGAAGCACAGACTAACCTCATTAGACTTCCATGTCATATTATTCCTCCTTGATAGAAAGCTACCTGTGTGGACAAAAGTCTAACTTGGTAATGTGCCCTGCAGTGCATCATGTATGGAATAGTTTTGGCCAAGTGAGATTGAGAATTAAAAGTCCTCTATGACTGAAAAGTGATGCTACAGAAATGGCCATATAAATGATGAGATAAAAATGGTTAAGAAGGGAAATTAAAACCAAAACAAAATAAAAAAATAAGAAAATAAACCCTTCTCCTGCACTTAATTTGGCAATTGCTGTGTTCCTTCTGTTGTTCTAAAGGCTTTTTGATCTTCATGCTCTTTTTGGCAATAGTATTTTGGCAATATGGTGGAAGGAACTGGGAGAAACTGTGTCAGAAGACATGACAGAAGAAACCTGTCATAAAACATATGTCTTCTGTTAGAGTTGGGCATGAGTTCACTGATAAAGATCTATAGACTCTTTCTTCTTTCTATTTGAATGTAATTTGTATGGTTTCATTTACATTTAAAAATCTATGCAGAAAGTTTTGGACGTATTTTTCAGGATTTCATTTTCATTGAAAAATGAGAATGGTGGTTTGCAATATGTTAGCCTGGCATATGAGATAACTCAGAATCATAAAAAAAAAGCACAGAATTATGGTTTGGGTTTTTTTTTTCAATTCTTGTTTGAGCTGTCCAAATACACTCTGCTTGTATAGAAATTTGAATTAATAACACAAGATATAATAAAAATAATACATTTTTCTGTCATACAAACATCTCCCATTATGATCCTCAAATATAATTTATCCAGAGCTGTATAGACCAGAAAACTCAAGACTGCTTTCTGAGTTTTCTAAGAGCTCAAATCCCTTTTCTTGCTCCCATCTAGATAAGTCACATTTGTTAGGCATCTCCTCTCACTTTCACCAGACCACTTGGGCAGATAAGGAATGATTTTTGCTTGATTATTTGGTTTGATTTCTGTTTGTTTGCTTACTTTTGCAGAAGCAATTATAGCTGCGTACTCCAAAATATATCAATCCAATTTCATGACAAAAACTAGTTCAATTATGTTAAAAGCAAATTCTCTTCTCTTGTAGTTCTAAAACTGTTTCATGTAATTACTCTCAATATACTTTGTTTATGAATTGCTAATTTGGAAACAGTAAAAAATATTATTTACAAAGTATTGCTATAACAAACATGTTTCCAGTATGATTAGCATACTCCATTAATAGAAAGAAACAAACAGTGTGTTGTGTGAAATCAATTTAAATTTGGAAAGGAATTTAGACACTGCAGCATATTATTTTGGTTCCTCATTTTTAAGTCTATTTGCAGATATGTTCATTGTAGACTGAAATCCCAATCAATTTTGGTGGACTATTAGCTTCCTAAACAAATTTACATATTTGAGACTGACTGGAGTGCTTAATGAAGAGCCAATAGTTAGCCAGTAGTGAGAAGTATCTGTTCAGTGCCATTACCCTTCAGACAATACCTGTCCCCAGGGGGGCTGTATGCTCCATATGTGATTAACAGTCCTTCTTCTGAAGACACAGAGCACATCAAGAAGAGTTTTGTTTCCCTTTCAACAGAAGTTTATTTGGATATAGTAGATGTAGATTCAGTTTTAAACATACTTTTTGCTGGTGGGTTTGGTTTTGTTTGGGTTTGTTTGTTTGTCATATGCCCTGTCCTCCAGTCAATAGATGTTGTGGAATAAATATGCAATTTGAAAAGAGAGATTTTAAATACTTCTTTGTCTTGATAAAAAGAGGCAAGCATACATAATCTACTGAATGATCTTATCTATCCACATATAAATTAATTCTGTCCTTCACAGCATCTTAATTTGTTTGGTATAAGAGTTATAAAGGTGTAGTTCTCTGCATGCACGTGAAAATGTATTTAATTAGACAGGTTTACTTTGCAATCCAGATATTAATGCAGTTTTAGACAAAATATGATGTGGTTTTGCTAAAAATTCATGGGATTTTTTTATGTGACCTGTTTTGTTCTCGTTTATTTATGCATGTGCCATAGCTTCTCCCACAATCCTTTTGATTTCAGATAAATCCTTTACAGAACCCTATCCAGAAAGGATTCTGCTGTAAGAGCTGACACCTTATGTCAATTAAATAGATTTAGGTACACACCATTATGTAATTTGAAATTACTTGCCATTTAATAAGCAGATTAGACATTGTAACTTTTGAATGGAGAGAATTGAATTGTGGCCGATATTTTTCTATTACCTGAGAACAAGGAAAACATGTAGAACAGTCCTCAAAGTTTAAAATTCTACTTAATTTCTTCTTGGTTGTAATATGCTCAGTATTTCACCTGTAATTAATCTCTTTTTTTACATCCAGATCTCCAAGAATTTACTAGAAATTGTTCTTGCAACTGTTAGTTTTCTATTTGAACCAAATGATTTTTTTCTCAGTGAAGTAATTGGACTGTCTACTTGACCTGTTGTTGAGTTCTGAAATCAAAATAGGTTGATAGTTTATTTAGCTGTGTCTGCATAGTAATACTGAAGATATTCTGGGACAAAATGTCTTTTATCTGGTGCCCCTATATGCAAGATGAGTGCTTACAAGGTGTGTACATGACCCTGACAGATTTAAGGTTCTTGAATTTTGTTGTTGCTGAGAAGAATCAGTAATATAAGATTCTACATTATTTTAATGATTATTTATCCAAAGAGTGGTCAGCACTGCAACACAAAATGAATTTAAGATTCTTTATCTGCTGTTGGATTATATCTCCAGCTTCTGTAATGAAAATAATTAGGGCTATCTTTCCACAATGCATTTCCTTTTCAGTGGTATTTTAATTCTTAAAAATGTATTGGATACTGAAAAGAATATTTATTTTAAATTTTGAATTCTACTGATAAATGATAGCTACCAAGATAACTTTACATTCATTAAAACATATGAAACAAAATAATATTGATTATATTTGATAGATGGAAGTTATTAAATTGTGAAATTATTAACCTCTGACATGAATGAGAGCTAAATGTGAATGCTATATTTCAAAGGGCACTGTAAGTTCACTTGTTGAACTTAATAGCTCATTACCTAAGGAATATTGGGCTAGTTATTCTTGCCAAGAACTACACATAAATAGATGCAATATGAAACATGACAAAATTAATACCTAGCATAAATCATCACTATATTGGAACAATATTACTGGAGAATAACTCAAGCCCACTATCCCCACAGTAATTCACATTCAATAAAACAATGTAATATTCATAAATTGGATTGCTAAGTTACAAGAGATTCAAAGAAAACAGGAGCTCTGATAATGATGTTGGCTGACTGTCTTGCTCATTTTATTACAATGCAGCAATAATTTATCATAAGATTAATAAAATATGACAACTGGTATGTTTTTTCTGGTGGCACTGCTGGTTCTGCAAATGCCGTATGTTATTTGAATTTTATACTATGTTGTCCTTAATTGTGTAGTTGTAACCATAAATAGCATTTGTGTGTTACAATTAATCCTGATAAACAAACATCCACATTAGATTATAGTTAGATAATTTTAATTACGTAGATATATTTTCTCTGCATTGCAGTGGCAGAGATGAGTCTCTTGTTATCTTCTCATCCATTCACATCTTCTGACAGAGAACACACTTCAGTTATGCTTCCCAAAATCTGCTGTGGAAATTAGCTATAGTGTACTGTCCTAGAAGTCATGCTGGCATACAGATTTGACTATTACAAGCTGATGCATCGATCCGTGTATCCAGGCTGGAAAATAGCTGTTTTCTGGAGACCTTTCTAAAGTAGTAACTACATAAGTAACTGATAGATGCAACCTGAAACAAATGCTTCCCCTGAAAACTGATTACAGGCATGACACAATGGGATGCTTTGCAGTCTTAATTTAGGATTTATAAATTTGGCTTTGCCCAAACCAAAAATATGGATTTGACAGGTAGAAAAGAGAAATCATAACAGAAAAAGACAAGAAAAGTTTGAAATTATGAGAAAATTAAGAGAAAGTCATTACTTCTAATGATTCCTTTATTCTGTAAACAAGCATATTGACTGGCCTATAAATCAGGCAGATTCTCTCATTACTGGAATTAATATTCTCAGGACATATATATATAAATAAATGGTTCTTTATATAAATAAATCACTTCTTTATATATTCCAACATTATATACTGAATATTATTCAGTGAAGCTTATTGGCAAACTAGTTGCCAAAGTGGTTTCTTTTTTAATCTCTGACAAAAGCAGTAAAAGGGACTATGTTTTCAGTGAAATATGCAGAAAGTATACATTTATTATGAGCCATCTAAATATTGACATTTTGGACCTTATTTGCAAGTCAGAATTATCTGAAAATTTGATAAAGGAGCTGCTTTTTTACTCAGTTTTCCAACAATAGAAAAAAATAATAGAAAGTTCCAGAAATTTAAATTCACAGATTCCAGTGAGTTTGGTTTTGAGTATACATACATACATACTTACCTTAGAAATATTAAAATGGTGATGATTTACATCAGTATTCTACAGCTGGAAATGACTGCAAGATCAAGAGCACTATAGAATTGAATCCCTTTCTCTTTTACTAATATATTTTTGCAGGCTGTACGTAGTTATGTTGATTTATAAGCATTTTCAAGTACTCTGCTTCTGTTTAAGAAAAGTCTTCCAACTCTTAATGAGTTCTCGTATCCTCCTTGATAGTTCTTAAAAACAAATTTCCATTTGTAGGTATAGTGTTGTATATAATGACAATTGATTTTAATCATTGAGAGCAGATGCAGATATTACTGAAAATACCAACATATTTTCTTGATAGAATTGCCTCTTTTTTTTTTTTTCCTTTATTAATATTAATGGTGTTAATAATGTATTAGTTGTATGTAAGACCAAAATCTATTACAATAAATCTTGGAACACTTCCCTAAATTTTGTAGGACTATATGCAATAAAGCTGTCTAAGAAATGATTCAGTTTCTAGCTGAATCTGTTTTTTGAAAAATGTCATCTTAAAATTTGCATTAAATAAAAATTATTTTCTTTTCTTTGTATTTAATAGTCATTATTTCAACCTCATTCCTCTTATACATGATTTCTAAAAATAATTAGTGACTAAGGAAGGAATGTATCTCTGAGGCTGTCAAAAACTGGATAAACTTCTCCTTGGTGCAAGTATCTAGTTCTCTGTAATTCTAAAGACTGCAAAGTTTCATGAAGAGTTGTTGTACTTCCTGTATTTTCATTTATGATAATAAATGTAATACATACATTTTTTTTGCCACGGCTTTTATTTATCCTTTTAGAGTACTTACATTTAAAATTAGTCCTCTGCATTATTGTGCTAGATTTGCATACCACTTATCTGATTTTAGAAGCTGTATTCCCCATTGACTTAGAGTGGTTTTGTGAAGTTAAGACCTCTTTTTGCCTGTCTTTTTACAGTAATTTATGTTTTAAAGTGTAAGAATGTATCCTTATTTAAGGAGTGTCATCTTTGGAGTAAAAGATAGAAGAGAATTAGGAAAGCTGCAGTATTGTGTTATGCTTGAGTGTAGTTTCTTTTGTGATTCTATCAGATATGCTTGCTACAATTTACTGGACTCAATGATCTTAAAGGCAATTTCTAACCTAAGGGGTCCTATGAGCCTATGATTATGTATGAATCCATATGCATACGTGAGTATATATATATGTATATACATATAAAATATTAAAAGACTGTATCATTAGTGGTGAATTTTTACATTAACTTGTTTTCAGTCTTAATATTTATCTAGAAATGCTTGATTCTTTTTAAGGAAGCCTTTTGCATTAGCAGTAAAATTTATGAAATAGTGACTGAGAAGCATAGTTACTCAAATCTCTGCTCATCTCTAGGCATTGTTTGTTCTCAAGTAGTAAAAGGATGAGTGATAAGAATGACAGTTCTGTAGGACTATTCAGGCTAGTAAAGCTGGGGTCCTTATTCAAGAACTTTTGGAGGTCTGAGCTTTAAATATGTGACAGCTGTCTGTATGGCTCCAGGGTGCAGTCATTTAGAATTTACATAAGCATTGTAAATTTTGCAGTAAATGAGCTTCCATACTGATACTCCAGAAATGGTCTTCATTTGTAATTAAATCGAGTGTTGAAAATTTGCCATAGAAATACAGTTTAATTTGAATAATTAAATGGTGCTTGAAAAATAAACCAATTAACAAAACCTCAGAATATTTTTTCTAAATTCTTTCAGCAAAATTTCATGCCATGTATAAGGTAGCAAAAAAAGTTAAAAAATAAATATCAAGGAGGAAAAGATTTAAGGCCTTTTTTATTCTCTGATATGTCCTTCAAGTTGTTCTTTGTGAAATGGTTAAAACATTGTGTAAGAAAACACTGAAATTTGTCTGGAATTAATTTCATTTATCTATTATAGTTAACAAAATGCAGGAGGGGGACAGACATTTTCCTCTTTTCTGCATAAAATGGATATACATGTCTAGTTTTCATTGTCAGTGATCAAAAACAGAATCAAAATAATTATTTCAACTTAATGTTTTTGGCCAAATTTAAGAGCTGCTCTCATTTAAAATCAATAATAATGTTTCCAGGTTAACACTGTACTCATTTAATATACCGAGTCCCCAGGGGTAGGGGACATTTACATGGCAGCTCTTGAGTGATTTCACTTGCTAATTCTGCCAGTAAAATCAGATGATCTCCCAAATGGGGAGAACTAATTAAAAATTAGATGTCTTCCTGCCTTTTTCACTTAGAGTAAAACCCCAGAACTAGAATGTCACAGTCATTCTGTAGGGAGGATTTGTCAAATCTCTTTTCTTTAAGGCTGGTGAGCTTCTGGAAATGTAAAATTAACATCTTCAACTCATAGTTTAAATCCTCAAGATATAAATAATAAGGGTTTTGCACAAAGATGAAGAAAAGTCCATGTGCTCATGTGTCTTAAGACTCTCCAGGAAAGAGGTAAGTCAGAAAGACAGGAAGCACTGAGAGAGAAAAGCACTGTAAAACTGCTTCACACAGAACACTTCAATTTTTCTTTAATAGATAGACATCTTTATACAATGCATATGAAGCTGCATCTGACAGTAAGGGTTTCTTGAAATTTTTGTCAGGTGCAGAATATTTGTTGACTGTTTAATTGACTTTATACATAATCTCTGTAGAAGGTGGCCTCCTATGCTAAGAAAGCATTTTATATTTCATGGTTTTTTTCACTATCATGGCCTCAAGATAATTAATACATAAAGTCCCAGCTGGAATCTAAATAAATATAAAAAGAACCTGTCAGCCATTTACAGCTTCCCTAAGCCAAACATCAAAAAATAAAGAAAGACAGGTATCATGATAAAACAAAACCAACCATTAAGAGCAAGAAAGGGCACTTTTGAGAATTTCACATCCTGCTTGCTTTATTTTCATTTTCTTTAAGTTTGATGTTCACAAAATTATAAGCAAGAAATGCATAAGAAAGGTGATTATGTATACTAAAACAGAAACCTTACATAAAGAATCTATTTAGTAGTTTGCTCCAATAAAATCCTCATAATTTTTCCCTTTTCCTTTTTTTAATGTCTTACTTATAAGATATATCTGTACAAAAACCATCAAATATGTTTGGAAAGTTAAAAAATGTCATTTAGCACTGTGTTTGTCCAGCTCCATCTTATCCTTGAAAAACAGCCGAAACATCTCTCTCAAAGATTTGCAAAATAGTGATACTAGTAACCTTAACAGTATAGAACCTTCTGTCCTGACTTTAGCTCTGGCTGCTAATACTTTGCTCTAAAGCACCTTTTTAGACTGACTGAAAAGGTGAAAATTGCTTGCTCTAAGGAAAGTTATGTGTTTGGAAGAAAAAGAGAAAAAAAAACTACAGTCCTTTTCAGATCAGGAAGTAACTAGTTTACAAGTGAATAAAAACTGTAAACCTGCCTTCTACAAGGAAAAGGTCAATATTTCACATAGAGTAGAAACAATGAAAATCATCATCCACTAAGAAAGTCTTAAATCTTAGAAGCAAAGTGTGAGACTGAGCTCTGAAAGAAGTGAGGATGGAAGGAAAAAAGAGAGTAAGATCTGACATTAAGTGGCAGGTTTGGGTAGCTGGGAGCTGCCAGGTGCTTTGAAGGGAGGAGATCCTGAGAGTTCAGCTGATGCTGTTGTAAATATCCCATTGCACCCCAAACTGCAGCCAGGCAGGGGAGCCCCGTGTGCTCTGGCTCACCTTTATTTAGGAAAGAGGGAGACACAGGAGACACCCTGGGGTGGAACACTTTGGGAAATGTATGTGAAGAGGTAGATGAGGCAACGTGCTACGGAGAGGCAGCTGGGGAGAACATGGGGACAGACTCTTGTGGAGAAAGACAGGTGGGACTGGGTGTAGCTATGATATTTTTTGAAAAATCCTTTTGGCAGGATTTTTCTCCTGAGAAACTGAGGAGCCTCAGGGAAGAAATGTAAACAATAACTATCTGCTGCTGTGGAATGCAACAGGTGCATCTGTGATTGGTGCATGTTGGTTGTTTCTAATTAATGGCCAAACACAGTCAGCTGGCTTGGACTCTCCGAGAGTCACCAGCTTTTGTTATTTGTCCTTTCTAGCCTTCTGATGGATCTTTTCTCTCTATTCTTTTTAGTATAGTTTTAGCATAGCATTTTTAATATAATATATATCATAATATAATAAATCAGCATTCTGAAACATGGGGTCAAGATTCTTGTCTCTTCCCTCATCCTGGCACCCTCGAACACAACCATAACTGGGTGCTTGCAGAGAGATGTGTGGAGGCTGTGCAGGGTGCTGGTGGAGACAGGCAGAAACACAGATATTGGTGAAAGAGAGATTCCTGGGGTGAGATTCGAGGAGAGGGCCCAACACAGGATTGATAGGACTGCAGAGAAAGGCACGAAGGTGACAGCCACAGGAGCCCACAGCCCAGCTCCCTGGTCACGCGCCACACAACTGTGACTGCTGCTTTGACCCATCTGACCTTCCTCCCGGTCTGCCCCTTGAGACAGCAACGTTATGTAACTTTTAGAAGTGCACATGTGTCTGAGATGAGAATACTTTTTATCTGGCAATGTCATCTCAAACAATGAAGTTCAGGAGATTAGATTCCATAGCTCTGTTGACACTATGGCTTTTTATTACCAGATAGCATGTAGGTATCAGCACCTCCATCGCTGTCATGTAACTCCCGAAAGGAAGAAAAAACACAGCCCAAACCAAAACAAAACACATAGATGTGTAGATTCAATAATTTGGTCATTATTTGAAAGGGATTTTTTTGAGCAGCCCTATTCTTAGTGTGTAATTCTGTCCCTTCAGATTTAGAAATCTGACTGGAAAGTAGAATGCAAAGAAAAAAATCTAATAAATCATATCAACAAATTGCAAATTTCTTTCACTTCAATACAGATATTTAAAATACATCTCAAAATGGCATTCAAAATTACTCTTAGAATAACAAAAGGCAAAATAATTAACATATCCTGTCCAACTGCAGTATTTTAATATGAGTTATTACAGGGAAGTTGATTAATATTTCTTTTGACACTAGTCCATAGCTAAAGGCATGCCAGTGTAACCCAGGAAAAAAAAAAGTTATATGTCTTCTTTAATTTACTAGTGTCCTGTGTAAATGAAGTACTTGATTTTGTGAGTTCTTTTATGCCACATAATGTTTTACAGAACTTTCATTTTACTTCAGTGGTAACAGAATAAGATGGAAAACCAACATACCCTATCTAAAGTATTTTCCTAGAAAATAGATCATTATTTTGATATTTAAAAATGTAATTATACATAAACCCATGATAACTACATTATTTATTTTTATTTTAAAAAATTAATCATGTATTATAGAAGAACCGCATCTTTTGTTTTATGCATTAATATTTGAAATAATGTAAATGCATTTGCCAGCTTTACTCAAAAACAGTACAAAAAATTTATCAATATTTCACAAAAATATTTTGTTAAAGAGAATTCATATTAATTTTAAGTTCTTATGAGTATTTGGTGAAGTGTTCTATAAGATTTGCAAAAATAAAATTAATACCTTCATAAGGGTCATTTTACTCCAGTAAGAACTCCAATTCTAGAGCATTCTTGACATTTTAAGTTTATTTCAGCAAGTGCTAAGGATGTGACTACCAACGCTCATAAAATGCTTTTGAAAATTAGAAAAGTGATGAATAGCAACAAATGGATTCCCACTCATCCATTTGGTATCTTGGTAAACATTTAGTAAGCATTTAGTATCTTGACTTTTCTGAAATAATTTTTTAACACAGGCCCCAGGCTGAATAACAGTAGAGAAGGATGTTTCTTCTTTATCAGTTATGTATTAAAAGAGTCTGCCTGCAAAACACGTTATTTGCCAGCTCTCAGCTATTCCGTATCAGACACTATCATGGGCTGCTGCTTTACCCCATAAAAAGGTTACTGGAATGGATGTCAAGGCAGCAGTCAGGATACTGTGTTCTTTAAACACCCTGTAGTCTGTTTATACTAGCAGGGTTTTTCTTCAAGGGACTCTCTGCTTCATCTTGTATTTATCAAATCCATTAAGAAGGATTACACTGAATCTATCCCGCGTAAACTTCCAAGTCTGCATGAATAAGAACAGAGATTAGTTCAAATGTGACTTTTTAACTCATGCTCTGTAGCTCATAATTGTAAAATTAGTGGAGGAAGTGACTTAGGGTCATAGTTCTGTATCCTCAGGCAGAATAGTGAAAGAAATGAGTGGAAGCCATATGCTTCTTAGAAGTGCTGTGTAATAGATGTAACACTGGGAGACACAGTGCAGGAATTGAAAAGAGAATAAAGTTACATTTAGGGAAAATACTATTTCTAATAATGTTAGACTTTTAGTTTTATATTTACTAACATTTATTATTTCTCTATTGTTTCATATTAATAAAATAGAAAAAATATCAGTCAATGCTTCTGTCTTTTTTGAGCTCTTTCTTTGGAGACATCATTAATACATAACAAGACCTGAATATTATGTGAGGAAATAATGAGATGGACTTCCAGAATACAGGAATATAAATGGGACAAAATTTAGTGGGGTCATGTGTATAGGAACTTACAGAGTGAGTTTCTACTAGATTAACTGAAAGCTAATCAGTAGAATATTACTTCCCTGACCATGACTGTACTCTGCCAAATTAATACAGATATGGTAAAAATGAAGGGAAAGTGTAAAAAATACCCTGCTACTCCCAGTAGATCACAATTATTACACAAAGGTTTAGAAAGGAGAATAGAACAGAATATCTTATTTCAGTTGAAAGGTCTCTTCAACAGTCATCCCAGCCCAACTCCCTGACTACTACTACTGACCAAAAGTTATTAAGGGCATCGTTCAAGTGCTTCTTAAATGCTGACACGCTTGGGGCATCAACCACCTCTCTAGGAAGCCTGTCCCAGTGTTTGACCACTTCTTGGTAAAGAAATGCTTCCTATCACTAAATACCAAGGAGAACAGCCCAGCACCTCTCTCTCCCTCTCCTCACAAAGCCGTACAGAGCAATGAGGTCACCCCTCAGCCTCCTCCTTTTCTCTGAACTATACAAACAAAGTCCTCAGCTGCTCCTCAGAAGAAATTCCTTCCAGCTCCTCTGGATGCATTGGACTACCTTAACTCTGTGTGGCCCAGAACTGCACAGAGCACCCCAGAATGAAGCCGCAGCAATGCTGAATACAGGATGATGGATAATCGCCTCTTTTGGCTGACTGGCTATGCTTTGCATGATGCACCCCAGGATGCATTTTGTCATCTTGGCTGGCAGGGCACACTGCTGGCTCCTGATGAGCCTGCTGTTAATTGGCCCCCCAGATCCCTTTATGCAGGGTTGCTTTCAAGCCAGTCTTCTTCCTGATATATACTTGTGCCCAGAGACACATGACTTGACAGGAGACTATAAAAGTTATGCTAAGGAGTAGCAGTTACAGCACTTAAAATTGAAAAAATGAAGCTGGAAAAGTTGGTACTAAAAAGTAGAGCATAAAAATAAGGGTTATTAAAGTTAGGGGATAAATGTTGATGCAAGAACAAATGGGCACGGAATGATTATGAATAAAGTTAACATCTAAATTTGAACTTTCAGATAGCAGATTTGGTGAGACAAAAAATGGCCTATTTTATATTGGCACTTAGTGTAAAAAGGTCATCTTGAGTGCCTTCATATGGCACATACAGGACAGCCAGTTGATCACACTAAGGCATCATGGCATTATGAATGGCAACCTGACCAACCTGGTCACTTTGGACAAGTGACAATGGCAACATGGTAGGCATGTCTACCATGGACACAGTGACCCAGACCTCTTGTTGGTAGGCAGGTATCACTATACATCAAAAATTACTCTATAAGTAGTGGGCAGCTCAGGACCCACTGAGCTTTCCTGCACAACAATGGGCTGCACACCAGGATCTAACTTTTAGTAGGGATGGCTCTCAAAGTTGCTCTGTGAGGCTGAGAGATTCCTTGACACAACAGATCCTTGGTAAGAGATTAATAGCACACTAAACATTGAAATCTTAGCTGAGTTTCATAAAGGAATGATTTTGCACATCTAATCCTTTAGACATAAGCCATTGAACAAGTTAAGGACTAGGACTGAATCCAGCCATATCTAGATCACTCTCTGAGAAGGAATTTAAAAAACAAAAGGTTTCTTCAAAACTTCTTTACTTAATTAAAGGGTCTTGCTGGTAGTTTTATCTGACCCTATGTATTAATCAAGTGTACTTTTCATCAAATCTTGTTAAACTTCTGTCTCATTTACTTTTAAACTTGTTCAACTCACTGTTTTGTATTAATAAAGTATATTGCAGCTTTGCTCTTATGAGTGAAGTTTATCACTCTGTCTGTGAGAACCTCTCACTACAAGAAAGGCATTGAGGTGCCAAAGCACATCTGGAGAAGGACAGCAGAGCTGGTGAAGTTGTCCTTCTCGCTGGAGCGAGGTGAGGAACATCTAAAAGAATTTCAGTTGTTTCACTTGGAGAAGAGGAAAAACAGGGGACACCTTGTTGCCCTCTACAGCTATCTAAAAGGAGAATCTGGTGAGGTGGGTATCTGTCTTTTCTCCCAAATAACAAAAGGTAACAAGATTAAATTACCTCAAGTTGGATTGGGAGAAATTCAAATTGAATATAAGAAAATATTTCTTCACCAAACATATTGTCAAGCATTGAAACTGGATGCCCAGGGAATTGGTTGAGTCACCAGTCCTGGTGGTATGTAAAAGATGTGTAGCTGTGGTGCTTAGGGACATGATTTAGTGGTGGACTTGGCAGTACGGTAAGTGGTCAGACTTTGATCTTAAAGAGCTTTTTCGCCTAAAGAATTCTATGATTCTAAGTACAGACCTGCACTTAGATACCTTAAGACAACTGAAAGTAAAAATTTATTGCTGATAAAAGTTTTATGGATTTTTTTCAGAAAGAAAAGACCAAGATATAGTGGAAATCAATAACTCAAAAAATCTAAAGCACAATGAAAAAACCAAAAACACACCAAAGCAACTCAAAACAGAAAAAATTAAGTTTAGCTTTGTATTTTCTTTGTATTTTTTATCTCAATGGTGAAACAAGTCTGCTAATTAGAGAGATAAAAATATGAAATTTCTCATGAAGGGTAGGGTTACATCATAACAAACACAGAGTTTCTGTTAGTTCAAGTTATTATTTCAGAAGTTCAATTCTATTCTTACTCCATGGAATAAATTAAAGGAGATTAAAAAAATTAATCAATAGACTAGGATGGCAATATACATTCTAGTATTTGATGCCTGCATACAACTTTGCTGGAAAAGTTTGGGAGGAAATTTGGCTGTGCTACATGATTACTATTCAGTTTTCTAATTCTATGTGGGCTTTATTTGCACAACTTTATAACAGGCTTAATAATACAACACACTAGTAACCCTAGATAATTTATATTTATATTTATATTTATTATTGGAGTCTTACTGTAAAATATTGACTGTAACAAGCTCATCTCTGTGTATTAATTAATATGAATTATGGATATCATTAATTATATTACCAATAATTTATGTTTCAAAAGTTGAAATAACTGTATCTCATGTGTCATACATCCATGAGATACTTTATTTGCATACTTAATACTTTACAGAGCTTAATTAAAAATGATTTCATTTTTTAAATCATATGAGAGAGGAAAATTGTCAAGTAAAAAATAAAATAGAAAGCTAAGAAGAGTAAGTCCCTCATTCTCAGAAAGAATGGTAAAAACCAGGAAAAACAATTGAATGTTCACTATAAAACATAATCAGTAAATACAAATATAAAAAATAATGGTGTCAGAGAAATAAAATGAGAACACTTTTTCAGCAGTGCTTAAGTATTGCACAGAAAAGGAGTAAGAAGAAAAAGGGGAAAAAAAGAGGGGGGGAAAGAAAGAAACAAAAGAAAAAGGAAGAAAGTGAAAAAAGAAAAAATAAATAAACCAGACCGAATATTGAGATCCTTGCATTGAGTAACATGGGGAATTTCAAACAAGATGGTCAGTCACTGTGCATTAGTTGACCCAGCAGCCTCACCTGCATTCTCCAGCAATGCCTCCACTCCTGCTCTGCTTGCCTAGATCAGGTGCTATGGGACTGGCTCTGGCCATGACTGCCCACAGCCTCTGCCAGGGTCACCCAGGGCTCCAGCTCAGCTCAGGGAGCAGCCCTGCTCTTTGCTGCTCCCTGACCTAAATGACCACATGACCAGGATGTGTACAATCCAATCCTTTAATCACATGTGAAACATCTCCTGCTTATCCTCATTGCACACAAGAGATTTTCACATGACCATTTCTGTATCTGTGCTACACAACAGTAACGTTTACAGGGGTCTTATTTACTCTTAAAAGGTTGGTCACTTCTGCGCAGGAACCATTTGGAGTTTCTGAAAAGGTCAGGTTTTTCACCCAAGGTGTTAGTCAATATTTTGCATGTACACACTGGTACAGACAGCATATTTCACCTGGGCAAATCTTAGGGACAGTTTGAAATTCTGACCTGGAGAGGTCCTCTGCAAATTAGTCAATGGCTTTTTGGGAAGATGACTAAGATTTCGGTAATGAACTTCTCTCTGGTCAGTCCATTATCTCAGCTATGCAGATAGCTTCACAGGGAATTTCTGGACCACACCAAGAACTAATGACTTAAGTGCATTGGGTGTGCACAAAAGCTCAGAACTCATACCCTGTTATACAGCAATTATAGGTGAAGAACAAATTTGAGTCTAACTTGCATATTATATTTTACACCTTTCACAAACAAGAGAGAAACTAGCAAATGAAGTCTTCTGCTGATGCTGTGGTCATGAGAATAGCAGAATGATAACAGCTTAACTGCTATAATCTGAATATATCATATATATAACTGAATATATCTCCTTAATGTAGCTGAAAGCAAGATTGGATATACTGAAAAACAAGACAGGAGGAACACCTACCTGCCTTGAGGCTTGCAGGTCTGCAATGACAAGGCTTGCTTTGACCAAAAGCTGAAGTAACATTCTATTGAGAACAGTCCCCTCAAATAAATCTCCTGGTTCCCTATTGCAGGGCATTCTCAGTCATCCTCATTAATGTAAATCTTGACATAAAATTACACTAATATAATTTGTAGTTGCCCATCTTTAAAAAAGACCCCTAAGCCCTGCAATCCATTGAGTTATTACCACCTCTCCAGATCTACAATGGCAATATGCACAATAATGATTTTATTTTAAGCAGAAATCATTCAAAGTACATTATTCAGCAACATGAATTCAATCATATAAATATTTAAAGATGGGCATTTATTATAGGTATGAGTTAATGAGCATAGTATAATTAAGGAGTCTTTGTTTAATTACATATTTAGATGCTAGACAATATCTTGCTTCTCAACTGAACTCCTGAAACATACGCACAATTTTAATTTTAGACTACGAAGCACTTCTCCCAAAAGATTAGTTTTAAATGTCAGTGTTCCAGACTCTAGCCAGATGCAGCAAATGAAAATGTGATAATAAGAGATGTGATGGCTGTACTGCATCTATAATGCATTAATTGACACCACCTTCTAACATTTCTTACATGCAATATCTAAGTAGGACTCAGAGACTTCATAGTTCCTCTCAGTTGCCAATTGTTAAACTCATAATGATTCTTTTCCCTGTTATTTTTTCCCCAGGATTCTTTTCCTCCAAGGTTCCATAGTACATCAACAATATTTTTGTGATCCTGTAAAGTACTCTTCTCATATTCGTTGTAGGAGATTTGGGAGAGACTGCAAGGTGATCCTTTGGCTCACAATGACCACTCCTACTTCCACATTAGTTTCTGTTGGGAGGTGATCCAGTTGCCTAAAAATAGGCTAGTGCTTTTTCAAAATTGCATTTAATCATGAGATAGCTGCCTAAAGGCAGACATCCTACTTCCCTCTTCCCTATTTACAGAATGGAAGGTGTTATGGGTAGACAGCCTTCAGCTAGAGTGGTTCAGGTGACTCGGCTTGATCAAGTTGACAGGGGTCATGAAGGAACATGAAGGAAAAGTGCTGCAGGGCATTGCACTAAAACCTTCTCCTCCTACTAATTTCCTTCATATTTCTGCTCAGTGTTGCTGCTTCTTCAAATCCACTAGTACCCAGCTTTTCAAAAACCACAAACATTGGAGGTTTATTTTTTCTTTTCTGCTAGCAAGACATCTTATCCCTAACCCCAGATTAACTATCTAGAAAGTAGAAGATTCAATTTTCATGGACAAAAATCTGTTTCTCTCTAAGACAATTCTGAGAGAAAAGTCACAGCTTCTAGTCTTACAGAAGCAGAAAGTTTGCAAAACCCAGCACACCTGGACACCACGGTTCCCATCTGTCACAGCCAAAACCAATTAGCTGGGTCATTCAGACATCACATATGTTCAGCCAATAAATATTGCAGTTGTTATATGTACAGTGTGGTTGATGATTTACATGCTTAACTTCTTGCTATAAGAGTCCACAGATGCTGGCAGCTAAAAATTGCTCTGTCACTGAGTAGCATGCAGGATGGTAGTGTTTTCATGCTTTGTCCTGTAAGGTGGAAGAAGACCTATGATATAAGACTCTGACTGGAGGAGAGGGGCTAACTAAGAATAGATGGGATTGTCAAAGGAAAACAGATCAAGGATGTTCTGAGTGGGCCTGGGAAGATAAACAGACACAGTTTCCTCTTTCTTCACTGTCATCACATTGTATACAGGATAAGAAGATGGGAGTCAGAAGTACTGCATGCAATAGATGCCTTCACTGAGAGCACATATTGGAAGAATTCAGTACTGACAGATTTCTACAAGGACACAATCTCTTCACAGACCTGACAGCAATGCCTGATCTTTCCTATAGTGGTGTCAGCATACATCTGACCAGGTAAACTGCTCAAGTTCCATGGATAATCAGTGATAAGGACCAAGGTCCCAGATGCACAGCATTGTGGATGCCTGCCTACAAGCCACAAGAAACCAGCACTTATTCATCTAGCCTAAGCAGGAAATGTTTGCTTCAGGTGGTCAACACCATGAGTCTTTCATTATCAGCCCAAGTTTACGTGAGTTCACTTTCTTTCTTCACTGTCATCACATTGTATACAGGATAAGAAGATGGGAGTCAGAAGTACTGCATGCAATAGATGCCTTCACTGAGAGCACATATTGGAAGAATTCAGTACTGACAGATTTCTACAAGGACACAATCTCTTCACAGACCTGACAGCAATGCCTGATCTTTCCTATAGTGGTGTCAGCATACATCTGACCAGGTAAACTGCTCAAGTTCCATGGATAATCAGTGATAAGGACCAAGGTCCCAGATGCACAGCATTGTGGATGCCTGCCTACAAGCCACAAGAAACCAGCACTTATTCATCTAGCCTAAGCAGGAAATGTTTGCTTCAGGTGGTCAACACCATGAGTCTTTCATTATCAGCCTGAGTTTACGTGAGTTCACTTTCTCTTGCAGCAAAACCAGTCAAAATATATAGTAACACAAGTTATAGGTTTATTTAAATAGACAGAGAAGTCTGAGCTCAGAAACACAGCTAAGAAACCAAACTGTCACTGACATAAATTCCAATTTATTCCTTTTCTTTCAGTAGCTATTAGTAATTGAGTCTATATCCCTCCAACATGTAGAATACCTAAGGAATAATAAAAAAAAAAAAAAAGGTTTTAGGAGAGATTTAATATTTCTGTAGATATATCCTCCTGCTTATAAACCTTTCTGCACCATTAGTCTAAATTTTTGGAGTCTGACAGTTGAAGAGTATTGTGTCTTATTCTGATCACTGCCTTTAGTTGCCAAATTCTATCTTGTACAATATAAAAAAGGAGAAAGTTTCAAATTAAATTTCCTTACACTATTAGTGAGTACACTGAAAGGATATCTGAGATAAGAACTGTGGGACTCACCAACTGAGAGGGAAGTGTTTGAAGCTGGATGGGAGCTCTCTGTGCTTTATAACTGTTCATTCAAGGATCCATTCCCATGCTTGTAAAAAACTGTACTTCAAAGCATTAAGACTCATTGAATGCATAGGGGAACTCCACATAGCCTTTATCAAAAGGCAGTCAAAGAGAAGTACAACATTACATATTTATTTGGAAGCAGCTGATTTTACACTGTCTTGGGTAAGTTACTTTTATTGGTTCTGTTGTTAGACTCCAGATGTTTAAGTATACATCAGCATAAGGAGATTATTTTGATAATATTCTATGGCACAATACAGTATCTCTATCCAGTTACATATGCTTGAAGGAAATCCATGCAAGATTTTCCACAAATTCAGCCTTTGATATAATAATTCAAATTTTAAAAAGTGAAAGGTGTCTTTAATTTCCAGCCTATGGTAAATACCTGAGTCTGTGTTGTAGAGCAATTCCATTTTCCAGAGCTCCACAGCTCTTCATTTATGGAACTTGTACCAGTGAGAAAAAAATAACAACTGGACAGCATTTAAAATGAGCCCATTATTATCTCTCAAAAATTTCCTTTCTAAAAAGCATGAAGTAATAACTAAATAGCTCACCAGGAAGTTTGAGGGAAGAGTGGATGGATTTTTGCATTTAGATCCTTCAGTCTACAACTGTCATGTCACAAATACTTTTCTCTCTCTCTCTCTCTCTCTCTTATTTTTTTTTTAACTTCATTCATTCCTGGCATCATAAACTGCAGAGATGCCCAGACCTCAGTGGCATCTTTGCTCTTCTATTAATAATCAGTGAACAAATGAAAAGGCATGAAAAATTCACAAAAATAATAAATGGATCCCTTTATGTGCTGATTTTTCTTTCTCTCCCATTCTTTGATTATCTGTTTTTCCTTTGTAGAGCCTTTTGCCAATCTGTACACAGGGACTGATACCAGAGGAAGGTTGCTAAGCAACTTCAAATGAAAATCATATAGTGGACTACCAGGCATTTCTAATGACGCCTTCTTGAGCCATACCTTAGTCTTCACACCTCACGAGTAAGCCTGGGATTATGAACCAGTGTAACAGATAGGAAGTGGTTTCCAATTAGTATACCCGAGTGTACAGAGAAGCAGCATGCCAGAAGGAAAGTTATTAATGAGAGCAAGATATACACACTTAATATTCAAGGGCATCAGACTGAGAAATCATGGAATGTCCAGCTAGAGAGGTTTATTGGATGCACAGTTGTGCAAGCTGCCTAAGCTTCAAGTAAAGAGCTGAAAAGTAAAATCAATAGTGGAGCTTTTGGTCCCATCTATATTATTAAATAAAGCTCCTGGAAATGCTCCTGGACACTATTTCATATTGTGTTAGTCTGCTGGAATGGTCACTGAAAATCTTGTGCCATTCACAGTCTCCTAAAACATTTCTTAGGACTGTGGATGACCCCAAAAGGCACTGTGGATGTATTCATGATGTCCTGCAGCATAAAGGAATTTAATAGTTTAATAGTATGAATGCAGATTTTTCCACAGAGTTGCCCTCAGTAATAGACAAAACTCTGATTCCTAATGATTTGTTAGCATAGGCTGAGCCTGTAAGGATTCAGCTGTGCTTTTTCAGCCTTGACAAATTTCTTGATCTCTGCATCCTGGTACTTTACCCAAATGTTCTGATTTGCATTTTTATACTTTCTTATGTGACATTCAGAAACTTTTGATCAAAACTAGAACCTGTAGTTTTCTGAGAATCATTTTCTGAGTACAGGTGATACATATATGCAGTTTACCAGACAGTCTATATCTGCTGTTTTACAGTATAAAAATGGTTATTTGAATAATTTACCACCTGAATTTCAATTATTGAAAAAGTCTTATTACTCAGTTCTATTATTCTGTGTACTTCCTTCTCTTTGCCATGTTACTTTGGCAATTATGAGCATTCACAATGGCTATTGTGCTCCCGTGGAGAGACATCAAATGTGCAGGTTCTCATAATTTTGTCACTGATTAAATAATACATAATCTCTGCAGGAAACTTGCAGGATGTCTCTCATTGTCACTGCTTCTGTTTAGTTTCCTTACTCTTTTAAATCTTTCCCTATCTTCCTACTCACACTCTGAATAACCAATTTCTGATTTTCTTACCTATCTGGCTTTAGCAATCTTTCTCTGAATCGGATGATTTTTAATTAAGACATGTGAAGTGAAATAATTGTAACAGGAAGAGTAAAATTCAAAAAACTAATGTATTTTGTCAGTTTTATTCACTGTAGAGACAAAAGATGTGTCTTAAAATCTTCCTATGTGAAGAATGCCTTGTGAACATCTTGAAAATATCTGTGTGCAGGTATTTTGCACACAGTTAATGCTGTAGTCATTGTTTGGCAAATTTTACAGAAATCCATCATCGTGTGTTTTGCAGTTTATAGGGAGAGATTTCTAGACATTGAGAGTGGGCTTTGTCTCACCTAACTTTAGACATCTGAAATTCATCTAGGTATCCTAAACAGTCAATAGAAATACAAATACCTGCACAGAACAGGAGGTGAGATTCATCTTACCATGTGTCTTGAAAAGGGGTATCTATGTGTGAAAGAGATTCTAGTCAGAATTCTGCTCAGTGCAGTCAATAAAGTTTAGAGAGTTGATAATTTTATTCTGTAGTATATATCCACAGAGGCTGAAGGGCTCTCCATGCTCCAGTGCCTACCAGTCTTCTCAATTATTCCAATCCTTGAGTTGAATCCTAGCAGAAAAAAAGTTTTCTCAAGGTGACCTTTACCAAAAGAATCAATGTTAGGTGGAATAAATCAATTACTTTTCTGCCAATTAATATAAAGGTATCCTAAAGATTAAATACATTTGCTTAGGTGAGAGAAATCATACTCTTTGTAGATGGAATGAATTGCCCAGTATTGACAGCAGAAATAAGCAAAAAAATCATGCAAATAAATGCACAATGCAGTCAGCAGAATTTAAAGAAAACCAGTGAAAAAAATTTGCTTTATATGTAAGATGAATCTGAGATATACATATAGAGTCTATAATTATGTTTTTCATTCACATTTAAAATATGAAAGAGGATAAGATTATGATATAAAAAATTAATGGCTTGTAGGTAGAGTATTTCATCAGAGACATGTACCCTGTGAACACGTTTAGCCACCTATTAGCTTCCCATCAGCAATTTTTTCATTTTTAATAGCCTTTACAATCTATAATTTAATATTTTTTGGATTTTTTTTCTAATATTTGCATAAGCTTCTCTTTTTTGGAACATTGGGAAAAATTTCCAGAAATAGTTCATTTGGCTGCTCTGTCATTTGTACAATATTATAAAGCATTTATGGTCCTGTCTATAGAAGACAAACCCACTAAACAAAAGAGTCTTCCTGTTATACTTCTCCACTATTTCTCCCACCGTTGATCAAAGACAATTTTGTATTATTTCCAAAATCCCAGAACACACTCATAATTTATCAAATAGAGCTTCTCATTAGACTTTTAAGATCAACATGTTTATTTCTACCATCTTGCATGAAGGGCAGTTACACTACTATTAGCATCTAGACTTGAAAAAAATGCATCTTCTCATCTACCATCTAGTCTTTTCTCCTGGTGAATTAATTTGTAATGATCTGATACTGATTGTCACAGATTTTGGTTTCCAGTATTCTTCAGAAAAGTCAAAATATTTTGGAAAAAAGTGCCACATTCACCAAGCAATGTAAATAATTCTGCTGCAAATATATAGTTAGTCCCAAGTATCTAGAAACAACGGTGTACAATTACTTGGTCACATCTGAAAAGTTGTTTCATGTTGCATTCTAGACACTAACTTCTATAAAAAACTGTTGTAAATTTTATATACTTTCCAAATCAAAACCTATATATGTCCTGATAAAGTTAATTAACATTATAAGTAATAAATATATCTTGTGTTAGAAACAAAATAAAACAAAGGAAAAAAAAAACCCAAAACCACAAACAAAAAAACCCAAAACCTTAAAACTCAAACTCACAAACAAACTACCAAATGAAAAATTTTATTCAGCTGCCATTTTTTCACTTATCTTCCACAATGCAAAGGTAGTTCTTGGCAATTTAAGGAATAGAAAATATCCAAGTCTATTTGAAACCATATTGTTCTGAAAATATCTTGGCCTGAATATTGTTTCTAATATGATTTTCTGTTCTAAGTAAGTAACAGCACTTTCTGCTGTTGTATGAGTTGTAATTAAAAATATTATTTGTATTTATTTCTACGGCTTTAAGAAACTTAAATTGTGCAAGATTATTTTGTTACAGAATAAAATGCTCATATTTATTTATGCGTATATATATATATATATATATATATGTATATGTCTCTGTACCTTATTGTACAAATCAGGTTAGTTTCTTTTAATTTGTTTAATTTGCTTAGTAGACTTTTCCTACACTCCAAATTTCACTATTATATTTTAGCAATAACTTTTAAAACATTGCTGAAGAAGCAATCCTAACCATCAGTTCCTAACACTTTACTTTTGGAAAGTGGAGAATTTAATTTTCACTGAGTCTAAATATCCAAGATTAAATTACTAAATTTTCCCACCAAAAGTCAAGTTTTAAAAGGGCAAAATAAGGATATTATTGAGAACAATATTTATTCTACATGATTCATAGGATGTATTGGATATTCTGATAGACAGCTTTACTGTTTCTGATGAAAACATTTTAGATTTTCCAAAGGAGAAGGGAAGAAGGATGGTGGGAAAACCACCTACCTTTAAACAATTGATAGGCAAGTTCCTTTAGTCACTACTTAGTGCCTCTGCAGTCTGTAGCATAAGTTCTTCCTATTCTAAAAGAAAAGAAGAAATAGAAAAATCTGGAGAAGGTTATTTAAGTATATGTGCTCGTAGTCACTACTTAAATTAACGCTAAAATGAGCTCTTGCCTGTACTGATTTCAATTTTGTAATTTTGAATTTTCAATATGTAACTCTAATTCTCACTTTAAAATCACTTTTAAATGCTCTGTCTTCACACGATTTTGTTATTTATCCATTTTTATGTTTCAAAACGATATTTAGGGAAGAGTAATTTACTGTAACTACTTCACAGTTTGCAAATTAACATCAAAGTTGAGAAGAAGGAAGGAAGGAAGGAAGGAAAGAAAGAAAGAAAGAAAGAAAGGAAGAAAGAAAGAAAGAAAGAAAGGAAGAAAGAAAGAAAGAAAGAAAGGAAGAAAGAAAGAAAGAAAGAAAGGAAGAAAGAAAGAAAGAAAGAAAGGAAGAAAGAAAGAAAGAAAGAAAGGAAGAAAGAAAGAAAGAAAGAAAGGAAGAAAGAAAGAAAGAAAGAAAGAGAAAGAAAAAGAAATTCCCACATGACAGAAATCTTAAAAATTATAAAACTCTTGTATGTATGATATTTAAGTGCCAAGACTGTTACTAGAAATAATAATGCTAAATTGAACATATATGTGAGACCAAAACAGTAAAACTCATTGGATGGTGGTTTCTCAGAATCAATACTGTCTGTTATTTCTATCTTAAACTGCTTACTGCTACTGCACAGTATGAATATTATCATAGAAAAATAGAATTGTTTGGGTTGGAAGGGACCTTAAAATTCACCTAAATCCACCCCCCATTTCATTGGCAGGGACACCTTCCACTAGACCACACTAAGCTCAAAGACCCATTCAACCTGGCCTTGAAGACTTCCAGAAATGGGTCACCCACAACAAGTTCCAGTGTCTCACAACCCTCCTGGCAAGGAATTTATTCCCGGTATCCAAACAAAATATATACTCTTCAGGTTTTAAAGCCACTGACACTTTTCATATCACCACATGCCCTTGTGTGACTTATCTCCCTCCTTCTAGAAGGCTGTCATCAGGTACTGGAGAGTACCAGTATCTGTACCAGATACCCAGAGTCTGCTCTTCTCCAGGCTGAGAAGATGTCTGGAGGACTCTGGCTTGATTACAGACGCCCTGTGCTACACTGGGGTCTCAGACCATTATTCTTATTAGAATTTTTGTGTGATGGTCAGCCACTGTTTATTGTTCTTCATTGTGGGTCAGGTAATAAATAGTTGATTGCTTTAATAAAGACACACTTGAAATTATAAGAGCTAAATTTAAGTGCAAAATAATTTAAGAAAGACTCCTAAACCTGTGATCAGGTACCCCACCCCATATATTTCTTGCAAATGACATTCCCTGCAGATGTTATGATCCATGAAACAAAGCCA
This sequence comes from Pyrgilauda ruficollis, assembly GCF_017590135.1. NCBI lineage: Eukaryota > Metazoa > Chordata > Aves > Passeriformes > Passeridae > Pyrgilauda > Pyrgilauda ruficollis. The sequence goes on from NW_024518984.1 coordinate 500,563, forward strand.
AGTGATGTATACTACTTAAGACAGATGTTATACTTGCTTACTAGAATATATTATTTTGGTTATAAAACAATGCCCTGAACATTAAGAACAATGGATTACATCATAAAGTAATGAAGTGCTTTGGTTTAAAGTAAAACGTATTTTAAGGAAATTAGTTTTGGGGCTAGCACAGCAAGATCTCAGAAACTGAGTGCCAGCTTAGTTCTCTGTTTCAGAGACAAGTGAAGCAATTCAGGAGTGTACTCCTGTGAAAATAGGTTACAGGTCCTTCTGCACAACAGTTAACAACCAGCATCAGAAAGGTGTGCAAATAAAATACTAGCCACTACAAGTTTGTCATCCATGAGTGGCAGGGCAACTCAGACTCATAGCAGTGGTTTTGCTGCTGTGCTTGTTAGAATGGACAGAAAATAATGAGAACAAATATTTTTTCCAGCTAATTTATTTCAGTATTGGTACAAAGACTATTTCCCTGCCCTCAGGAGTCAGCAAAAACTGTCAACAACTGAAATGCTTCAGAATTGTAAATTATCTGAATCACAAATATTTCTTTTCAAATAAAATTTAAAATGTAAGTCATAACTACAAAACAGATAGAGCTATTCAAAGATGAATGTACTATATATACTAAACTACTCTCAGAGATAACTATTGTATCCTAAGCCTGTTTAAAGGTCTAGAGTTCCTAGTAAAAAAATTTGTACACAACTGAGGTACCTCAATGATATTCTCTTTTCAGATTAATTATACTCTTCAGTCTCACCACCCCTACAACTGATTTCCATAAGTCCTTCGAAAACAGTAATTCTATTTTTTTAGTTCTATAAAAATAATTACAGTGACAAGAGTTATTTTCATTCCCTATTTTCTATAAAGCCTGAACATCAAGCTGTAAGAACTTTATATTGAATTTTATTTCATATAAAACCAAATTTTAAATGGGGAACAGAGAGAATGGGAGCCTCAAGCTAAAGTATTTAGACTTCTAATTCTTATATTGTCTTCTTACTTACTTATGACAATATCTGGAAAGAGAATAATTAGAGTTAGCAGCTGTTTGATATTTGCACATACTCTTCCACTAAAGAAGAAGTCAATGATGGCTTTCCAGTCCTGCCTTCACAAGCTGCAGCTACCTTCAAGGCACATCCACCTGCTGTGGCATGGAGCCCTCCATGGGCTGCAGTGTAGGTATGTGTTCCTCCACGGTTCTCCAGGGACTGCAGGGAGACAACCTGCTTCTCCAGGGGCTGCAGGGCATTCTCTGCTCTGTCAACTGCAGCACCTCCTCCTCCTTCTTTTCTCACCTTAGTATCACAGAACTGCTTCTCTTTTTTTTCCCTCACTTGTCACTGCCTATTCATATGTTCTGTGCTTTTATAAAATATATTTTCACAAAGACTGATGGGCTCAGTTGCAAAAAATGTGTCTTGCTAGAAAATTTCATGCTATACAAAACCATGATTTTGTAGAAAAGAACAGTGGAAGTACAAATATACTGTTAAAGAACCGGAAAATTGACAATGCTTCATTGTAATATGTCCCCTTCTTTTGCCTTCTGTCTCCTTAAGATCTGGAAAGAATACTGGAAAGACAGTGTTGTTTCAAGGAGAAGATTTTTTTAGGATTATAGGATGTGTGTTCAAATTTCTGTTGAGAAAAGGCACTTTGTCTTATGTGATAAATATCATTACCCAGTACATGCTACAGAATATCACTAGTGACAAATTCTTACCAACATTAGAAGATCAAAATCTGCTGAGACCAAGCAATATGCCTCGAGTGGCCAGAACAGAACAATAGAGTCATAGAATCAGCTGAATTGGATGGGGCCCATCAGGATCATCAAGTCCAACTCCCAGCCCTGCATGGGACCATCCTTGAGAATCACACCATATGCCTGAGAGCAATGTCCAAAAGCTTCCTGAACTCAGACAGGCATGATGCTGTGACCACAACCTGGAGAGAGTCTTGCAGTGCCCAGCCACCCTCTGGATAAAAAACTTTTTCTTGATATCTGACCTAAACCTCCCCTGACTCAGCTGCAAGCCATTTCCTTGAGTCCTTTCCTTGTAGACCTCATTTGAATACTTTCAAAGACCTTAATGTCTTTTTTTGTTATGGCACGTGAAACTGCCCCCAGAACTCGAGGTGAGGCTGCCCCAGAGCAGAGCAGAGCAGAGCAGAGCAGAGCAGAGCAGAGCAGAGCAGAGCAGAGCAGGACAATCCCCTCCCTTGCCTGGCTGGTGATGCTGTGCCTGATGCCCCCCAGGACAGGGTTGGCCCTCCTGGCTGCCAGGGCACTGCTTCTCTCCAGCCTCTTGCTCCCTAGTCCATACGCACAAGGATTGCCCTGTCCCAGGTGCTGAATCCAGCACTTGTCCTTGTTCAACTCTATGTGGTTGGTGGTTGCCCAGCTCTCTTATTTGTCAAGACCTCTCTGCAGGGCCTCTCTGCCCCCAAGGGAGTTAGTTGACAGCTCCTCCCAATTTAGTGTCTTTGGCAAACTTAGTTAATATTCTTTCAAGTCCTGTGCCTGGGTTGTTAAAAAGATGTTGAAGAGAACCGGCCCAAGAATGATACTGTTTTAGCCAACGAAATTAGCACTTCATACTTATTCTTGTTCTCTAGTGCAGAAATCACAACAAATGTCTTCTTATTATTTTCTTTTATACCCATGCAGATATCTTTGGTTATGTTCATGCTTTTTATCCCAACAGCAGCTGACATGACATTTACACACACAGCAACAACACACTTTTCCTACTGTTACTAGACTTAACAATTTTACAATCTGTGAATCAGTGGCCTTTGCAACTAAATTCAGACCTTCAACATTTCTGATAAAAATACTAAAATATCCTTGGAAGAAGAGAAAAGTTTGCTGCATACTCTGTAAGACTACAGAATACATGATAATGAGTTAGCATCACAATAATTTAAGCACAGATCCTATATTTTAGCAGGAAAAAATTAAAATAAGAACTATTTTACACAGCAACATATCTGAGAAACAAAAAGACTAAGATCTTCCAAACTGTTCCCTGCAGTATAAATATATTTGTAAGAACACAGAATATAAAATATGTGGTTTTGAAAGGCTATATCCTTGCTAGGCTAAATTGGATCTCATTCTGCAGATGAAAGATCAAGGAGCTCAAAGTGGAGATAGGGAGACATGTCCAGATAACGAGATATGGCAAAGCATTTTTAAAGATAATTAAAGATTCTGGTGGACTGAGCAGTTAAGTTAAATCTGCCACATGCATTCAGTTTGGGAGACTAAATTGTGAAGGAGTGTTAAACCATATCTGCTGCTGTATAAAGTAAAAGAGATCCATCAAAATTGTATGGTTAGTGTGGATACTCTCACTCTCTATTGTAAAACATTTAATAAGATATTAAATAGTATTAGTAACAAAATTAAAGACTTTATACCATATTGGAATGGACATATCTATGTTCAAAATATTTTTACCTAGAGTTTTCTTATTTTTTTTTTTCTCCCATAACATATGAATCATCGTTTAGACCATTCTGGAATGCTTTCAACAGATGAACCCAGCGCAGTATTTTTAGTACAGGCTCTTGCCCCTTACATGCTTCATTGCAGTTTTGTAATATACTCCACAGTCATTAGAGGTATTTTTATCTATTTTCCCAGAAACAACTTTTAAAGGACTACTTAACCCCTATAAATCATATTTTCTCTGGTTTCTCAAAGCTTTTTGAGAAAGTTGTTTTGGGTTTTGGTTTTTTTTTTTTTTGTTTTTGGTTTTTTGGGGTTTTTTTGTGGGTTTTTTTGTTTTTTGGTTTTTTTTTTTATTTTATTTTTTTATTGCAGCATTCCTAATGGCTTCAGACCCACTACAAGCAGAAGTTAAAAATAAATCTTATCGTAAAGAGACTGTTAAAGCTAATGAACTGCCAGTCTTGGTATTTGTATGTTCCCAATTCCTTTTCATTTCAAGGTTGCCTTCCTGAATCCTTAGTTTAATTAGAAAACATTGTGTTTATAAAACAGACCCAGTTCCATTGCTTCTGCAAATTTACCTTTATTTAAGTATATAAGTACATGATTGTACTTAAAGAAATCTTGTTTTATTCAAATATTAAAAGTATAGATTTGACATAATATGTGACCCTTTCATGTGTCTGAACTGTATTTCATTGTGTGAGTTTCTCAGTTGCTTCAAATAAGGACAGGTTCTTTTCAATTCACATAGCATGTTATCTGAAGATCTCCCTCCCGTCTGCTTTCTTCCCTTGCTTTAATGGAAAGTCAAGGGAAATACGTCCTGAATGTTATCTTTTATAGTCTACTTTTACCTACCAGTGTACTTATATGTACTAGAACAAATTTCAGCTTGAAAGAACATATCAGAAAATCTATTCACTAAAATGGCCAAAAAGAATGCATAACATTTAGAATATTAAAAAAAAAATTACATTGGAGCAATATCATTCTAGAGAATGCCATGTATTTATGAAAAGTACAAAAAACTTATGTTTTCAAATGCACTTACAAATTTCACTAAAATGGCCAAAAAGAATGCATAACATTTAGAATATTAAAAAAAAAATTACATTGGAGCAATATCATTCTAGAGAATGCCATGTATCCATGAAAAGTACAAGAAACTTATGTTTTCAAATGCACTTACAAATCATCATTTTGCATCTTTTTTTTTTTTTTTTTTTTTTTTTTTTTAAATTTTTTTCTTTTTTTTTTTTTTTTTTTTTCTCTCTCTGCAGAGATGAAATAGAGATTTGCAGATGAGGTAGGAAGTTCTGCATATACCTGGCAGGTGGTCACCAGGAGATGGCACCTTCCACTGCAGAAGGTGATGCTCCTTTCTCTCAGCATTGTAGCTTGTACACCAGGCTCTCTTGTGAAGAGGAGGGCTTGGGATTGGAATGATACATCATTCAGCCTCAGGAGTAAGCAGGAAAGAGAACCACGTTCAAATCCTTGTGCTAGGAGCTGAGTTATCAGAATCAGTGAACTTTCTTGTCAGCCCAGGCCCAAGAGGAAAAAGGCTGCTATGTGAAGCCATACAAAGATTGGCTGTTATCAGCTGGTGAAAAGCTCTTTTTGATGCAACAAGTTTGCTGTAGGCACAAGGGAGTGAAGTCTCTTGAAGCCTTTCCAAGGCCCTCAGTCCTTGCATGATCAGTGTCTGTATGTTTCTGGTGAAATGTATACCAGAAGAGAAAGGGCTATGATAACTATTGAGATTTTCATGATGCCCACATGGAAATGAGTGCCCATGAACTCACATCCTTAGCAGAAGTGATTGGACTTTGGTTCATTTTAATAAAGTTTTACTTCTTTATATGTATAAAGGCAAAAGAGAAAATCTAGAGAATGAGAAGTACCATACAAATATTCAACATAATTAGATATTTATATTTTACATATTGTATTTATAAAGCCTGTGTTTGTATTTTGGCATTAAGGCACTGCATAAATGTAAAAATTAAGCTAGTTCCAAAACTTAGGTTTTTTTTTTTTGTGCTATAAAGAAGGTTGCAAAGTGGAGTTTCTTTTTTAAAATCTCCACTACAAATATCTGGCTTCATTTTTATATTCTAAATTTTTTTAGCAAAAGCAATCAATGTGTGGACAACGGTGGTTCTGCACTTGCCTTCCCCAGGAGTAGTCTCTCTTTAACCTAAACTATAGCAGTTCCCTGGAGCCTCCAAGTGCTGCAGCAGCATTGGAGCACTGCAGAGACAGGTGATGCAGGATTAAGCCACCTCCACTCACTGCATCACTGGAGACTTCTCTGGTTTTGTAGAGACCACTGTGTGTAAGATAACTTTTAAACCATCACTGTAACACAGAAAGGCCATGGTCACTCAGAGGCTTTGAAAAGCTTGATTTTGAGGCTGGGGGGTCAAGGTGGTCAGGCACTGGTAAAGGGATCCTCAGAGATTACAGACTCTCCTTCCTTGGAGATGTTTAACTAACTCTTGATGGGATTCTGAGCTATCTGTTCTAGCCATGCCTTCTTTGAGCAGGCAAATGGACAAGGTGACCTGCAGAGGGCCCTTCTAGCTTGAATTATTCTATGACTCTATGGTCTTGGCATATCCCTGTCTGCTGGGTCATATATAGGAATTTACATTATTTGTAGATAGCTAATAAAAGATGCTTTTATTGCCTTACTTGCTGGAAATGCATTTGGTTTCTTGTTACTCTAACTATCAACAGTGTCTGTACTTGTTTGACCCCACTGAAGAAGTAATAGAGGTCTCTGAGGCACACGATCCATATATATTGTTTAATTTAAACTCTGTGCTGCAGCATGGTGCTAGCTTTTCCAATTTTCTCCTTTAACAGGGAATGCAAGTGTTTATGTCCTAAGCTATATAATGTAATAAGGAAAATAGCAAATGAGTTTCTTTAAGAAATTCTCGGCATTTTAATAACAGTACTCAGGCTGGAAATGTTTTAGTGCATACAGTGAAAGTTATTTGGAGTCCAAGGCCTACATGATTGTACTTAAAGAAATCTTGTTTTATTCAAATATTAAAAGTATAGATTTGACATAATATGTGACCCTTTCATGTGTCTGAACTGTATTTCATTGTGTGAGTTTCTCAGTTGCTTCAAATAAGGACAGGTTCTTTTCAATTCACATAGCATGTTATCTGAAGATCTCCCTCCCGTCTGCTTTCTTCACTTGCTTTAATGGAAAGTCAAGGGAAATACGTCCTGAATGTTATCTTTTATAGTCTACTTTTACCTACCAGTGTGCTTATATGTACTAGAACAAATTTCAGCTTGAAAGAACATATCAGAAAATCTATTCACTAAAATGGCCAAAAAGAATGCATAACATTTAGAATATTAAAAAAGAATTACATTGGAGCAATATCATTCTAGAGAATGCCATGTATCCATGAAAAGTACAAGAAACTTATATTTTCAAATGCACTTACAAATCATCATTTTGCATCTTTTTTTTTTTTTGTTTTGTTTTTTTTTTTTTTTTTTTTTTTTTTTTTGTTTGTTTGTTTGAAAGCTCTGTCACTTATCTGATTCCATTTTGAGCTAGTTCAGCTCATTAGTCTGGTAGGAAAGCAGTTAAAAATAAACAGAAAAACCTCTTGAAAGAACATATCAGAAAATCTATTCACTAAAATGGCCAAAAAGAATGCATAACATTTAGAATATTAAAAAAAAAATTAAAGCTCTGTCACTTATCTGATTCCATTTTGAGCTAGTTCAGCTCATTAGTCTGGTAGGAAAGCAGTTAAAAATAAACAGAAAAACCTATGGGGAACAGGATGCCACTTCACCCACATGTAGTAAAGTGTTAGGTCAACCTTCTGTGTTGTAGAAATATGTCTGTCATATATGTAGATCAGAGCATAGCACTATCTTATTTTAAACTTTCTCATTGCTACTGAATTCCTGAATCATCAAGATGGTTTAAAACCAAACACCCAGTCTTTCAAGATACTTCCCAAACTATTGCAATGGAATAACTTTATCAGGTGAAGAGTTTTCTATGAAAAACCTGAACATGATGTCAAGAATGCTTTGTTGTTGATTAACATTGTTTGGGATCATCTATCCCTTACCCTACCATGTAGGTATAAGAAAAGATTAAGTAGCCAAGAGGTTTTTACACTGTTATTGTATTTTGGGATAATAAGGATTTAGGGTAGTAAACAAAACTGGTGAGTTTTGCTATTGATTTTATTGTTTTTTCACTTTGAATTAACTGCTTTGTATTTCAGCTTACCCATCAGTATAATGAGAAGAACAATATCTTCCTTCCTGCATGAAAGATATTTAATTAATGCTTGTGATGTCATGGATTTAAAAACTAAAAACATTGTGATCAAAATAAGTATTGGCATGCCACAAGGTAACTGTAGTGATCTATCTTTCCTTCTCAGCTTCTCTGTGGTTGTAGAATTTTAATTAGCAGTTCCAAAAATTTGTCTTAGCGTAGTCTGGTGACATATCTCAATAGAGCAGGATGTGCAACTTAAGAGAATTATGGAATCACTTTGTTTGGAAAAGACCTTTAAGAACATTGAGTCTAAATGTATTAGCGATATCCATATCAAGTGATGAGAATTTCTGTTCATGATTGGTGAAACTAAGTGTCACAACATTAAAGTAAACTTCAAGGGTTTTTTTTTTTTTCCAAAGGGAATCTCTTCCTTCCTAATGAAAACCACTGGCCCTGGCAAACCTACTCATTTTTTCAGGAAGTAAAATAAAATGTCTATACTCTACAATTTCCTCATTTTTTTTTTCACCAGAAGAAGAAAACTGCTGTTTTCTTCTTCTTATATCACCTTAGGCTTACTTTATTCTAAATAGTTATAAATATTTTAATTTCTATTTATAGCTAATTACTTTCATAGTGTGCTATACCACATATATTTAAAAAGACAATTTGTACAATTATATTAAGAAAACATAGAGGTGTAATAATATTTTATCTTATACACAATTTGAAAAAAACCCAACTAGTAAAACTTATACCAGCAAATGATGTCTTTAAGACTGTTCCAGGAGGCTTTTTCTAGAACAGTGTGCAGTTCTTCCCAATTATATTTTTCTCTGTTGTGTACTTTGTACACAAATATTTTTACACAGTCAATGACATGCTACTACTGGGGTAGAGTATTGCCCTGCCAGCACTGGAATTGACTCCATTGTAGTTGTGTTCAAATTTGTTGATGCGACAAGGTTTTTTTGCTGAACACACTTTAGCAAGCAAGAGAGCTTCTCAGTCATTAGATGCTATGAGTCCCAGAAAAAGATTAATGAGGTGATGATGTGCCTTGTGTTCTGAAGAGAGATCAAAAACTTATTTCTGGTGTCACCCCCCTCTTGGTACGGAAAGTGCACAGAGGGGTTTGAAGCAGCACTTTTACCCTCTTTGCATTCACTACTAAATCTGAGACAGAATTTGCCCCAAGGTTTGTGCAAAAATACTCTTTTGATGCAACTGTTTACCAGACAATATCTCTGGGAAAATTTGCAGTGGCAGAAAGCAAGCCCTTCCTGGGAAGTCTACTGAAAATCTTCAGAAGTTATTCCCATTCACTGTTGCTAACCTCTGTTGTCTAGCTGTCAGATATGTTTGGGACCATGTTGGCATAAACAATGTACTCACACTGCAATATTGAGTAAACATAGGTATTTTCCATAGGTGTTGTGGAAATATATTTCTATTGGTAAAAATGAGTTTAATATAAAAAAATAACAGCATGGTAGAAAAAAATTACATCAATAGAATGAAGATGACTAGAATTCTTATTTTTAAGTTACATTGACTATTTTCTAAATTAGGTTGTAAAACTTATTAAGAAGTAGGAGTACGTTCCACATATCTGGTGCACAAGTTCATGTTTCCAACTTATTAAAAACATATTACTAAAAGAAAAGTTTTCTGCCTTGTGGAAAAGTAACCTGTTAGTAATCTTATCAAAGGTAGGATTATATCAGTATTCCTATAAGACAGCAGTAGTACTGTGAGCAGCCTTTTGGCATGTATTTAACTACAGGAAACTTGAGAAACCAGAAGAGTGTCTTTCCCTGCTGCAATCTGTACTTCCTATTTGCTATTGCTGCTTAAACATTGTCTAAAGAAAACTTGTCAAAATAAGAATATTGTATATAAGCAACTGTAAATACCGATTCAGTTCCAGCCAACTTTAACTAGAAAGTATGAGACACACACTCTAGTGAAATATTCCAATGCATAGATGGAGTATACCATCACTAATAAATGAAGACTGGGTAAAGAAGTAAATGCAGATGAATTTCAGTGAAGGAAAGTATTGGAGAGCTAACTGCAGTGCCTTGACTTTACAAGAAATTATGTCCAGTAATCCCAACCAGAAGCATTTATAACTCCATTTTGAAATAATTTGCATTTATTGTCCTATGTTCTTCCTATATGAAGGAACTGTGT